>NW_010972775.1:7277180-7448960 GCF_000737465.1 Haliaeetus leucocephalus
CCCCCCGCCTCCTTCTGGAATTAAGAGTAATTTGTGATCATTTAATCTGAATGGAAGTGGAAGCCTTTCCTTTCCTCAGCTGGGGAAATCCTTCCTTAGCAGACATATTTGAAGATATGATTTATTGCATATAGTGAGTGAAGAGGTTGCTGTACCTGGAATAACAGTACTCTGTGTGATTCTGAATACAAGTCAGAGCAAACACTGATTTTCTGCAGAAGGTCTTAAGATCTGCCTTTATCTGTGTGTGTGAAAGTAAACACAGTTTAATTTTTCTAAGATTACCATGATGTGCTTCTAAGTTGGCAGCTACTATTACATTTAACTGCTTAGAGCTGAAGCACTGTAGTGTTGCTGCCTTCTCTTTTTCGGCAGGAGAGAACACTCGTTTGACAGAACTTCAATGTCAGCTGGGCTTAAAGTAGTTAAGCTTTGTATTACCCTGAAGTGAAATACCGTAATTGGAAATAAAGCATTACATTATTGTCAGAGCTTCTATTCAAAATGGAATATTAAAGATTCACATACAAAAGATTTTCTTTCCTAGGAATCCCTTTGTAATTAGTTTCAGCCTCTAGTTGGTGGATTATTAATAATTAATGTGATGGTGTGAACACGATAAGTAATGATGTGATGCCTTGCACTAACTAGGTAATTGAGTGTACAGGCCTACCTGAAAGGCACGTCAACTAAATGAAAGAAGGTGAAAATGTCTGTTTGGTTCTAGGATTGACAATACAAATGAAGAGTAGTTGGATGGAAAGGAATTTTAAGGCAATTTTCAGGAAGAATTATGCCTATAGTGCTGCACCTTCAATTTCAGAAAATACGTTCTTTTTTTACAAGCTGACAGAGAATACAGATGTGGTTTTCTGTGGGGATGATGGTTTCTTGGTTTTATATGAGGCTGTGTTACACTGATGAGCCTTTAGGGAAGAACATATTTCTGTGGTTGCTCTTTTTTGCCTGGGCATGCCAGTCACGAAGGCTAATTGCTGGCACCTCATGCCTCTTGCTGAAGAGTCAGCCTTACTGAGTTAAAGTTACGGGAGCCAGCATTATTGCTCACTTGAGAGCTTTCAGAATTTACTTCCAAGAGACAGGTAATAACTTTCTGAGGACTTGAGGAACTATCAGGATGGACCTAATCTTTTGATGTTTGTAGTCTGTGTTTTCTGGCTTTGTAATGAATTTTAGGATGGAAGGATATAAAGAAATACACATCAGAAAATAAACAATCGCCCAGTCTTTAATAGGACACAACCTGAATGCTTGAGAGAACACTGTTATTTTTCATTAATACAATAAATCACATCATGTAGCTTTTAATAGATTATAAGCAAAATAATTCTCAGCAATTATATGTAGCATCAGAACTCATTAATTCAAGTGGTTGTAATAGTGGCAGAGTAGCACAAGGAGTCTGTTCTGCATCATCCACCTGGCAGTTTATTTTCTAGCTATGTAATAGTCTCTAATTTATGGGTAAAATAATATTGCCAGATAACTAAATAGTAGCAGTGAAAAGTTTGTGAGCATTTGCAAAAGTTATGACCTCCTCTTGTCACCAGTCCCTGAGGTTTAGTTTCTATCTCCTCATACCTTTCTAAAAATTAGCTGCCTAACATTGGAAACCACAACAAAATAGCAACCCTGTATAATTGGTGGTGTTAATTCGCATCTTTTTATTGCAGAGGATCTTAAACAGAAAAGGAAAACTCATCACTGGTTGAACATAAAAGGTTTTAGCAGAAGTCAGGACATGGCTCAAAAGACACTGTTGGTCTGCAGTGAGTAACATGAGACACTCATTGGTAACAGTAGAAATTCATTGCAGAACTCGTCAGATGTGCCTTCAGTCTGAACACAGAGAGAAGATAGGGTTACAGTTTGCAAGGAAGTAGTGAGGAATTCAAATGAAATTTTAGCAATTGCTTTTGCCTATCTTTGTAATACAGTGTAAAGTATGATGGTCTTTTGCATCTATGTTATAATTTGTGATTTATGTCCTTGAGATAACATGAATGTACTGTTCAACAGGACTGCTGATTTTACTGCCTTGCTATTGGTCAGCTTCTGAAAGCCCCCCCCCAAATCAAGAAGTCTTGCCTGGACCACATAATATCTCTTGGCTGTTTCAGAGGAGTGTACGGAAGAAGATGTGGTGTCTTTGCAGAGAGATTTAATTCAGATTCTTTCCCTCCTTAGTGTACCTTTTTTTTTTTCCTTATTTTTAGTCTCCTGTAAGATAATAGTCACAATAAAGTGGCACCCCTGAAACTGAGGTATGCATATGACATCCAGTCAAAAATTTTCAGCCAAAAGCCTCATGCACTCAAATAATCTATTTCTAGCTTGCTTTGAAGCGATCTTTTGCCACGCTTTTTGGCAGACAGATAGAAGGTTTCTTGGCTCACGCTCCTTGCCATCCAGAAGCTTTGTAGTCACACGGTGCTGATACTGAGTGTGCCTGGTACTGGTACTTTCTCTCAGAAAGGCATGCAGTCATGCTAAACACTGTTAAACTTTTACACCTTTTGCCCTTTGTCTATACAGTGCAGAGTTGCTGTCTGGCCAGTTTGAAGGAGGACAGCATGAGTTGCATCTGCCTGCAAAGTATCATGTAGGCTTTTCTTTAGAAGTAACGGTGTATGAAAAAAGTCGCAAAACGTACCATTTTTAGCTGTAAGGCAGCTCTCAGCTCACTTAGTGGGGAACTGTAAGCAGGTATCTTTGGCTGTTGCTCTGTGGTGTTTGTGTGGAGTGGTTGCACTCATTTATGCAAGTCTTTTGTGGAAGTTTTTACCAGTAAACCTCAGCTTTCACATGGTGGACTACTATTTCAGCAGATGTGCCTAGGGCTATTATCTAGAGAATACTACGGCTCTGAAAACATTCTGGCATGCCAGCCTTCTACTCAGGAGTAATTAATTTCCATGATAAGGTTTTAGAAGCCTTAGTTAATAGTTTACAGTTTACTGTGTTCAGATTGGCTTTTCTGGAATCTTATAACCCCCTGCCTGTGACTTGAGTCTCTGGTTAATTCCTTGGCACTGTTGCCAGTGAACCTTGTGTGGAGAAACCTGACTCCTGGCACAGAAGGATTATGTATCCCAGGGCTGGTACAGCTGCATAGAGCTCAGGTTGAGCAATTCCAGTACTCTGCTCTTCCAGCACTAGTGACCTACATCACTGTTTACAGGGCTAGCTTTAAAACCTCCAGGGGCTAAAGTTACCTGAGAGGAGGAGGAAATTGGCTCATGCATTCTCCTCAGTTTTAAGAACATTGTTAAGGAAAACTATGAAGCCTACTAATAGGGTGGGTATGTTTGAAAACAAAAAGCCACATATTTTTCAAACTTTTGACGGTATAGCATTTACTGCTTGCTTTTTGTTTTTATTGAGGACTCTTGATAGTTTTTTTTCTTTGAAGCTCTTCTTTTTGAGGGACAAAGAAAGAATGAAAATTTGATTGCGTATGAAATGTAAAATGTAATCAGGAATTCATTTTAAAACCAGTTTCAGACTTCCTGCACAAACTCTTCTCTTTTAATCCTATGGAGCATTTATTTTACAGTGTTATACCAGCTGTAATAACTCTGGGCATAGCATGGTGTAAAAGGTCTGAGATTTTTGGAGATGATCCTTTTGGAGCAATGGTGGAAGCCATTTGGCAACATAGACCTAACTCGGTGGTGGTTGGTTTACCTTGTCCCAGCTAAATTACATTCTGTATTTGGACCAGATAGCTTGAAGACTAACTTGGGTATCTCTGCATTGCACTGCAATGCATGTGTTAGTGAAGACCTTCAGCAACCTGGGAGTTACTGGGTCCCAAAGTCACTGTTACCTTGTTTAAAAAATGTGTTTCAAGTACTTACTCTTGAGTGCTTTGTTCTGTTTTTGAAATATTTTACTAAATGGCTTGCTAGAAAGAGTTTAAAAATACATTTGTAATTTAAAATGCCAAGCTTATTCTCCAAATAAAAAAAGGTGTTAGCACTTTCAGAACCATAACAGAAGTCTAATGCTGAATACAGAGAACAGTCATTTCAGAGAGAAGAGAAGAATGCTTTTAGAGATGTTTTATGTTCTTGTTGCTTTATGGGAGAGATTTTCTCAAAGCACTGGGGAAGAATAAACACAAAAGATGTGTTGACTTGCACCAGGATCTGTGGTTCTATTACACTTCAGGTACTCTTGAAAATTTCCCCACTGGCTAAGTGGCTTCTTGACTAAAAGGGATTTCATCAACTTTTCTTTGGATTTGCTAAGCGTTGAAAATTCATTATTAAAATTTGATTGTGAAATTCAAGATGAAATTTTGCCTTTGGAAATCTTCTGCAGCAGTGCCATGTTCCATGAGCAGATCTTTCAGTGAACTCAAATCTCACAAACTGAGCTCCAGTTTTCTAGTCGCTCTTACCTTCGATGTCACTGACAAGCTTTTTTTGTAGAAAAATCTCTGCAGGGCTGTGAAGGAGGTGTTCTCAGTAGTTCTGTGGGTCAGAAGTGCATGTCCTGATTCTGATCACTATCACTGGTACGCCTCGGCTTACCAAAGAAGACAGGCATTTATATGAAAGCTGAGGTATGTTTATGAATTTCTTTTTCTGTAGGCATTGCATCTGCAATCTCTGTCTTACTGCATATGGAAAATGTTACTGCCACCCACAGTTCATGTCAGGAAAGTGTTAAAAGTTCAGGGGAAAAATGGAAAAGCCGTATTATTTTTAATTACTTGATAAACTACGGATCAAAGCCATTCATGATTATAATGTTAATGGAATGTCACTGTTACAGTACTTCTGTCATTTACAGAGAGAAAGCCTTTTTTATAAATGGTAAGTAGAGAGAGCCTGGCTTTGGTTGTTTCTAGTTGGCCAAGATCTTTGAGCTTCGCACGCAGTTTTTTCTATTTGACATTCTTAAATGTATAGTAACTAATTTAAGGGATTCAACTGAGTTTTGCAAGTATGTATTTTTATTGTTTTGTGAAGGGTGATTCTTACATATATTCTGTAATTTTCCTTTTTAGTTCTTTTTTAATTGTGTGCCATGAGTAAAAGTCCCATACTTTTAAGTTTTTGAATAATAGTTAGCTAAAATTGAAACGCTGCAATATTCTAGAATTTTCACACTTAATGAGGAACAAAAAGTCTTCCAGATAAAATTATGGTGGTTTAGCCCGGTCAGTGTTTGTGGTGCCTGTGTAGATTTTTGCTGCTCCTCTGCAACCTGTTCTATACAAGAAGTCCATGATCTTTTCTTTATAAGCTAAAATTGTATTCTTAAGGACCATTAGAGTTATTTATATAGTAGGATCAAGTGTTGTATCTCGCTGGAAAGGGTTTCTTTGGGATTGTTTTTTTTTTAATAGAGCATGTTTTACTTGCTGTTCATTATCCTTTCTAAGATAGACATAAGATGCATGCAAGATGGTTTTCACTTCCATTTTGTCCTTGTTGCCTGTTTGGCAAGCATTCTATGTTGTGACCTGAATAATTTTATATAAACTCTTTCAATATTTCCTGAGATAATCACTTCAAAAGGATTATTCCTAATGTCTTCACTTGGATACGAAGTGCTAATAATACACAACTAAATGGATGTTATGTACCGATTTCATAGGATCCTTTTAATGTATATGACAAAACTTTGGGCATTCTATATTAATGTTCCATTTACAGAACAGATTATTTTTCTGGTTTTATAGCATGCAGGGGTTCCAGTTATATGGACAGTGCCTGTTGTGCTTATGTTCTATCCTCAAGTTCCTTTGTTGGAATGTAGCAGGAAGGGAACAGAAGTTTTATTTCTCTGGTGACAAATAGCTGGATAGCTGGTCTGGATTACAAGAAATCAGAAGGTTGAAGAGAATTGAACAGCCCAATTTTCCTTAAAAAGCTTGTTTCTGCCTGGAAGAGTAAGTCCTCACTTACCCGTGGGTTCATACTAAGGCCCTGATACTCCACCCCTAAACCATCCAGTCCCTGCACTTTTCTCACTTCATCATCAAACTTTCATTCCGGTTTCTCGTCTCAGTTTAATTATGAGTATTAGTCTGACTCCTCCTACCACTTGACACACATCTTCCCATCCTCAGCCTCTTCATTTCCCACATCAACTCTATGTTTTTATTACTAACAGTGTTAGCCCTTGCTTCAGTAGTCATTCTCTGCCTCTCCTTATTCCTCATCATTGTGATTTTGAGATTCCTACAGGAATGTTTTTCATTTTAGACAAGGGACCACACAGATAGAAGAAATCCACACAGGGAATAAGAACATAGTGCAAAAGTAGTATCAGCCTTTGTTTTGCCATTTTTAATGGCCCTTTTCTGTATACACTTGTATTCAGCTGGAATGTTCATATTTGCAAACTTACTAATGCAACTGCACTGCCTTCTTGTCCTTCCAGAATTCCAAGTCTCCCTTTACTCACAATTTTCTCTCTCAGGGTTATTGTGTCAGAGGATGGGCAGCAGATACCTGCATGATTTCTATATGGTGATGTTGGTTAAAAAGTCATTAGTATATGGACAGCTAGCCTGTTCATTTAAAAGCAACATTGGGAATAATCTGTAAAATATCTTAATCTAACCTGGTTTTGGAAAGGATAAAGCTTTGTTTTTTTGTTGGAGCAGTGAAAGGTGATTAGATCACACCTAATTAAAATGCAAAATTTTTACTAGCTCATGACCAGCTCAGACTAACAATAACTTTCACACTGTTTAAGAGTTCAATTAAAAATATTTTAAAATCTCTAACATTTTTTTTCATTCTTACTGTGCTTATATGGGCAGTAGTGACATAAGACATTGGCCTGAATTCATTTATGGCATTAATTGCTATTATAACTTTCTCTCCTGCTTTGTATATCTTCCATACTGATTCTGACTTATGGTGCTGGAAACTGAATTAAACTACAGCTAGCTATTAAAACTCTGTAGTCAGAAGCAGAAATCTGAATAAGACCATATTTTATGAGCACTAGCCCACACCTTAGAAACAATCTGGTGAAAAGTCAAAGGTTTGAAAACATGGCCAGGAAAATGCTCATTAAAAATTTAAATGTAGTAGACCAATCAGAGTAGGTTAGAGCAAACAAAAGCCATGTGTCTGAGTTAACCATTTGTTCTGTCAGTTTAACAACACGTAAGTCATCACTGTATCTTAGTTGTCTTAAACTTTTAATAGAGGCTAAACTGTCCACAGTATTCTAAGTCTCTTTACGGCTGAGCTCTTTGCTACTTAATAAGTCAACTGAATTTAATCTTGCATGAAACAAAGTTAAGTATCTTAAATGTGCAGTGTTGTGCGTATTCCATCAGATCAACAAATACTTCAGTGTTGTGTTGACATTGGGTAATCCTGTTGATTTTGGTTGAAAGGTTGCCTAGTTTTGGTTCTTTAGTTGATCAGAGACTGATGTTTGTGCCAGATTTTATTCTGTTTGTTGAATAAAAAAATGTAGAGCAGAAGACAGGAAATGAAGAACATGAATATCTGTCTAGTGAAGAAAACAAAAAGTTACTAATGCATTCACATCAGCCACTTAATTGTCCATTAAAGTCACTGGCAAAATTGCTAATAGTATCTTTGTAGAAGCAGATTCAATAGACATTCAGTGACACTTCTCTCGGAAATGTGCCCTTCCTTTTTTCAGCTGTGACAAAGAACATTCCATTTAACTTTCACTTTGTTTTGTTTGCATAATAACAGCAGTCTGAAATAATTTCCAACTTTCCAATGTATACTACATTTCCCTAGTGTCACCAGCTATTTGATCACAGAATCCTGACAGTTGTTCTTGACAAATAGTTCATGCAGAAGCTTATCTTGAGCTGTCTAATGTGAATTTCAAATCAATCTGTTCAGTTTTATTGTTTGTATAGTACATGCTCTCATCAACTGTAATACCCAATCAACTTTTTAACCCATACATTATTATGCCCATATAAACTGTCAGCTTTGAATGTTTGGAACCTGTGTTAATTTCTGTATAGGATTTGAGATGTGTCTGCATAAGAAGGAGAACTGGGGATCACCTAGAGTGTTTTAGAAAATAACTTACTAAGAATATTGCAGACAGCTAATACTCAAAGCCTTCTAAATACTTTTAAGTGGTATATAATTTTTTTGTACTTTTTGGAAAATCTTTGCAGAGTTGTCGCTATTGTGATTGCCTGCAAAGAACTACTGGGCTAGAAGAGAACCTTGCAGAAATAACTAGGCCAGTGCCTCCACTAGCTGAAAGAATATTGCACAAAGAAGTCACAAGGACATTTGTGTGTCTCTCCAATAAGAGAGACACATAAGCAGTAAAGACTGATAGAGGCCTTTCTGTAACTGCCTTGGCAACAACTGCACAGAGACTGTGGAAGAGGGAAGCTGTCGTTGTGTATGTGGGATCTAGGAAACTTCTAACACTTCTATTTCTCATCTTTCTGTTCGTTTAGGACTGGAAGGAATATTGAATATAAAATCATTACAATTTTGGAAGTGATGGTTGGAACTGCATCTGCAGATCACAATCCAGCTTGATAGTTTTACTATCTGTGTCAGATTTCACTAAATATCTCTAATTTTTCTCTAAATTCACTAATTTCTCCAAAATTATGAAATTTGGTCTTCATTCAATGCTAGTCTTAAAATTTAAACTTGATCTTGAGTTATATTTATATGTGGATGTCTATCTAGAAACACACACAGCTCATTTCACTTGTGCTTAGGTGCAAGAACTGAACTTTTCTGAGTCCCTGACTATTGCCATAGACGCAAGACCACCATTAACCCTTCTCATACTACACAACGATGAGGGGACAGTGGGAGATGTACATGCTGTATAACAACAAAACACAAAGCTGTAAGCTACCAGCAGCTATGTAAATGTCTTTGCCTCCTTCTCAAGACATATATTCCTTAACTGGTTCTCAGTACAACTGCAGTTCTTTCTCACTGTAAACCTAATTTAAGACAACCCATGTTTAGGGAAGCCAATCCCAGATGCTCAAGTCAGAGGTTGAGGTGGCATATTTGTAAAGAGTTTTTTGCCTCTGGCTGAAAAAATACTGAAGATAGCTGCAAAGCAAGGTTTAGTTTATATAATGTATCAGTTTATAACAAATGTTAAAACCTTTAAGAAGAATACTGTATCATACTGTCTGATCGTCGTATCTGACGTTTTTATTGCAGAAGTGCCTAAGGTGCTGTACTTCTGCCAACGCAAAAATTACTTCTTTCCAATATGTTTGATAGAGGATACATGGTGAACATTTGGTAGTTCATACACTTTTACTGTGCAGTTTTGATCTTGCTTTATGCAGTCAAATTCTGTCTATTTTTCTGTAGTTTCATTTAAAAAAAATCAGAACTGTCCACTCAATTTGCCATAAAATGTCTTGCTTCTAGTGGCAAACCTGTGCTTCGTATTCCAGTATGTGTTTCCAAGAATGAGTATTTTATATTAGTTTGAAGTCTTTTTAAATGACTGCAAGCACACAAGCACACAGAATATTCAGTGTTTGCTAACTTCTCTTATACAAAATACTGATTAGAAAAACAGTGTGTTACATAGTCTAAAGATCATCACTTTCATATCACATGGTGGCCAGACACGGCAGCTGAAACCCACATTTAGAAAGGAAAACACTTTAATATACTGAGAGTTGATAGACGTGCATCGAAGTGAAATGTTATTTTTGTAGTGATCACCAGGCTTCAGACCTCCCATGCTAATCATAAACTTTCCAGGCCAATAAAGCTAATTTGTTCTGTTATTGCCACTGGCCTCCAGCTCCCTTTCCAAAGGGGGATATTGGGCTTGCTGCTAGCTAGAAAATTAGCAAAAGGCCTTCTCTTTCTCCTTTAGGCCTGTTATGCTTGTGATATTTTGGGTTGTTTATATGGTGTTTATGGGTGTGTCTTAGACGTATTCATGAAGAGAAGTTGGATGAGCCACCCTATCCTTCTTTCCAGTCTTTCTCTGTTAACTTACACTGCACTGGTTATGGCAACCGTATGTTCAGGCCTCATCTCTTCCTCTAAAACATGTCCTTCTTTCTTCCTGGAAATGTTAGCCTGGGAGAATTAAAGGCTTTTGTGTATTTGTCCAGGCTATGCAGATGTATAACATTATGCCCAGTGTTGCAACCTAGTGAATTCTACAAAGTTACACCAACCTTTTTTACATGTATGGAAAAGGCAATTTGAGATGTAGAACAGGTATTCCAAAGGACAGCTTAAGATGATAAAGGTTGCCAGAATACATCAGGTCGGTGTGGTCAGATCCCCTGTGAATTGACAGGTCGCGTTGTTCAGCAGTCTGTCAGCAGGCTGTAGTTGAACAAGATACAGACCCTAGAGGTGCTGTGCATTTGCAGTTCTTCAAGCCAAAAAAAAAAAAAAAAAAAAAGGGCAGATTTGTAAAAAGCACCAGCAAAATGAAAGCCAGTGCTGAATCTCCATATGGACGATGGTCACAGTTTGGACTTTCTGCTGACAGAATGTCATGTCCCCTGATATTTGGGTTTGGTAGCTCTAGCTGTTGCTGTTTACATGTTAAATGGAGCATCCCTGAGGATGCTTTCCTTGAAGGCTAAAGAAGTTCTTTATCATCATGATTTCAGTTTTTTCCTTCAGCTTTCCCATGGCTGATGGGTGCAATGAGCACACGTTTTAATCAACTGAAGAAGAAAGCTCTGTGCATAGTGTGTAAGCAGTGTATTGTTTATATTAATATAAACTGCACTAATAAGCAGTATAGTGTAAGCAGTATAGTGTTCACCGAAGAACAGTTGTGTGTATATGTAAGTTGGAAGGAGGACTTTGACATCAATTATTAGAAGAAAGTAGAATTAATCACAAATAGAAGTTTAGGATTTTTATTTTCTCTATTTTTCTATTTTCTTTATTTCTGAATATCTGTTTAAGCTCAGACTTGATTGGCATTTTAGTTGTAAAAGGAAAGATTATTCCCTGGCCAGCTTCTGATCTACAAAGAGGGACTGTAAGGTCATTTTCAAGAATTTGGTTTTGCTGTGTTTTTTTCCAAATGGAGACAGAATTAAGTGCATTTTTAAGACTTCATAGCCTGTTATGTGAAATGATAGGGAGCTCGTCTAAAAATCTTAAGATGGTGTTTGCAAAAGTGTGATACAAGAGACAGGAAAAAGTAATATCAGTCCATTTCAGAAGAGCGATGTGTTTATTCTGTTACTATTGTAGTGTGTTTAATCTCCTTAAATAGGTAGGTTGATATGCTCAATTTATTCCTGGGAATTTCTGTATTACATTGTCCCCACATGTATGTTCAGATTAAGCATCGTGTGATTGATGTGAGTAGTAATAGCAGTATTAAACTGGGAGCATGTTAAAGCCTGATTGAGTTTGTGGCAGAACTACAGGATTAGATGCAGAATTATCATATAGAATCGTTTAGGTTGGAAGAGACCTTTAAGATCATCAAGTTGCATAACAAGTCTCTTCTAGAGCAAATTCATTAGAACTTAATTTTGTGTAAAACTAAATTATTCTATTTCTTTAACATAATTTAATCCACTTTTCTGAACTTGAAAGTAATTCAAAAGCAACTTCCAGCTCAGAAATTTGTTATGAATCTGTCACTTATACATGTACTGTATAAATTATGACCAAGATGGGCCCAGCATGCAATACATTGAAAAGTTTGACTGTTACAAAAATGTTCTCTGTGGTCTTCCTAAAACCAAAGTAAAAACAAAGCTACCTTAAAATCATCTTTTTAAACTCTCCTGTGGTCAACTCTGGTCACATCTGATAAACTAGTAACAGTAATTATTGCACAGGAGCTGTTATCTGATGTCTTTTCTCATCATGCTTTAGGAATTACATTGATGAGTTTGGCTTCAAATTCTTAGTTGCTTTTTGTTACATAAATAAATGCAAAAGGATATTTTGCTTTCAGCACTTTTTTTCAGAACCATAGTTCTGACAATTTTCATTTTTCTTTTACTGTAAGATGCACCATGCTGTAACTGATGAAACTTCCCTGTTGATTTTCATTTTGTAAGAGGAATGTTAAATTAAGCATAATGGGTGTTTACTCTCTTTTGGATTAAAAACCTATATATTCTTCTAATTAAAACAATGTGCTAGACTACGCATAACATAAACATGCTTAGAGAGGACGTTTGTTGGGGAAGGGGTGTCTGAATGTTATTTTTTTCAGCCATATATTGGACAGTGCCCACTTCCCCTCTATTATGCTCATTAAAAAAAAAAATTCTTTGTCTAGAGTTACTCTCTGTGCTGCTGCGGGATGCTTGCTTATATATTTAAGTCTGTAGGGTTTTTTTATTATTATTATTATTTTTATGCAAAATGACCAGGTGACATCAGCAGACTTTCTTCATTTTAAAATTAGTTGGGAAACTTACGTTTTATTCCAATTCTAAACCTATACATCACTTTCTGTTCTCATCTAACTACAAGTTCTTTTAATAATATGGCTATTCTGTGAAGGTAAAAACTAAGTGCTGGTGCTGATGTTGGATTCTCCACATGGGTCTTAATTTTGAAAGCCATGCTTGCTGAAGATGTACTTAAATAAGCCTTGTGGGCAGTATAATATTGCAAGAGGAATGCGAAGGAGCATTAATATGGCTGAGTGAGGCCCTATATGTTTTCCTTTGAAATATCTTCAATGCTTGCCAAACTGCCTTGGCAGTGAATAGCATGAAAGCTAGATGTGGAATCGTGTATGTGTACTGTATTTTTTTTCCATAATGAAAGGAATATAGTCTGTGACTCCTGCACAAATTTGAAGGCAATGATTGAAAGTGTTAGGGTAGTAGGATAGATGTACTGAAGGACATAATTGGTAAGCTCTTAATACTCTTAAAGTTGATTATGCTCTCCCTAATAATGCATATAATAGTGATCTTGGATACGGATTTCTAAGAAATTTTCTTCTTAGATATATTGACGATTTTCTAAATATGGATATTAGAATATTTAATAGGTAAAACGGGGTACAGTATCTGACTTAGAATCCTTCACAGTTACAGTTTTTTAGAGGAAAGCAAAAGGTCAGTTTTTTCTAGAAATAAAGGCTACAAATTGAAATCTAGTCTTTAGTAAACACTTACTTTAGTGTCTCTAGGTTGCAAAAAATCTTCAGAAGTGGCAATTGACTATATGTCCTAAGAATTAGTTCACACAGAACCTGCTGATTCTACTATTCCAATGTCACAAGACAGGAAAATGAGAGAAAAATAAGCAGTATGTGGCACTTAGATTGAATGTTTTACATTAAAGTTAATATATACCGATAAGACCATGCCCCAAGGAGTCAGGCTGTTTAAAAATATTTGTTGGAAAAGCAGTAATTTTTTTCCCCTCTAAGATATTGGCAAAGTAGCTGTTTTGTTATTTGATGGTAACAATCAAGCCGAGAGATCATGAGGAAACAGGGACTAATAATGGGTATTACAGAGAAGTCTACTTGAAAATGACATCAGAGACGGAAAGATAGCTGAGAACGTTCAGGTGAAGGATTGGAAAAGCTGCAAAAAAGCACCTGGATAATACTACATTTAGATTAACGTTAATCTGTTTGATGTAAAAGGAGTGCTTGGAAAGTTAAAGAATGAGATTTTAAAAGCCTTTTTAGGATAAATGCCTAGTCTTCCATGATAATACTTCATAATAAATACTTTAATTCATAGATTAATGCTTGATTTAATCCTTGTCTATTTTGGCTTTGGGTAAGTAGTCATTAGTGGTCCACAGCAGATTGAATTTGTGTAATGCCATTTACTATCACATTTTTAGCATGTATACTAAAGGATTCTTTTGATCTACTTGCACATAATGCATTTAACAATTTGAAACAATACATATTTTGTATGAACTAGGCTTCTATTCCAGCATATTGTGTAGAACTTTGTACTGTGAATTTTTATCTATGAAACATTTCACAAGAGAGAAGAATATAATTCATTTTCAGTAGAAAGAAAGAAGGGAAAAATCAGTCTATGGTACTATAAAAATGAAAGAAATGGTTACTGGAATTGAAAGAGAAGCAAACAATCTCCAGTCAGTCCCACCTTTTCTGGTTACATATAAATTAACTAAGACACTATAAAACTATTACTTACTTTGCAGGCTTGAGGACACAAAAATTTAAAAGATTCTACACGTAACAGTCCAAAACTTTATTTGGATATTTGTTATTGTGTGTGGGTAAGAACATATGCTGAAAATCCTATCATTGCACTTTATTTGGTGTATTTCCTTGGAAAGGGATAAAATAACTGTACTTAATTGTGAACTTGCTTCTAAAACAAGTAATGACAAATCTACAAACTTACATAGACAAAATAAAACTGCCAGTTTGGAAATGGTGTCTGTTTTTGTTTGCTTGTTTGTAGGTTGGGGAATTTATGTATTTGTGTATACTTTTTCCAGATGATGGGTATTAATAAACAGCATTCTCCATGCAGCTGTCTAATATCACGGCAAGCTCTCAGTTTGATCTTCAAGTGGTTTCCAAATACATCAGCAGAGTAGCTGTGGTATTAGTCATACTTACCATCCTCCACCAGCTCATGTCATTGGGTTGCTATATAGCTTTTAGTAATTCTTTTTTAAATTAATGGACAGACTGCTGGCATGAATGATGACTTGATGGCTAGACTACTAACCTTTGACTGTAAGAGAATGTTTGAAAGAAAATTCAATTCTGTGTTATGCCACAGGCTTACTTGTTAAGGTGCAGGCCCCTGGGTACCAGAAATATTCTCAGTTGAAGGCAGCAAAATAATAATTGTCTTTTTTTTTGAGATGTGTTTTTTCTGGAATCTCTTTTGTCAGGTGAGGAGAAGTTTGAAATATCTGTAGTGCTTTAAGGTCATCGGTAATTGGATTGATAAGCAATTTTAGAAGAATCCTAATCCTTACAAATTATGAATGAAGATGGCATTTTCTTTCCTGTTGGAGCATGATTGTAATGCATACTTGGCTAGTGTGTATTGGTGATTCTGAATAAATGATAATTAATCTTGGGTTAAAGTCACTTGGACAAATTCCTGTAACTAACAATTTGGACCATATCCATGAGACCAGGACACATTAGAAATCTCGGTATTCTGATGAAGTTCATAAATTCTCTTGGGAAGTTCTCTTTTAGCTGCTGGAAGTTGTGATAGTTCTGTTGGGATAACCTGGAGATCTGTATAGTAGGATAATTGTGTCCTTTTGATGCCTTGAGAAATCTCTCTCCAGCTTTCCCAAGTGTAATCATAATGTTGGCTATTATGTGACACTATTTTCTGCCAGAGTTTCCTTTCTATGGGAAGTATCACTTAAATTCATTATCTTTCAAGAGTAATCTTTTCTTACAGTAATATCCACAGTGAAATGAGCAAGCTAAACAAACCCCCCCAAAACTCTAAACAAACAAAAAATTAAAGGTGGGAGAAATACTCTCCCCCCCCCCCCCCCATTTTTAAAAAAATTTTTAATTTTGTAACTGTTCTGGATGCTTGCACTAATCCCTTGACAGCGTATTTAAAACAGCAGCAATAGGTGGTTTGCAAAATACATGTGAAAAAGGCGAGTCAAATCTAAACTAAATATGCTACCAATGGAATGGCAGGCTTATAATGCTGTTACATTAGGAAAATAACTAACTGGTGAGTTCCATTACTTGTTTCATTGAACACGAGCTAGCATGTGGAGCTGTATGTAAAAATTAAGCGATATATTCATTGGGGAATAGTTCATTGTGAGGAAGTCTTCCCTGAAACATTGGCTGAAAATTATTTAAGACATGATCCATACAGATATGAAGTATTGAAAAGACTCGGAACTGTGCAGGAAATCTTCAGAAGGAAATCTTCCTTCTACACTGAAGGAATTTTCTGTGTTTTTGTTCACTTGCTTTTTGTTGGAATTCTGATTGTTTTCCAGCCATGTGATGGTGTTGGCTGCACAGATGTGCTTTTACAACCAGATTTCTCAAACAGTCAAGTTTTATGTCTCTCTGCGGGCCTTTAAGATTAGAACTGGTGTTATTGCTAGCTTTAACCCACGTAGACAGTCTGAGTATGGGGATAAAGTAATCAGCACCGTTTGCGTCTTTCAAAATATACATAGAGAATGTTTCCTCACTTCCTTTGTTCTATGTGGCCTTTTGCAAAATTCTTTTTTTTTTCCTAAGTGTTCATATTATATTTATTTACACCTTGTTATCAGCAAACAGTATTTCCAGATTTTGTGCCATTATGTAGAGATGTTACATTGTATACTGTAGGCTTAGCTCTGTAGCTAAAATTGTACATAACTGCTTAAAAATAAAATGGCATGCTAACTAACTTTAAAAAAAATGTTTTCAGAGTATTGAACTATTTCATGCAGTCATTTTGGGCTTAACTTTCCTCCTTATATAGTAGAAAACTGTTCCTGAATTTAGGCATGCTGTTTGTCCCATGAGAAAATTTGACAGTACTGAACTTGTTTCAGTTGCCTGTTTCAGGAGGACAAATTTCAAGTTAAATTATACTGGACATGCTCTGAGTACTCAGAGACTTATCAGCTGTTTATACAAGTATTTATCAGTTTTGCGAGTGGCTGATCGTATAGTAAATGAAATATTTGAGGCACAGGAATGCATAATTATTTTAAGATCCTTGTTATCTAGTTTGAGCTGCATATGAATTTTCAGAATTCATATACAAGACATCTAGCTCAAAATTTAACATGATGTATAGCTGTATGTTTCCAATTTTCTGTGTTGTAGAAATCAACCATGCACAAGAATTGGCCATTTTCTCTTTGTAAATGACATGTGTGTTTGCAAGACACCTAGAAAATTGAAGTCCAGGTATCTGCTCTACCTCAGTGCTTCCCAAACTTTTAAGCATGTGGGACCACTGTCTAGAGTCCAGACAGCTGGAAGACTCCACGTGTGCTGATAGTTCATTTGGTTCTAATGGGCAACATCTGTTTAATGTGATTACTTTAAAAACAAGCACATTTATAAGATAAACTATCCAAAAATCTATTATGTAAGCAATCAGAATTTTGTTTTCATCAAGACAGTAAAGACTCACAGTTTCTCTTTAATTAAAAGAGTTCATTCTTTTTTTTTTCTGTGGCATACATCTGCAGAGAAAGAGAAGCCTTGTTCTTGCACTGCAGCTGTGCTTCTAATTTGTACCTTATTTGCACCAGCAGTGTAACTGATCTGTTGGTGCTGTGCGTTCTTGACCTGGCATGGACCCCCAGTGATGAAAAATGAGGTAGATTTTGACCCAGGCTAGTGTTAATTCTTTTAATTCTTTTAATTTGCAATGCAATTAGGGGCAAGTTGTATGCTATAGTATGCTCAGACCAGATGGTCTTATTGGAAGAGGTGGTCTTTGGCTCAGGAGTTTTCGAACTAGATGAGAAAAGGGGTGTGGTTGCTGCCCAAAGCATAAGTTACATTACTATGAGATTAGTTCTTTCTGCTCACTTCAGGTATCTGGGTTGTGTAATGAAATTACTTTGGAAATCTTCCTCCTCCGTCTTCCTGTATTTGGTCTGAGGATGAGTGCTTAATCCAGTGTGTTTTGATCAGTATTGCAGTTAAATCTCAAGTCTTCAGCCAAGCATAAACATTTCCTTTGGCAACACAACAGCTGTTTTCATTTTTTCTGTCAGAAGAAGAGAGGAGAAACCTAGTATTCCCATAAACTACAGAAAGTACAATTTGATCATGAATACAAGTCTTCCAAGATTTTCTTCCTTTCTTCTTCTTTTGGATCTGAAGTAAGCTGTGGTTCAGTACTTCTGTGACATCAGAGAACTAGAGGTGCCTGTGCTACAGAATTGTCCTTGGCTCTGGTGCTCCAGCTGTATGACTGCTGGTCTGATGTTTACTTTCTTTTGTTAGCAGGAATGCTGATCTAGTCCTGTCCCCTAAACAGTGTAATGTATACAGTACTGGCTCCCTTCTCAAGGTTACCTCTATTTCAAGACTGTTTATCTGCTGCCTGATACAGCCTCTTACCTTCTTCCTTTTGCTTAGTTGATATCTACCATTGCTAGCCCTGTATACACGTGATTAGAAATGTGAATTTTGTCATAGACACAGACTTTCAGGGCCCTGATTAGGCTAATCAGTCTTAATGGCCCTGACCAGCCTCACCCTGGTGGCCATCCCCTGACACCTCTGCTCATGGGACCAGTAGCCCCGTTTAAATTTAGCGCTGGGCCTTCAGTCCCTGCTTGAGCTACCTTGGACATGTGCCTCTCTCCAGCTCAGCCACAGCCATGCGTGCACCTGGCCATGGACCCTGCTGATTTGCACCCTGATCCATGGACTGACTTCTTGGCTTGACCTTGGACCTGCCCCATCACCACAGACTTCTTCGGTGATCTTGACTCTTGTTTGACCCTGCGTGCCACTCCTGGATCTGCCCCGCTCCGTCTTGTGGCAGTGGGACAAAGTCCTAGCCAGTGAAAGTGCCTGCCTTGCTGCCCTTGTTGGCATGCTTGATCCCTGGCTCCCCGTCCCTTTAGGGAGCAGCCAGCTGTTGTTGCTCCCTGACGGAGTTTTTGAAGGCTGACTGATACTGTTTTACTGCTTTAGTTAAGTAGTAAGCATGAAAAAAGTTGGCCAGCTTTTGCAGAGCTTTTTTTTCATCTTTAGTTGGCAGATGATGCTCATTTCTTGCAAATGTAGGTTTTACCATAGTGTTTTTTACATATTTCTTACCTGCATATTGGACTAGTATGCTATAGTTGATCCACTCTTGGGGAGGACTCACAATGATTTTCAAAGTTCTTTCTACATCTGTTTTCCCCAGTCTAAGAGAGTATCATTATGGCTTTGAGATTTCTACCAATGTAGAAAATAACAGGGCAGGTAAAGTATATGTATGAAAACATGTTCTACAAGGGCTTCCTCCTCTGAAAGAATTTCAAGAACATTTCCAAGCAAAATTGTAAATTATGATTACATTTGCAGTCCTAACTGATTAGTTTTCTCTTGGAGACAGCTTGTTCCCATTGTTTTATGACGGCATGTTTGATGTAGTTTGCCATTTGCCAGCTGGAGACTTGGGAAAATGTGTGTTAGCACTGAAATCTAGTTTTCATGTGTTGTAGTTTTGGACCTGAAAAAAAGACTCTTCCTTATAATTCTGGTCATGGCCTATTACATCATGCAGTTTGGTGCTTTTTTGCCAGGACCTCTGTTTATTTGTTTTTGTAATTAAAAAATAAGTATACTTACATGATCCAGAGGCCTCACCTTTTTCCTTATTGTATCTTTAAAATACTTTCTACATGTAGAGTTAGAAGTATCAGCCTTTACCCTCATGAAGAAGTGAAAGATTTGGAAATACCATGATTCAAATTTATATCTAGAATGTTTTCTCTAGGAGGAGGCTTACTTTTCCCTGGAAATAGACATGCATTTTTTGTGTAATTTATAATTAACTTGATTTAGTTAAAGATTATTTAAAGTTTTTCAAGGGGATTTATTTTTTTAAAGGTCAAACAGGCCTAGTCCCATTTCTTATTTTAGGTAAAGTATCCAAATATAGCAGTGGTACCAAGTAATTTATTCCAGTTTTGTGATAGGTGCAAAGGAACCAGTTCAAATATTTTAAAGGGTAAGGCCTGCTTTTTCCTTCAGTTCCTATTTTTATGTGGCTGCTCATTTGCTACACTTCAACATGAAACACAGATCAAAATGTCTTATGTGAAAGTAGTGTGATAAGAGGTAGTTTTCAAGAAATGTGTGTCTGGTTTTTATGCATACAAAGAAAGAGATTAAGATTTTGATCCATCAAAGAACTCTTCCTTTTGGTTTCACCACTTTTTTGTGTATAGGAAGAGGTAGAAGATGGCATGAATTATGTTGGATCGTGTGTTATGAAAATAGGTAAGAAAATAATATTAAAATAAAGTGTGAGGAGGGCCAGAATATGGTGCTAAAAACCTTAATGCCTTATTAGGAAAACAGAAGACATTGATTAACAAATGCAGAGAGAAAATTTTTTGTCACAAAATGAATGGTATTCATAAAAATTGGTTCAAAGCATGGTGGCCACTTGTTCTGTAGTCAAAATGTAGCGTTGGGCAGAGGAAGGAATGCCTCATAAATGTTGTCTTATTCTACTTGCACTATGCAACTACTGTCTGGGGAGGCAACGAGGTACTTTGAGAAGTTGGGATATAAACCAGAATTCTATCATCAAAATGCAGAAAATTGGAATATGGCCATGAAAAATATGCATTCTAGCCCAGCCCTGGACAGGTGACAACCAAGGGTCTTTTCCTCCCTCTAGCACGCTGTAATGCCAGAAAAGAGAAAGGGATAATAGATTTAGTACTGAAGGAAAGATTCAAGATGATAAATCAATTTGAGGTTAATACTCAGCTCTTTGAAGGTGGACCTTTTCAGTAAAGTCTTGCTTTGTAATCACAAGTCTGAGCTTTAAAAAGTTGAGTAGGGAGAAGAGGAAGGAAATCCTCAGATTTCCTTTTCAGGGTTTGAGCGTAGTTTAAAAGCACCATGCCCTGCCAGTATCATGGTAGTAAGAGGAGAAAAAGAAAATGATAATGAAGACTAACATGTTATTACTGAAGTAGCTGACAAACTTCCAGTGAAGTATCATAAACTTGGCTGACCTAATTATATACAAATGCCTATTTGAAACTTGCGTTGCAATGCCATTTCCACAGGACGCAATAATACTTTTTTAACAGTGTACTTTCCTCACAACAAAGAAACAAAAAGATGAGGAACAGAGGAAGAGGCAGAACTTGGAGTGAATTTAGATGAGAAACAAGGGGAAAAATGGGGATTGTTCAGTTTAGAAAGGGAAATGAGCAGGAATAGAAGTTAAAAGGTAAGTTGGAAAGTGGTTAACTAATAAAAGCATTAGAAGGACACAAAGTGACTGTATGAACTAATTTATTAAAACCTCTTTAAAGGTCTTTTTTCCACAGCATCTCTTTGTCTTTTCCATAACTGTATAGTGGGATCAAAAACATGATTAGACATACAGATAGATAAGACTATCCCTAGCTTCATTATGTAAGATAACAGTGGAACACATGCTGCCTCATGCAATGGTGTATTCTGGTAGCCAGTCGATATTTCAGTTTTGGATGGAATTCTTTTATGGACATAACTATCACCTTAAAGGTTTCTTTGGACAAGAAATTATGTGAATTCAGCTGCTTTCTTAATAAAAAATTAGAGCAAAAGGGTACGAATAAGGTGTTGGGAGTTACTTGGAGAAGCATTAGTATCTGAAATACTTAAATTGAGTTAAAACTTCAAGAAAAAATGCTGAGATGCACTGAAATACATGTGAGGCTCTGGGACTTGTTTCCTCCAAGGTGCTTAGTGTCTGGGGTTTTTTCTTGTACGGCTCCATGTACTTAACCTTCAGGCTGTAATACATTGCTCACGCTTTTGACTTCCTTCCCAAGCTGTATGGGTTTTGTTTTGTTAAATGGCATGTATAACCGTCCAAATACTCCGTACTGGTCCTTCTTGTACCTATTATTACTTCATCTGTTCTTGGTCAAGAAAAGATAGAGATGCTGATGAAATTCAGATTCAGTGTGAGTATGAGCATGCCTCTTTCAAAAGGACTGCAATAGCAAGGAGAAATGCTTTAACTGTAGAAGGGAGGGTATAGGAGAGAATCTCTTGCTCTCTTTCTTCACCCTGTCTGGCCAGTGAAATGCAGAAACCACTGAAGTGGATGTAAAAGCCTGCATGGCGGTAAAAGAAATCCCTTTGTCGTTCAGCTGCAGTATTTCCTGAATCCAAGAAGGCAGGGCAGGGAGTGGCATTTTTCTGCATGCATCCCCCTCAGTATATTGTTTTGACTTCAAGGAAAATACATTTTTTCTGCAGTCTAAATTCCCTGACTGCTTAGAGACACACATGAGGTGGCAAGAGAGTTATTTATTTCAAGTGTTTAATTAAACACAAACTTTTTTTTTTTAAATCAAGAAAAGTCATAGAAGAAATTTTTAGTGAAGTTTTATGGCCAGTGTCTCTCCGTAGTTCAGGCTAAAGGGCAGCAGTAATTTATTCTAACCTTAAAATATCTGAATAATAAATTCAGAAGGTAATGCTTCCTGGAAAAAATGAAATGAGATAATTACTGGAAATGCCTATCTGACAGCTTTAAATGTGGCAGCCATCTTTACACATGACTTTGTCAAGCATATAAGACTTTCTCTGTTAAACTTTTGTTCCTTTTTTGTTTTAAGAAATCTTTAGATCACTAATTGGGGAAGATGACCAATTAAATAAAACCAAAATATAGTAGATTTTCCACTTGATTTTTCTTTTGTTATTCATTAACATCTTGTAATTTGCACTAAATTTCTAGTATGTTCAGCCTTTTTTCTCCTCTGTTAAATTTTTATATGGAACATTGAAATAAAAAACCAACACCTTTTCTTAAATAGTAATAGAATATGCAGTGTCTACTTAAATTTGCTTTTCCTGTTAATAATTCCAGGAAGATGGTGTCTGGCCAAAGCAAATTATCAGAAGGATATTTTAAATACTTGTTTTAAGAAACAGATAAAAGGCTTGTGGGTTGTGCTGTAGTGGCAGACTTGTTTCAGCCTTCATCTTCCTTTAAATAGTTCGTCCGTTTACGCTTCAGCTGAGTACCAGCAGACATTCCGGTTAACCCTCTGTTTTGTCCCAAATTCAGTAGCATTGACATTGCACCTGTAGTGACAAAATGTGAATTAGACTAATGATTTTTCACTTGTACATATTAATACTTGTAAATACACAGAAATCATCATTGTCTTGTTCTAAAGTAATTCAGCCTGAAATACGTAGTTATATTTCATGTTATCTTGCTTTAAGAGTTTGAGAGTTAAGCTCTACAAATGTTAAAGCTGTAGCAAGTGAAGTCTTTAAAATGTTGTTTTGACTCATGTTTTCTCTTACTATTACTTTTATATTAGGAATTTGGTCAACTTTCTAAGCAAATATATCTTTAGTAGAACGAAGTAACTGTGAGTGATTTTACCTAAGCATAGTGTTCGTGATTTCACGTTGAATTACAGGAAGGCTGATACACCCGGAAGAGAAATTGCTTGCTTTTGATAAGTTTAACAACTTGTCCATGTTTGAGATTTAGGTGCAATTGCCGCAGGAGGTAGCTAGTAAGCAAACTTCATAAACTGGTAGATATTTACAAACTCCTTGAGACTGACAGTTAATTTGTTCACAGATGAAAGCCAGTACTTTTTTTAATGAGAGCTATACTATCCAAAGATCCATTGTGTATTTTGTGTTTTAATTTCTAAGAGTAAGAGATAGGAACTTTCCTCAAAAGATCCTGATGTCTTTTTCTGATTTAAAAAAGAAATAATTTTGGATTTTCTATTGAAATTATTTTTGTAAAATAATAATGGTATTATTTTGCGATGTTTGTATGTTTCTAAATAAAAGCAAGGATGCTTTTTTGTTGAAATTAGAGATATTTTATTTATTCCATTTTACTATTGCAAGGTATTTTGGTTTCTCTATCTGCTACTGCAGAACTTCATATCTTAAGTAGCTCTTCAGTCAAACTGATTTTTTTCTATCGCACGAATAGTTTTGTACTAGCGTAGTGATTGTTGAGGTTTGCAGAGGAATTTTGATCTTGGTTGCAGCAGTGCAAGTTTGGCATAGTGTTAAGTGTCAAGTTACTTTGTGCTGCAAAGAAAGGCTGTGGTTGTGAACACGCACAATTCCATCCAGTTCAGTTGGATAAAGCTTGAAAACATAGTAGCAGGTATGGACAGATATCTTGTCTTATTATGGAGAACAGAATACCAGCTTCTGGACTTCAGGGAATTCTGCCTGTATATTTTTGTAGAGGAAAGATTAAATGCATATGGAAAGAATTAGTTATATGACTTATTAAATGGGAATGTAGTACAGTTTTCTGTACTCAGAAACTCATCCTAATAATATTCAGTTAGACTTTGATAAGGTTTTTTATTATTTACAGAGGATATACTGCTTTCTGGAATGATCAGCAGAGAGAAGACTAAAATCACAGTTACTCCCAATTTTTTTAATTTTACTTTTCTACCTGCCATTAAAAAAGAGAGGATTCACAATTTTGTGCCTATGCTATATATTTACTCACAAAAATTAGTTCACTTTGTGAAGAACTGCGCAAAAAGGCAAAGCTTCGTTTTATGGAAACAGTAGTCAATCTGCATGAGGCAACTTTGTTCGCTGGAGTTTTTGTTACAAACTGCAACATCTGAAATAGTGTATTCTTTTAAAACTTTTTCAAGCACTGAAACTTAGTTTTAAGTGTCATAGTTGGAGCTCTCATGTTGAAAGTGTTTTGAACTCTGGTTTAGTTGGCAGTTTGCTTACTATCCTTTTTTCTTTTGTGCTACATCTAGATATTTAAAAAATAATATGGAAGGACAGGTTGGCTTCCTGACAGGCTTTTGATGGAAAATTTCCTGAAGTTTATTTAGCTTTACATTTTTAGTCCGGAGACATTGCCACGGGCAACCTGTGTACAAAGTACCTGTAACAGCAGCTCTACGTTTAGCTGTCAGCACAATGGTATAACCTGCAAACCTTCAGTTTGCCTTAAAAAGGGGGGAAATGCTTCTTTCATTCAGGTCTTGAAGGGAGATGTTGTATATGTGAGATCAACATAGTAGTAGAGAGTTCTGGATGATTTTTGTCAGAAAGTGCCATTAAGGTTATAGTGTCAAGTTTTCAAAAACTGCAGGTTTGGCTGTCAGTCACCACGCTTAAAACTCTGTGCCCGGCTTCCTAAGATCATTCAGATCATTCGGAAGAGCCACTCATGAGCTCCGTACTGAAACTCTCACTCTGGCTTTTTAAATCTTAAGCTTGTACTGTTCCCTCGAGGGGAGTCACTGAAGGGGACTCTTCTGCCATTGAGAGCAGCCCTAGTCCTGCTTGGCCTACATTGCATCCTGCCTGGCATGCCCTCACTGAACACAGTGCTAGCAGATAGTGGCAGTAATGCTGCCAGAACCATGGCACTGCAAGGCTGTGTAATGACCTGCGAAAGGTGGTCTGCTGATTTGAGAGGCTAAAAAGGACAGGTTTTTCTGTAGAAGTGGAAGAGACACAGCATTTTGAGTCCAGCTAGGCAGGAGAAAAGATAGTACTCTTTATGGACAATAGTAGTAGCCTGTGAAAGGAAAGGCCTGTGAGGGAAGAGGTGCAGTGACAATGATGTCTAGTTAATACAGGTCAGATTTAACTATGCTGGAGAACCAGATATGCAAATTCAAATACAGCAGAATTTGGACTTTTAGCAGCAGTGAGAACGCTCATTTTCTATACAGGTGTAGGAATTTGACTGTATTTAATTACAATTCTGAAAGCTCTCTAATACATAAAAGTATTCTGTTGTTATGATTTGTTTGAATTTGTGTCTTTCACCTCTCATAGCAGAGGAGAAGAATGGTTGGTAAAGCTAGTTTAAAAACAGGGTGAGGAGTCTGACATATTCAGCTGTGTATACAAGGCTTACCAAATTATAAAAAGAAATCCAATACATGGCAATGGTGTGCTTCTCAATTTCACCAAAATTTTCACTTCCTGCCTCCTAAAATCCTGAGATATTTTAAAGTACCTGTATTCTGAGTTCATGTGGTTTACTGTCTGACATACGAGACCAGGTTATTCTTGGGTCAAATTTTTGAGATTTCCCCTGCAACCATAAGGATAAGAAATATGTATTTACATGAAAGATGAGAATATAGTGTGATTTCTTGACTTCAGGAGTTGGAACTTTAAGGAAGGCATAACGTCTCACATTCCCATGATAAAATACTTAAATAGGCAACAGTAAAGTCAGAAGAAGTTAAAAAGTAAAATGAGAAAGGGAAAGAAAGGGAATACAGGACTGGAGTGTCCTGTATGTGTTATAGACCAGTTGTTCTCTCCTGTTGTTGAATGTGATAGATCATTGGGGTTCAAAACTTGTTTTATATTCTCTATTTTTATGTTGCTTAGTTTACCATAAGAAAATGTCTATTGCGTAGAGATTACAGACATACTCAACTAAAGGGAAGCCCTCCAACTTCTATAGCTCTGTTTCCAATTTTACTAACTCTTGGGACAAATGTTAAGTGGTCTGCTTGCAAGGTGTAATAATTCAGCTTTGTATCAGGCTTTCAATACTGCTTTATTCTTTACTTGAAAATAGGTCTTACTCATCTTCTAAAAAAAGGATTTTTATTTTCAAAGGCTTGCACTTCTGCTTGCTTAGTCAAAGCAGGTTATTTGATGGGTTGGACTGTTACAAATCAAAATTTCTTTTATTCAGCTATCATTTGAAAAAGAAAGAGAGATTACATCCATATCCTGCTCCAGGATTATCCTAAAGGATGAGTGTCCATTTCGGGAAGCAGTTGTGACATTCTTGAGGGCAAATGGACACTTGGGTTCCCTGTAGGCCAGGAGTAGGAGCTAGTAGATTCTGACCGAGTCCCTGGCAGGATCAGGCCATGCAGGTTGCAGGATTGTGCTGATGGAGGGCTGACTGCAAAACCATAGGCTGCTTCCTGGTTAGATTTTAATTTATGATTTATTTATTATAAACTTCTTCATTAAAAGGAGGTGCTGTGCCTTTAAGTAGCACATGCCGTCTAACCATCAACAGGCATCTTTTGCAAGCTGCTTTAGCCTGTTTCTCCAATCATGCCTGCCTAAGTCAATAACGCATTGCCAAACCTCCTCGTGCATTAAAGGTTACCGTTTAGCTTGTTCCATGAATCACAGCAGATGCATAACTTGGCAGTGACCATTTCTGTCCCTCCCCTTCTTTGCTTTATACTAACTACAGCCCCCCAGCTCATTGCTGGCTGAGCCCCCTCCCCCAGCAGGGAGAAGTCATTACATGAAGAGATCAACTTACCAGTTGTCTTCAGAGCAGTGGCTGAGAGCAAAGCTCCTGGTCGTACAGTGAGTGCGATAGAAAGGGGGAGAGGGAGAAAGAGTCGGTACCTAGAAGAACTAGGGGCTGATACTGAGACACAAGTGCATCTGCTAGCTGTTAGTACTTGGCAGAGGGCTTTCTCCTCCAGGGTAGCTCTAACGTTGGGTAATAATGTTTGTCAGCTACCTGATACTAACGTTGCTCTGCTTTCAAACAGCAGTGTTAGCAAGACCTGGGAGCGAGGTAAGTAAAGTATAATGTCTTGTCAAAAATCGTCTTGTCAGAGTTGTATTTTCTTCCTATCTATTAAGACGGATTGTGAATGATTTTTGTGTTGCCAGAGTTTTTAGAATTGCATTGTTTGCTTCACGTGTAAAAAGCTATTGTTTTGTTTTGGTTTAGGTTTTGGGGGTTGTTTTGTTTTGGGGGGGGTTGTTTGTTTGGAGGGTTTTTTGGTTTTGGTTTTTTTTTTTTTTTTTGCAAAAGCCTATAGGTACTAAGGGAGAGTAGTTTGAAAGTTAGCTTCTTTTGATTTGATATACAATATGCTTTCTGTGAGAGATGACTAATTTGTGAATTTTTCTTTACTAACATGCAGAGAAATACGATACTCTTTGCAGCAGTAGACGGTAGTGTTCTGTTCAGATTTTCTACAAAAAACATGCATGATTACAAAAGTTTTTACAAAGGATGTATTTTGGGGATGTGAGCATGTAAAAGTTCCAGGTCCCATTACTTTAATAACAACCTTTTTGTGAAAATATATGTAATGTTTAGTATGTGGCAGGGCAGAAAGAACTTTATTTTTTTTTAAACTGTATGTCAGATCTTTAAAGAGGGACTTTATGCATTCTTAATATAAGAAATCTTAAGTAATGGAATAGAACAGCCCTTGCTATGCTCTGAAAAGTTGCTACTTGATTTATGAAGAGCAGTTTTCCAGGTTTTTGTTCTCATCAGAGAAGTTTTTCATCAAGTTCTTATTTCATACCAAAGCAGAAAATTTCACCTACTTCTTTGTCATTTAGGAAATAATTCGTCAAGCATAGTACTATTAGATACAAAATATTCCATCTAATGAAGTTACTAGCAGAAAACACATTTGATACTCATTCTCTCTCACTCTAACGGAAATGTGATGTATAGTTATGCATTTTAAAGGGATCATTGGATAGTTTTGTTCCATAATATGCCTGCCTTAAGTAAATCTTCTGAAAACAGTGATTCTGCTTTAGAGCTTTGTCTGTTGTTAGCCCTGTCATAAGTTCATAGTAGCCTAATAAAGTCCAGAGCAATTACTTTCCCTGGTAAAAGAAAGTGGAAGTGAACTGGAAAAAGCACCTTGTCCAACAGTCTGTGGTTGACGCTCTCGTCATGTAGCTCGTATGTAGCTCATTTATAGATATAAACTGTATTTTGCTTTCAGGGTGTTTTAAAAAGAGAAGTTGTAATGGTTTTGATTCAAGAAAATGTCTTTTAATGAATTCTTGTGCTGCCTTTGATCTAATTAAAGCAGGGAAAATTTTCAGCAGAGGCTCAGGGGATTTAAATGGATTGATGATCAGAGCAACTGGAAGCTGATCATTGCCCTCTAGTTGTCACTGAAGTTTTTAACTTCCTGGTTGATTGTTACTGAGCACAGAAAATGATAGATGGACTCACCTTGTCCAGACTGAGGGACCTTAAAATGTGTGGTGGCTCATATGGAAAATATTTCTGTCACCACCACATGCACATGTGGTCTTCAGAGATCCATATAAAGAACAAATCTAGAGCAGCAGCAGTGTTGCCTGCCAATTATCCTCGTTAGCAAGTAAAATAAAAGCAATGCTGTGTTCTTACCTGGAAATGAATTTCTGCAGTAAAAGTGCAATGTGGAATGTTTTAGTGCTGTGATCCATATGCCAAGTACTTTAAACTGTAGTGTTCTTCTTAGTTTTTCAGCTAATACAGCAGACAGAATATGAGAAATGACCTGTTACTTTATCAATGAATCTTAGGTTGTAGGTTTTAGTAGGTAGTGAGAAATTTTTTTCCTTTATTATGTTCATATGGCTAATTTTGAAAATCATATAATAAAAATATACTGTATCTACTATTATTAATATAGTAATTCTTTGTCCTGTATTGTAAGAGACCACCCGATTATTTTGTGCATTTCCCTGCTCCAGCTGCAGAACCTTGGCTACATAAATATTATTTCTCTAGGAAATTACTCAGTTAAGTTTTTTTCCCATGGTGGACGGACAGTGGATTGAAGACAGGGAAAATAAGTGAGAAGCCATTTTTAAAAGGAACCTGTATTGTAGTTTTGTGCTCCTTTGAACTGTTCTGTTTACTTCTCAATATTTTAATTGATTTATAGGTATGTATTTCTAAAAGTTCTGCTCATAAAAGTGTCAGTTTGTCATAGATTATAAAGTCAATGGGAAGTTGCTTTTCTTGCCAGCTTGTGCTCTCTGTATTTTAATGCTGCAGAACTTTGACCGTTCAAGAAACAGAAAATTACGAAAATCCAACTGTTAGGTTTTTACCCTTATAACTCTTAAGGAACCCCTAACACTTGTTCTAATGTGTGTATAATTATGTTCTGCTTTTCATTTGTTGTTAAGGAATGACTTGGCATGAAGTCAGTGAAACTGCATTGCATCACTTTTCCATTCAGGAGGGAAATAAGGGTGTATAGCTTTGCAGCTTACACTGTGTTTGCAGTTGGCCAAACCAAAATTTTTTTTGTGTGCTTCTTAGGAAATGAGCTTGACTCTTTTCATCCATAGCTGGGAGCTCTAGCTAGTACCTCCTTCCAGGATCAGCCTTGCTAGATAGTCAGAGTTCAGCTTCCTTCTCTCTGGGTTGTCCAGGAGCAGTTGTCCTCATCAACAGACTGTACTGCTATCTTCTGTGACTGAGAAAGAGCTAAGGCTAAGTTGGCGTCAGATGGGAATCCTGTGTGATGAGGATTTAGAAAGTAAAGATGAAGCAGTGTAAAGATGTGATACTATGCAGAATGCATTAGGCCTGAACTCCTAATTTCAAAACAATACTTAGTTAAGGTTTCCTCCTTCCCACTACTAATCTGGTGGTTTGGAATCATCTCTAGCATGAAAATCCTTGATTTGACTAGATACATTGGGCTTGAGAAGTCTTTGAGCAACTAGAGAGTCTTCCTGAGCAATAACCTATCCCCGTATTTTCAAGTCTTCCTAAGCACATCATTATTCTTCACTCATTGTCAAGCAGGTAGCCTTTTAAATAGTTTTCTCAGTATACTTGATAGATACTTGTATCTTCAGAGGAGAATTTCACCTTCCTTGAGATTTTAGTTGTTTCAGCTGAGTTCCCCTCCCATTGTAGTAGCTTCTTTAATCTTGTACACATTGGCCATGAATCAGTACTGTCAGTACTACTTGAATTAGTACAGTTGTCAGTGAAGCTATGCAAATGTACTAAAGTCACCAGCCTGGCGTCCTCGGCAAAAAAGCAAAATCAAATTGTACAGTTTCAAGTTTTGTTTGTATTGGTTTCTATTAGCATTAAAAAAATTCAGTCTAGCTGACAAAATGTGTGGACAAACAGAACTAAGCCTCATGTGTAAATTAAATGTTGATTTGATCTGTATTTTAATGTGGCAAGTAATCATAATCTCACTAATCATAAAAATACGTGATCTATGACAATACAGAACTTTGAACAGGTTTAAGTGAATGGAAACTGGTTTGTAAGATTTAAACCTAATTTTTTTCAGTTCTTGAATAGTATTTGTTCAGATAAGAGGATGTTTTGCTACAGTTAATATAATAAAGCTGTTTATAGAAGCAAAATTTTGTTTTAAATATATGGATACCATTTAGCTTTGAGAATATCTGAATACTAGATAGTGTTTAGCTTCCTTCATGAAGCAGTTAACATGAAGAGTAGAAGATACTAAACGATGTCCTCAAAGATTGTTTTAATATATTTTTTTATTATAAATGCCATGTTTGTTTAATCACAGATGTAAATGCTTCCCTTTGGAATTTGGGCATAAAGAGGGTGAAAACATAACATTCTATCTGTTAAAATGTGTAAGGGAGTCTGAGCAGCTTTTGAGTCTGAATCTTTGCATGCTACAGAATCTGCTGGTTCTGATTGGTCGCTTACGGGTTGATACTTGGAACGGTTATTTTACAGCGTCCCACGTTGCAAGACCAGGAATAAACACACAGAAATGTAGAGGACCCTATTATCATGAGCTGCCATTCATTTCTGCTTTCGCAGTGGCTGTCTTCTCTGCAGTATGTAACTTGTCCACAGGCAGCAGAGAGGCAAGGTGAGCTTGTCAATACTTTAAAAGATCATTCAGTTCTGAACAGGTTCAGGTGTCACAAGCCCCAGTACACAAATGCAACCCATTGCAAGAAACTTACGAACACTTACAGGTCCAAAGCATATTTAACTGAAAAACTGGCAAAGGAATTAGTAAGAAACTTTAGAAGATTTGGTTCAGACATTAATCCAAAATATACACAGTTTGCACTTAGAGACAAGGTTCCCTTTTTGGCCAAAAGAAAATGTACTAATAAGTTACAAGAAAATGAATGTTTTTAACACTGTATTTCTAGGTAAACTGATTTCTTTCATGCCTAAAGGTAGATAGATTATTTTGGTTTCAGGAGATACTAAAGACAGTTTCTGTTAGACCTGAACCATTTCTCCCATTCCTAATTATTATCTTTCCTACCTTGTTAAAGACCTGTGATCCTTATTGTAAGCTTGAAGTTGTAATTTTGCTTCCAAAACTTTGCATGTGTGCCTATACGCATGCGTATGTATAGAATTAATTCTGTGCTCTACTGGGCTGTGGAAGAAAACCTTAATAGAGCATTTTAAAAAAACATATTCAGGGTATGTGTAGCCCTGTGTAGAATTCTTTCCTGCCTGCCAAATTGGTTTCTGAGGTTAGCTGGGGAGTACAGCTCATCCCAGCATTGTGACTTAGTTCCATGTGGTACAATATGAATGGGGCTTTCCCTTGCTGATCTCAGAAATAGGCTGCTTAAGCAAGAGAAAAAAAAAAAACAAACCAGCAAACAACTTGAGGTCATGGCCCTTTTGACACTGTTTCTTGACTGAGTTTTTTCTTATCAAGGAAGAACTCTCTTTCTTCTGACTTGTTGGAGTAAAATTTCTGACCTTACTCAGTGGAATCTTCCGGTGTTACATGGGCAAACCTGATGCACATGTGGCAAATGGTGTGTACTTGTGAAGAGGCATGGGGAGACACCTAATCAGCAGGTCACACAAGAGTAGGCTAATGAAATTTCAGTACATTTCTGTGGAGGGACAGTGTGGAGAATGAACATGACAATGCTTACGCTACATGACTGTTAATGATCCCCATTTATTGCATTCAGCTTTGTGTTACCAGCCATATTGGCATGGCCTTAATAACTGTTTTATCTGTGGATTTTGTTGTCTTCAATTTTCTTATCCTTATCATAGTCGTGTGAGGTAGGGGAGTGCTGTTACACAGCTATTACTTACAAATTCCTGGGCCACAGAGGTAAAATACCATCCAGAAGCTCAAAACAGTTGTCAATAAGAACAACTTCTAGATATGCTTGACAAATTAGCCTTTCCAGCACCTTAATGGTTTTGTATCCTAGCACTGTCTCAAAAGAAACTCTGTACGGCCATAAAATGAACTAGTTAACCTATGTCTGCTCAGTCACCAGGCTACAGTTACTGATACAACTTCTTCAATTATAGGCAGGGAGCACATGATATGACCCAATGAAACAAGCATTTCCATCTCTGACTTTCATGGGGCCAGCATATAAGAAAACATAATTCCTCCCACTGACATACTGACAAAAATAAATTTCTCATCTCTGTACCTGAGTATCCCCATCTGCAAGCCAAGGTTAATAGGGCTTCCATTGATTCTTCTGAGAAATTGATGCATCACCTTGACTATATTTTCCCATAAAACATCACCCTTAACCCTTCTGTTTATGAAGCATGAGGATGTTTGAGAGCCTTTGTGCACTGGTAGCTAAGGAGGGACTGAACCATTTATTTAATTAGCATACATTAAAGAAAGTTATTTGGATTTACTTTAAAATTGCCCTGTTTGGAGTTAGAAAAAAAACAGATGGTAATTTACATATGGCAGTAATTGCTGACATCACCGGTAGAACATCTGAAAGTGAGACATACCATAGTTGAAAAATAATCCTGTCAAGTAAATATCCACAGACGTGGCCAAATTATAAGAATATGCTGTGTATCGCTGTTGCTGTAAGTACTACAGAACAGGTTTATTTGACCTCTGGCATTCTTGCCTCACTCTTCCTAGCTTTGTTGTCTGTCTCAACTGCAGTATTAGTAACACTACCCTATTTTGCTTTAAAAACTTTGATGTAAACTTAGTGTAGTGGGATGTTCATTTTAAAGTTAATTACGTTCTAGCAAAATGGCTCAAAATGTATTCTTTCACCCTTTGTGATTAGGTGGAATAAATGTTCTTCCAATTTTATTCTCAAGATTTCTGTAGGACTTTTAGTTCTTCATATACTGCGTATCCTTACCTATTCTTGTGGGAAAGACAGGACTGAAATATTAGCGGAGCGGTGTGTACTGGCAGAAGTCTGTAAGGATACCTCCTTAGTAGCCCTCAGATCATAGGCCTAGATCCAAAGCCTTTTGACTTTGGGCTCTGGTTCAAGCTATGCTGAGCTTCTTGTTCCATGCTATAAACATCTAAAAGACAGATTGAGGGCTACAGTAATTCCCACAGTAATTACAGCATCATGCTTAGTCTTACCATAGTTAAGCTAAATTCATTAAGTCATTACCAAATATATGGTTACGTGTGATGGATGAGCTAATTTGTTTCTTAGACATGGTTCATAGACCATTTTCTGGAAAGCTGTCATAGAAACTTGTTGGATTACTTATTAGATAGACGTATGTTTTAAAGAATTTACCATGAATTTTACACCTGGAAATACTATTTTACCTAGAAACTAACAGTTCACAAAATACTTTCTTTATCATATTTCATTACCAGTATCAGTTCTCTTGATTTACTTGCTTTATTTTTTTTTCCATCTTTGCTTTTTGAAGTAATAATTCACTTAAAATCGAATGCCAATGAATGTATTTTTATCACGGCAATGTAAATGCTTTTTCTTCTGGCACAGTGAGTTTATCTTGAATTTTGTAGAATTTTAATATTTTTTCCAAACATGCTGAGTGTATAAATGGAGCAATGAATTTAGGAGGCAGGTAGTTTGTATTAGGATGTATTGAAAGGTATTCACAAACAACAGAAAAGGGAAGAATAAAATCTAGTAAGTAAAATAAGTCCCTGTAATTGTAAATTTTTTTAAAATCATAACAGGCACTGTATAAATAGGTCTTCTAAAGAACATTTCTTTGGTTTTGCTATCTCTTTATGGTAATGTTACAAGGCTCTGAATTTTTTTTTAAGTGCTCTGATGTATAATAGGGCACAGGAATGTGTTCCAAGACTCATAAAATCTTTAATTAAAAGAATGGAAATTCTTGTAAACTCCTGGTGGTTGCCTTTAAGTAATATCACTTCTTAAAACACTTCCCCTTCCCCCGCACCCTGCATCTGAGATTATCTTCATCTTTCATTTTGTGTACAGCAATGTAACGTGTATGATGTACATTTTAAGGAAACTAGTTGATTAATAGAATTACCCAGCCTTTTGCCACCTGGGCCATTCTGGAAATGAGACCTGGCACACAAAAGAGGCTGTGCTAAGTAACTAAACAAATGCCCTGCTGTTAAAGTCAAGACTGTAATTTTGCTACAAGCTTTCCTGCAGGTATACTGCTATAGATGGATTACTAGCAGTGCTCACTGAGCTGTGGCTCAGAGCCTGTGAGTCAGGAGTTGGAGGGAATTATGCTGTGATCGGGAACATAAAGCAAATTTTCACTGCATGGTTGAAAGATAGTGGATAGAAGGGGACTGGTATGTGTGAGACATATCCCTGTCCTTACTTGATCTGTAGCTTTCTTGACTGTTCCTTCCATATCGCTTACTATTCATCGCTGCCGAAGGACAGCAGCAGGGATCAAACATCATCTACTGGTGTGTTCAAGGACCCAAAGGCACCAACACAGCAATTATATCACTGACAGCAGTTACATTGCTTCTCTTTAAAGACCCTTTCTAAATGAGACACATGAAAGTGGAGCATGAGAGAGTATTAAATTAAAGGTTTGCCTGTGTATGTCATTGCCTGAAGCTGTCAATCTGTTTCTTCATGGGTTACAGGTATTATTTTCTCAGCGTGTGGGTTGTGAGGAAGGTTTTATCAAGAGACAGAAGCGTTTGACAAATTTCCACTCCCACCTATTTGGCAGACACAGGAGAGCAAGGTGAATTAGGAGTCAATAAATTAATCCTTCCAACCATAACTGCTTTTTGACGGCAGCATAATGTTTGCTTCCATTTTTCATGAGATTTCTTCCCAAAATGCCATGGTGGTGGGAATAAATCCTTTAACATTTTTTACTTAAAGGAAAAATTATTTTGTTGTTAAAACATGTCAGTTAGAAACCAGTTCTTTCACTGAAAATTTAAAAGTTTTTTTAGGACTGTTTTTGAAAAGATACAGACTAATATGTAAGTCATCACAGGTAAAGGATAACACAGCAGTAGAAAGCTTGGTATTTTAATACAAGATTGCCTCCTTGCTCCTTGGAAGTTGAAATTAAAGAAGCAATGGTAAAAACATGTGGAAATGCTGCATTTTAATCCCGAACAGTTAATAGGTTTACCATAAGAAGTTACCCCCCCTCTAAGGAAAGATCTCTTCCTTCTCTTAATTCAATAATTTCAGTATACTTTCGAAACGAGTTTTAAATAACTGCTACAGAGACAAAAAAACCACATTTGATAACATTCAGTGTATGGAGGGTGTATTAACATCTGTGCATGAATAGAGCGTTTGAAACACGTGCTGGACTCTTGCTTGTAAGTACTTGAAAACTGAGATTTATTTAGTGCTCGAATGAGCAGGTGATAGTGAAGTATTCTAGCCAGGGGCACCAACTGTTTTGATGTTAGCTGTGAGCCAATATCCTCTACAAAAGCACAAGGACACAGAATAACTGTATAAATAACTTTTCTTATTTCCTCATTAAATGGAAAATTCTTTGCTGAAATGGTAGAATTATGTTGTTTGAGCCAATCTGTTGAACTGAAGACAATTTTGTTAAGTATTTGCTTATGTATTTTGGTACTGAGAACCTCAGGCACAGACTTTCTTGGCACTGTGGGGGAACTGGAGGAGGATAAGTGATTGGGGCATAGTAGCCCCACACCATTAAGGACAGCACACACGTACCATGCTTGTGACATGAGGTGATTACAACATCATTTGCTTTGTGGCTGTTTCTCGTCCTTTTGAAATTTTCAGGTACTCAGGTTATTGTCTAGTATTTCAAGGTTAACTATTCAATGTTATTCTCGGGCTCCCTGATAGACCATACACCAAATGCTTGTAATGTGTTACATTCATTGAGATACTTGGTTATTGGTGATATGATGGCACTGGGAAGAACAATGCACTACCAAAGAAACCAGTGATTAAGAATGATCAACATAAGAAATGGATATTTCTTCAACTGTTTTACTATGGTTCAGGACATTAACAAAGCTAAAGCAAAGCAAAATGATAAGCAACCCCACTATTAGACCATTCTGATAGTGGAATTAAGAAAATTCTAAGCTGTCATAGCGTGGCTATTGGGGATTATCTCTGGTAAGACCAAGACAGCAGAGGCTGGGTTGTGTCCTCCTTTTCTTTCTGAATGACCACCTCTTTTAATTGTCAGATGAGAGTGAGAAACACTAGGAGTGACAACTGATGTCATGATGCTTTATTTGTAGTGGTAGAAATCAGTTTCTAACCACTTAAAAATGGTTAATAACTAAGTAAGACCATGCTTAGGGTTCAAAAAAAGGTAAACAATTGTAATAACCTATTCGGAAGAAATTAGAAAGATTAGTAGCCTTATTTTTAGATGTACTAACATCTCTTCACATAGCTGTGTCAATACTGAGAGGCTTTAAAGGAAGACCTTACTCGTAGTGAGAATCAGACCAGGAATCTGTCAAGTACAGTTCTGGTTTCTTCTTTGTTCTCACTCCTAACAAACTACCTAAATATCACACTATTTTAAAGGTGATAATAAATGTTATTTGTTAAGTGTGGGTTTTTTCTGTCCATCATTTTCACTTTAGTAGTGGATACATTGAGTCATTAGGCTAATTTTAATTTTGTCATTCTCACTGCAATAGATACTACTTGTGACAAAAGAGCCATCTAATTCTTTTATGATTTTCCCAAAGGCAATTTTAGGAAAGAATAATTAGTAAATACCTGTTTACAAGACAAGATACAGTGTACTGAAAAAGTAAGTGTTACTTGGAAAAATCTAATGTGTTTTTCCATGTTGTCAGAAGTCAGTATTGTGATGCCCAGAAGTCCATTGTCTGTGGAAAGAATGGCAGTTGGTGTAGCCATATATGCAACCGTTCATTTTAAGAATTGATTGATAGCAGATGAGATCAAAAGTTAACATCTGCAGCTGTTTCCAGCTGCTAACTAAGCATTAAAGAGCTGGTGAAACTGTATTTTAGTGAAGAAGAAACACTTCAGAACTTGCAAGAACAAATTTCAATGCTTATAGCACTGTTCTCGCTCAAGTTTCAGGACTGGGTTGTTCTCTCTGTTGAAGAGAAAGCTGGGAATACCTAGCAAGCATGTTAAAGTCTGTAGAACTTTCACATCTCCCTATAAAGGATAAGAAGTTAGTTCTTGGTTAACAAACTGATGTAGCTAGAAAATGCTGATAATTCTGCTTCAAGTCAGAAGGACATTTCTATTTTATCATAAACAGTTTGGCAAAATTTCAGAAAGTAAGAAGTGAACACTGTTGCTTAAAACATTGTTTGCTTTAGGAGGATTTGGCCACGGATCTATAGGAAAGTAAGGAAATGACCTGAAAAACAATCAGCCTTGTGGAAACTATTGGAGACTTCATTAGGGAGACATTGCAGGGAAGCAAAAGTAGAGGATCAGGATTGGGAATGTCAAGGTGAAGTCTTGGCTCAGATGAAGATGATGAAAGCCAAATTGTTACTGATTTAAAACTGTCATAAATGGGGTTTCGTTCTCAGCAACTTGGGATTTAGGAAAGAGATGTCGTTAGCCAAATCCTGCTGGCTTGGTTAGGTGGAAGTTTTCCTATATGCATTGTACAAACATCTGTACAATGGCTGAGTTGTAAATGTATTGGTTGGGAGAATCTGGAAATAAATGTGGTGTCCTGCAACATAAGGAAGGAAAAAAAACCTGTGGTGTGGTGCATATCTAAAAATAGTAACAGCTGACTAAACTCTGCAAACCATTTTAAATTTTAGACTGGCAGCGCTAAAATTCAGGAGTAATGCTGCCCCTTTTTCATTCATAAAAGTGCTGTGGCATAGCAAGTTTTTTATTCCTCCCCCCCCAATTTTAAAACATTGTCAAAAGGTGGAAACTGGTGAATGGTCTGTGTGTAATTCAAGGAGCGTCCAGGCATGTGCCTTGCGCTACTTAATCACATACAGCTCTGCCTGGGTAACAACCTTCTGCCAATGGGTGGAAGAATGAAACTACGTTTCAGTCAGGATGTGTAATGAAACCAGTCTCATGGAAGGTTGGGTTGTAAGCTGGATGACTATTTAATACCGCATGGGGGGGAAATGTTATTTCAGCCTTATTGTTCCTCTTTTTTCCAGATGGTAAATGTTCTTACATGATAGAACTGCTGTGTGTGCCATCATTGGTGGTTAGTGTAAGTTTTTCTGTCGCCTTCTGTCCATGCTGTACGTGATGAAGTCTTTGTATATGGCTTCAAAGGGCTTGCAGTAGGTGAGTTCTCAGGCCAAATCAAAGACCAAAAGCAGTATTTTCCAGTTGTGTGTTTAAGGAAAATAAAAATATGTGATTATGTCCTAGCACTTTGTGGTACTACAGCAGTTATTACAGGATTATCCCAGTTTTCCTTTTTTTGAATTTTTTTCTTAACCTCTTTTTATTTTTTTTACCTGTCTTAAGTACAAAGGATGATTATGTTTAAAGCAAAAGATTGCATCAGTGTTGTGATCTTTTTCCTGGTAGTCGTCCTGTTTGGTAATCATGACAGTTATAGTAACTAGTGAAGACTAGAATTTCTAACTTTTCAACATCAGCTGTGATTAAAAATTAAATGATATACCACTTAAATTTTGGTACCCCTTTATCAGAGACATGCCCTGTTCAGCAAAGTACTTGAACGTGTTCACAGCTTCAACTGTGTGAGAAGTTCCCTTGAAATAGCGTATGTGAGTTTCTTGCTCAGATAGGACCATAGTGAGCATTACTTTTTGAAGACAGGAATTTCTACACAAAGCAATGGAACCATGTTTCCAACAGTGTTAAGACCACAGTGTTACTGGCAACTAAGGAAAAGGTAGGAATAAAATTAATTGTGTGGGACTTTCAAGCATGATTGTAAAGGATGTTTTCTAAGTGTGTATTTCTTATACAGTGTCTTGAGACCTCGATGTTGTGGTAAATGACACCTTCAGTCGTGTGAGGTTTATGAAAAATTAATTAGGTTAAGAGTTCCTGCTGGTGCAGATGTTGGGATGTAACATTTTTTGCAATTGACTGGTAGTGCTGAGATTAATAATGAAGACATTGTTAAGAGGGACTTTGTAACGACGTTTAAAATGAAGTCATCGCATCTGTTCTTCCTGTTTAAAAAAAACTCTTTTCTTCCTCAAAGAAAAAAAAGAGTTTCAGAGCTACTCATAATTTTATGCTTGGGAGAAAACCTGTTTAATCAGCATTCAGTAGTTTAGCATGAAAAATATCAGAAGCTAACCAAGTTATAACTAAAGAAAAATTTGACGAGTTTTACTGCTTTGATAGTTATTTATTCATTGACTTGAGTCCATGGTAGAAGCAACTCTGCTTGTCCATACAAGAATCAGGGTTCTTTGATTAATTGATCCTCATTCACTGTTGATTTCTGATGCTTCAGAATTAATTAAAGCCTAACCCAAAAAAGGAAATAAACAAGATGCATCTTTGTTATAAATTGGTCCAATAGTTTCCACTGCATCATTGTCTTAGTATGATAAAGTATTAACTTCATGAAATTACTTCTTTTATACTTGTATCCCTCAGACTGCCCCCTGCCACAAAAAAAACCCCAACCCAAAACCAGAGAGATGTTTGCCGTGATTTGGTTTAGGTCTATGAGAATATTAAGCCTTTGTCTCAGAGATCAGGTGATGCCTAATTAGCACTGTTATTACATGTTGTGTTTTCAGCACAGCTGGCAACTAAGCACTATGCGGCTGCTCACTCACACCTCCCCCATGTGCCCCCCCCCATGGGATGGGGAGGAGAATCAGAAGAAAAAGGTAAAACCTCGTGGGCTGAGATAAGGACAGTTTAATAGGACGACACAAGGAGAGAAGTAGTAATAATAACAATAATACTAATAAAAGAATGTATAAAGTGAGTGATGCACAATGCAGTTGCTCACCACCTGGAACCCAGTGCTCAGCCTGTTCCCGAGCTGCGATCCCTCCTCCCACTGGCCAGCTCCCCCAGTTATATCCTGGGCATGATGTCATATGGTATTGAATATCCCTTGGCTAGTTCAGGTCAGCTGTTGTGGCTGTACCCCCTCCCAGCTTCTTGTGAAAATTAACTCTGTCCCAGTGGAACCCAGGACAATACATTATTCACTCACTGGATTGTCAGACTGACAGATATGAAGAGGCAGTTAATTTTTTATCCGATCTGAAATTATTGTACGATAACTACCTGACAGTTATAGAACTCTGAGACGTCTTTGCTTGGATGCTTCAGAAGGTTACAGTGATGATGGTAAAAGGATTAAAAAGCCTTCAATAGCTTTTGGGGGATGGTGGTGTTTGAGGGGGAGAGGGTTTTGGCTGCTTTGTTTGTTTGTTTGCGTGATTTTAAGATTCAGGGCTTCTGGAGGACAAAAGTAAAAATTCAGAGCACTATTCAGCTGCTGACAATTTTTTTTAGGTATGCTTTTACCTCCCTGCAGATTTTGGTTTACAGTTTACTGTTCTTAGTGGTTTTATAGGCAAGTAGGCTGACAGCAGAGATGTTTTCTTCAGTGCAGTAAATACCTGTGGGGTTTCTTCCTTCTATAAAATTGGCTTAAAGCTAGAACCAAAATTTTGCATTTTAATTTAGTAATAGTAATTCTTCTATTTAGAAATCCATAGGTATGTAAACAAAAAAATAAGTGAAGTCTTCATATTTTTTATACTTGAAAAGGTTATCTTTTTTCCTAAACTTTTTGTCACACAGATGCATTATTACAATGCTAAACTGGGAGAGATTCTTCTTGGCAGGAGGTATTGTAGTCCGTAAAGTAACAGAACCCACAATACGTACTACTTTCTCGTATTTGTGTTGTTTGGATATGGTTGTTTTGATAACGTATCATACCTTAACATTCATTTCAAAACAGATTCTTCAAATAAACATAAAAATAATTTGTTGGTCCTGGTAGTATCAATCAAATGAAGCTCTGTGGCTGTTTGTAAAGGTAAGGTAGCATGGAGAAGGTTAAATGCAACAACTTTTCATACATGTGTTATGGTCAATAACAAACACTTTTATAAGTAAGATTCAGTTGTAAATAAAAGCCTAATGAAAGTGGAATACTGATAATAGCTATTACATTTGTCACGTTTCTAAGTCTTTTCATGTTTTAATTCAACATTTTACTTTTATCTTAAGATATTTGGAGCATACACATGTAGTTAAGCCCTAAAACTGTAGATTACTGCAATGACATTTAGGTAGGCCTAGAAAATTTTCTCAGCTAATTTATGTAAGAAATTTCATACTCACTTGTTCCAAACAATTTCGCTGTGGTCTTTCTGTTTGGTTGCTTACGAGGACATTTACATAGAGGTCATTTCACTTGTGTATCTCTCCCTTTTGTCTGCTTTTAACTTTGCATATGAATTATGGACTTCTGAGTTTGAAGCTGTTTAAACCATGAAGAATTAATATAACTGTAATTGTGATACACAGTCAATCTAGAAAATAAGTAACAGCTTTTCTGTCAAAAAAACTATCCACTGCTTACCAATGTATTTAGATGTATGTATAAATGCAAGCATTTAGTCTCTTTGTGGTCTCTTTGCATTTCATCAGAACATACCATTTTAAAATAATTCCTGAATCAGACAAAAAAGCTGTTTTTTCACTCATTCTTTTATGAGTTGTTATTGACAAAGTGTCCTTGATGTGATATTGGTATATATTGTGTCCCTGAGACCAGTGAACGTGAACTACTAATTTTAATTGTATTTTATAGTATCTTCTGGATAGAAAATGTGATGCAATATTGCTTCTCAATTAAGTATACACAATTTTTGATGGATTGCAGCCTTGATGTGTATTTGTGTAGGCTGCATAAAGTCCAAACTACAGACCACAGTCTGTGAAGTCACATCAACAGTTGTAAAATGTTATCAGATGCATGAACGGATTGCTTTAGCAATTGGGTGGCTGGGTTATTCTTGGGCTTTTTTGTTTTATTTTTCTTTTCTACATCTATCCTGTGGAATGGTTTCTACTAGGGATTTGTTGAACTTTTTCAGATAAAATACAAACTGTAGAAACTTTATGGTCGTAAGTCAAACTAAACTTCATGTCCTTGAAGTTCTAAAAAATGTAACTAAATTTTCTCCCTGGTATTTTCTACTTTTAAGTATTTTTACTGTTTTGTCTAGACAAAAAATAGAAGCATTAATAGTCATACTGGAATATAAGATTAGAATTGTCCTTGTGGGTAAGCATGTTCAACTTTTTGTTGCAGGTCACTTTATCTTACGATCTTTCTTTTAAACCTGACAATTTCCATCTTTGTTCCTTTTTTTTTTTTTTTTTGCCTTCTGTCCTTGAAGGTTCCGAGAGAAGTAGTTAAATTTAGGAATATGCCTTCTGTTTGGAAATAAACCTACAAAACTTGAATAGTCTGAATACTTGACAATTTCCTGGAAAATATGTAAGGTCATGAACATCTCTGTAAGGCCTTTTGCATTTTCTATTTAAAAATTGGAGTGATTTTGGAAACAGTTCTACAATAGCAACTAAGAGAAAAGGCAAACTTCTGATGTTTTTTTTCTGATTTGGAATGTCATCAGAATTGTTTCACCAGCTTTAGTTTCTTCCTGTCAATACATTAATTTCTGTAATTGCTTCAGTTTTGATGGTGCAGCCCAACACTGATTTAAGGGGTCTTTCCCATATGGATCCTCTGTTGTCTAGTTAGTCAGATATTTCAAATAAAGCTTTTCTGAAGTTGTGACATTCAGAACAGGTAATTTCTGTATGGATTTTCTAACAGAGGTAAGACAGGCTTATACTGTCAACTTCTTCTGACAGGGAGTGCTAGCAGGATCACTTTCTTGTACATAATGTCCTGTTACAAAAGCCTGTGGTGTCTGTCTCTAATGTATAGGTAAGCCATTGAAGTTTTCAGTGTGTTTAAAACTGGTCAGATCTTAAAACTTCCCATTGACTAGTCCCTGTCCTGCCATATATTTCTTGTCTTGCCTTTGATTGACTTAAGAGGAGGAAAACTTTTGGGAGTGTCTGTAGCTGCAGTAGCATCACGTAAGTACTACTCAGCCATAGGTACTCTTCCTTGGTAAACTCTGCTTCATGAGAATAACTACAATCTTAAGGCAGATTGCTTTACCTGGCCAACCTTACTTTTCTCATCTGTTAAACAGGGATAATGCTAAATTGTTAGATGGTAGAGTGCCTACAATAAAAGCTCTATGTCATGACACTCTGAAAATTATTTCTGTTTTTGAGTCCTACATGCCACTCACTTCTGTAACGTTCTATTCACCTTGCCAAACTTACCTTCATCTGGGAATCCTGAGGTAAAATGAGGGAGTCCCAACCCACAGGGCAGCATCAAAGTGTCCACAAATGGTCTTAAAAATTGCTGGTGTCACTAATCCCTTATTAGATATAATGAGGCCCTAAAATTTCTTTTTGAATTGCCTTCATTAACCTGAGTCCTATGTAACTTGGAGAGGCAGATTTTAAATGTCTTTGTTAACATAGCAAGAGAGGTTATTAGAGGTTAATCCCTGAAGCATGACATTTTTTTATGCAGCTATAAATTTATTTGTGTACGTTAAAAATACAAATGGTTTAAAGTTCAGCCCTTGCAGTCTGTCTGGAGCTTAACTCAATGCACAATCGTGGCAGATTTCCAGATAGTGATTGTGCCAGGCTACAGAATTGGTTTCCCTGTAGTGGTGAAGCTGAAACCATCTGACTCCACATACTTGAAGCCAGTTTACTGTTGAATTGGCAGCAGTTGCGGTCAGGCTTCAGTTGTAAGAAAATGCTTTATTATTTCCAAGTTTCCCTTTCAGTGAAGAACACTAGTGAAGATTGTAGAACTGCCTGTGTCTTTCTAAGATCTATCATGGCAACCTGGTAGAACAGCATCTATTTTTCATCTGAAGAGTTAGTGGTTTCAATTATGTAGAAGGCTAAAGTAATAGTATTTATTTGTCCCCTGACTTGTTTCCTGTTGCTGTAAGCTTTGTCCCTTCTGAAATGCACTGGTCTGTGTCAACAATGCAGAGAGTTCAATTCCTCTAGTGGTTTTAAAACAGGTGGAGGCATAACTGATTGGAATATCTGCTGCAGCATAGTTCAGCACTCTTGCTGAAAAGAAAAGGAGAAAAATGCCACAGAGGTTTAAACCCACTCACTGTGTGAAGTGGCACAAGTTGGTACCTTCTTCCCATCTTAATCTCCCAGATAAAATCCGTCCTCACTGCTTTTGTGTATGGTAACCGTGCATGCTAATAAATTTGCAGGACCATCTGACTTTACAAATTCCCTATATTTGGCTGCCTTTGCCCAGATTTTTTAGGCAAGTACAGCAGTGGCATCATAACAGATTACCACATGTGGCTTCCTTCCCAAATGGAAAGTCAATGTGTTCGTTAACTTCCTTCAGATAAACCTGAGGGAGAAATCCCTTCTGTTCCTGTTGCTTGAAAATATTGAGGGTACAAAGACAACAGATTTCTTTTTACAGAAAACAACTTTTTGTGTGAGGAAGATGAGAATCTATGCCTGTATTACAGATCCGAACTTCTCTGGAAATACTACTTTGCATCCTGTTGCATCTGTTTCCCCCCCCTTAAGTATAATTAGTTTAGATTTTGATACAATAACTTGATTTGGATGGGACAGCTGGAGTTTCTCCCTTCCTGAAAGTCATGAAGGACTTGCAGTAGGAGTAGCATGGGAAGTGAAGGCAATCAGGTGGTAACCCTGTGCCCCAAGGTTTTGGAGGGCAAGAACACTCACTAACTGATAATGAGACATAGGATTTTGGTGCAGGCAAGTCTCCCATTTATGTAACTTTCTGGTGTTTGGAATGTAGGCTTGTGTGGCACCTCCCCTGGAGCAAATCCTTCTTGTCTTCTACAGGCTTCTCTTGCTGAAGTCCTGCAACAACTTTTGTCCTATATGATTGTCTCCCGAAGTGCTCTTATGAACCTGGATGGAAAGAGGCCAGGTGGGGTGGAACAAAAGAATAAATAAAAAATTAAACTATTATTTAAGTCTATAGGCTCTAAACATTACAGAGAGATTATTAAAAAAGTAGTCTTCATTCTGTATCTAGTGGAGTAAGACTGCATACAGTTCTGTGAGAATGATGGGACAATTGAAATATTTGTATAGTTCATCCAGTTCCATCAGTTCATTAGAAAGGTTTAAACTTTCTTTTGAAATATACTGAGTATGGGAAAAGTTGTTTTTAAAACTTTCAGATTTGAGTTTGAATTAAGGACTTTCCACCAGTTAGCAAGCCAGTTAATTTGTCTGAACATATGTGTAGAGAGTATCGCAGCTTACATAAACCTTTTGAAAAATGCTACGTGTGGTTGATACACAGGTGAGAATGCTTTGTCTTGGTTTCTTACACATACAGAACAGAGAATACTGAGGAGAGGTAGAAAATTAGTATGCAAGAGATTTGTATCTGTTTCCTATTAATTTTTAAATTTGGCTGCCTGGGTGGAGCCTGAATCCTTAAGTCCCCATTCAAGGAGTGAGGGAGAGGTCTAAATGTCTGTGATAATTAATTTCAGGTAGCAGATTCAACTTTTTTACATGCATACTGGCAGAGCAGAAGAGTAGGACTTAAATATCAAAAGGCAGAACTTGAGGTATTAGATTCTTTGATAGTGTTGTGTTATGTCATGCAGTTTTATCAAGGTCTTGTGCTCAAAGTGAGCAAAAAAGTTCAGTTAATTTATGAAAAGTTGAGTTTTGTGAAGGTTGGAAAGCTATTTATGAACTTGAATCTCAAAAGAAGCTAAAAGGGAGGGGAAGGGAAACATGCAGAAGCAAATTAAAAATGAAGCAGAATATTTAAAATGTAGTTCTGTGCAATGTTGAAGGTTGGCTAAAATTGGTTTAATCAAATTTGTGCTTCATTGTAAATTTTTTTTATTATTTCAGTTCTGTTTGTACCAGGTTTTGCTCTTAAACCATTACTAAAGTCCCCAGATCTGTTTTCTCACAATACCGATGGTGTTCAGGGCTGTCCAAATCTGAGAATTCACACAGAGTGCATGTATATATTTGTGAGAGAGAATATATTTACTCAGGCAAGTGCAAGCACGGTAAGATGCCTTGAAGACCCAGGACAGACATGTCATAGAAATGATATTCTACCCATTAGGTAACAGAGTGTTTTATTTCCTATGAAGCATTTCTCTGAACCTAAATCTTTCTATATCTCAGATATTCTCCACAGTTTTCTAGTGGGGCTGTGAGACATACTGAGGAATAGTATCCCATGGGTTTCAACAGGACACAGATAAGATGAGGTACATGGCTTTAAGCAGAGTTTCCCACTCATGAGATACACAGCTCTAAGCAGAGCTGCATGCTCAAGTAATCACTGCCTGCATGTTTTTTAGAGGAGTTTTTATTTTAGGTCCCATATTTTTTTTTCATGATTGCTAAATAAGAACTTGTACTGAAAAGCTGTAACTGCACACAGAATTAGTATCATCATGGTCCCTTAACTCTTATCAATAGTTGTACAAGCCTTTCTCTATTCCTTTTGTCATATGCATTCTACAACATAATGTAAGTATTATGAAATTATTGAGATGCTATTTTGTATATTGTGAAGTAGTTTAGGATTTTCGTGGCTGGAAATATGAGCTACTTACATGCAGCAATGACTTTCACTCACATTCTCCTTAGCTTACAGAGCCACCACGTATGTTCTGAGCCAAACCCAGCAGTTCTTACCCAGGCAAAACTCCCACTGACTTCACTGACTTCAGCGGGAGTTTTGCCTAAGTAAAGACTGAAGGATTTGGATCACCAAATGTAGAACATAGAGTTTTCTATAACCTTGGGCTGAATTGCACAGAAGACAGTGGGTGTTTGAAGGTAAAAGGAAATACACTTTTTTCTACAATAATTTCAGCCCTGTTAGTGCTGAAGTTAAAAGCATTCCTTTTAAGAAATCCTGGCTTCTAAACTCTGCCAGTGTCTGGGGCTGGGGACGTTAAGAATTACATTTGGAATTCTTTGTACATTACTGCCAAGTTTAAGGGGATACTCTTCAGTGAATTAGAGTAAGTATTAGTATGGTTGGTGTTTTTGTCATGCGGTAACAGAATAGATGTTCTGTGAAATATAACACTGTACTTGCTTTCTCTTGCTTTAAGTTTAAAACAAAGACTGGCAAATATCCCACAAATATAAAAAACTTGAACCAGGTCCAGGAAACTTTTATTTATTTACCCAATACAAGAAATATACAAAAAGCCCATCTTACAATTATTTACTGCTTACAACTTGTTTTAAAAGCTTGTCCAGTAAAATACAGTTAGAACAGTTTTCTCATCACAGTGTTTACTGTCCAGGTACCAAGAAGAGCATATGTTTTTACACGTCAGTGCAAAATAAGCTTTAAATATTAAGAAATCAGAATATTAGTGTTTTACACCCACTTTTCCTTCGTGCCTGTGTTGAAGCAAAATGCAAGATACTGGAGAAGCAAGCACGGAGTGCTTGTATAGCAAAAATGTAGCAGTAGCTTCTTCCTGGCTGTTTGTACAATGGAATTGACGAGTTCGATACTGAACAGGATGTGAGGCCTGGAATTTTTCTTGTGAAATTTGTGTTTTGTGCTTTCATGCTCGTAGTGGCTGGGTATGTCATAAATGTGGCCTGTTGAAATGTTACTGTGGGCCAAGGTGGTGGTTGATAGGAATTGTGCAGGAGTGTTTGCTTTTCTAGGAGCAGTTTATCTGCTCTCTTCGTTGGTGGTTAGATTAGGTACCACAGTAGCTCTAATCTGTGGTGTTCTGCATAGTGCTGGAGAAATAAAGGAATGTGGAAACAGAACAGGGAAACGTTGATGAGACCTCATGCTGAACCCTGGCATCCTGAAACCCTGCCTCTGGATATAAATCCTGCGGTGTATCCTGTGGCCAAAGCTAGGAGGAAGGGAAGTCTGCCAGGGAGGTCTGGAGCCACACAGGACTGTAGGGAGGGGATGGAAGGGCTGGATCCTAAACCATGATAGTTTATTCAGGCCTACGGATTTCATAGTCCCTTTTAAACAGTGTATGTCAACCCAAACTCTTTGTTAATGTTAGGCAGACTTTGAAGATTTTGTGTCAGAACTTCAAAGTGCTGCTAACTTTGCTCTAGGGTAGAGAGTAGAATATTTAGGCTCTTTCTTAATTCTAGCATCAGGTTTCTAAAACTCTTATGATATGTCTTTTCTTTATACTGAGACTGTATGCATTGTATGCAGAATAACAGAAATCATTCTTTTGGAAACTAATCTTCAGATATGTGGAAACAAACTTACGTCCTGATTTCTTTGAATTCTAATCTGTGCTTAGAGATTTTTAATAAATAGATAGTAGGAAACATCATGTAGTGACTTTTTTACAGCTTCATTTGAAATGGTCGTTGCAATCTGGGAAAAATTCTTCAGAAAGAAAATATTTTAAAAGTAATATGGTAAGTACATAATAGGCCAAATTCTGTGGTCTTTATAAAGTTTCCTGATCCTACATTTTGCAAGTCTGTGCTCCTTGCATAAACTCCTTGAATTTCCTGGTCATTGATCTTGCTCAGTGTAGTGGAGGAGCAGAGAATTACTTTTCCTCCTGTCCTGTTAACTGTGTGCTTGAATATCTATTTGGTCTTAACGCTACAGAGCACAGAGTAGTGGAAACTTATGGCTCTGCTTCATATTAGTTTGTACTTCAGGCAGCTTATTCAGCATCGACGTTGGATTATGGAATCTTCTAACATGCTGTCTTTGTAGTCTGACGAGTACAATGGTCCCTACTACCACATAGCTCAGCCTCACTTCTTGAGCAGGAGGGACGTTGGCAAAACCTCATCTGGACCGATCCTGCAAAGATCTGGGAATTTTAAGACTCTAATGCAGAATTTTCCAATGAAGAAGTACCTCACATTGGAACTATCATTACCACAAACACTGCTGTGCTTTATCAGTGTGAAATAACAAGAAAATTTGAAGAAATTTTTAAAAAGTGTTTCATGTAATTCCCCCTACTAGTAGTGACTACATTATCTTTGAGTTGTCATTTACATATTATACATCAGTTATTTATAACCTATGCGATTAAAAGCTGGATTGCAAAATAGTAAAATCTAGCTTAAATGCCTAATTATATATCCATAAAGAATGAGAATATCAGGCCAAGCACATCAGTCAATCAGTAGAAAGTCAAACATTTCTGCTTTTTGACAAAAATTGTGATATTTGGGAATGGGTGTTAACAGTTCAGGAAGCAGAGATTAATACTCGGTGATGCTTGGTGAGCCAAGCGTAATAAATAAGACTTGCAGTCATTCTCCAAATTGAGAGGACAGGTCTTGGAAAACTATCTGTTATTCCACAGCCTTGAAATTAGGACTCTTACATAGTCCTGACTGAATTTAGAAATGTGAGAGAACAAATTTTGAATTGAGCAGTAAGTAGAATGGGAGTAGGTGTTATGCTTTGTATTCTGATACTTTGGCAAGACTGAAGTAGTGATTGATTTAATTCAGAATGATAATTTACTTACAGACATAAATGCATTCTAATTCTCAACTGCTGAAGCATACTTTTAATAATTTAACTCTTTTAAATTTTAATTCATTTAACTCCCAGTGATCAGATGGTTCAATTACTTGCACTTGCTTACACTTACCGATTGAGAAGAGGGTGGTGGTGGGAGAACCAGCCTGGCATTAAGAAACAGTCTTTACTTAAAGTTGCTTTGTGTCTACCATTCCATATATTTAGTGATTTTCTCTAAAGATTAAAATTATACTCGTAGTTGGTGTTAAAGTAATATAGTCTCTCTCTGATTAACAGTTTTAAACCATTAACATCTTTCAGCAGTGCCAGGGAAACTGTTTTCTGTAAATGGTTTGTTGTAGAACTGATGGCTGGCTTGATAATAACAACAAAGGATTTTCAACTTCACTGAAGATACGGAAAAGTTCTAGAACTCTAGAAAGAAGTATTCGAAATTTTATCTAACAGATTAGAGGCTTTCTGGGGGTAAAATTAACAAGAAAATATGGCTTGCTATGGAGCTTACCCTGCAAAGCTTAGGAAAAGATCTTAGGGCATACTGAAAATTGTGAGCAGCTCATTGTGAAACAGTAAGTGTTGTAAATGAGTCCTGATGATAACTTTTACATAAACATTTTTCAGTGTGACTCATTTGTTGCCAAGTGGCACTTTGGTGGTAAAGGATGGTGAGTCTTCATGAGGATATTTACCCTAGCTTTCTTCAGTTTAAAGTTCAAACAGATGTGCAGTGTATAAATGTTGGGTGTTGTGGAACAACCACTCGCTCCTCTGGAGTTGAGTTCCTGTCTGCTGCTTTTCAGAAGTCAAGCATTAAGTGCTTTCAAATGCAACAACCTATGGCAACTAGTGTAAAATTTCATACAGGCTGGAAGATTCTTCCATGCTGCCTCATGAACAGTTGATGAAGGGTGTCCTGCATGTGAACTACTTGTACTGTTTTTTCTTTTCATTCCTTTCTTTCACTAAGGCTGAGATTGAAAGGCTTACAGATAACAAAGGCAATTTCTTCAGCAAAGTCTTGAACACCAATACCGATACCTCCTTTAGTCAGGCTTAAGCCATGGAAGCCACTTACTTCATTTCCTTTATCTTTAAAGTTTCAGTAGATATTAAGTGTGCAATCACAGTAAAGGGAACTCAAATTTTTAGGTCAAGTACTTCAATTGCTGTAAGGGATTTAACTAGACCAGATTTAACCAAAGATTAAGCCAGTATCATCCATTTAGTTGTTAGAGATGTCGGAAATTGCAGATAGTCTCATTAAGTTCTTTTTAACTGTTATTTTGTAGCCAGTCCCAACAACTTTTTTGTTAGTACAGACTTCACTTTTTACTTGACAATAAATAGTATATAGCATGAAAGAGAATTGTTAAGTTGTACTCCATTTTTTGGAAGCTGCAGCAGCTTTGAGGTGTGCATTCTAGAAAACTAGAATAGGTGCTGGATTCTTAGGCAATATGAACCTGTGTAGTAGTAACAGCTAAGCAAAATTGCCATGAATGTGCAAAGTATTGTATCTTGGTTTTACTAAGGATTCAGCAGGTAGTAGAAGTTTAATTATATCGAAGGGGTTTTTTTAATTAAAGAGTAGTTGGTCATCTGCTTCTTAAGCTTGATCAGAAGGTAGGTTGGTTATGTGTTGTATGCCAGTTCCACTAACATCATACGCTGCAAAAATGAACTAAGCGGAAGTGCGATAAATTTATTGTAATTTTTGTTCATTTGTTTGTCAGTCCTTGCATTTCTTGCCTAATAATGCCAAAAAATGTGGATTTGGAAAGAGAATCATCACAACTACAGTAGCAATATTGGTAATTTGGCTGAGCTTGCCTCCCATCTGGGTGTTCCAAGAATTCTCTCTTACCTACAAGAATCAGTGATGGACTAGTCTAGTCTGCATTCACTCCTCAAAAGAATGTACTGAAAGAGGATATGGGTGTGAGTTAACAAGTGGTTCAAGGTTAAAGAGGCAGTGATACTAAAGATTTTGCAGTTTTCTCTCTACCAGCTTCCTTTTGAGAAGCATGTAATTTCCTTTTTCTTTTTTATCACTGCTCTGTAAAATTTGCTGAAATTACAGCAGTCTTCTTGTTGAAAACTACCATCTTCTGTTAGAAGCATTGTTTGTGTTGTTTTTATCTGCTGTTGTAGTAAGTGACATCTTCACTGTATCCAGAAAAGAAATCCTTTTATACTGGGAGATGGCAAAACCACTTGAGAAATATTGAAGCAGTAAAGAATGATATGCATCTGCCTTCATGAAGTAGATTCTTTTTTGCTAGAATTTTGAACGTGTCCTCATTAAGTCAGAAAGAGTACATAGGGCTATGATGGTATTTTGTTATTTACCCTAATACTGCATTTTACTAGTCTTTTTAAAGTAATTTACCATCAACAGATGAAATGTAGTTCAAGAAAAGAGCTCAACTAGAATAAATAAAAACACTCGTGTTCATGTCAGGAAATGGACAGTAGAATTGTATTTAGTTTTTACAGGTGTAGGAAATTAAGGTGATAAAACTCTCTACACAGCAGCTTATGGAAGGAGAAGGTGGGTTTTGTGGTAAAATCTCGATGCAAGTTGATTTTACCACTCTCACTCACATACCCACATATACTCTGAAATACCAAGACATATCTGTCAAAGTGGTTTGGCTGGGCTCACTTCTGTGCAAGGTGGAGGGCAAGGAATGCTGGCTGTCTAGTCCTCACTTGTCTCCTGGGTTGTCGCTTGCTTGGTGAGGAAGACTTAGGTTTTCAACAGATCTTTTCTAACCTAATAGCTATTTAGGAGTGACTTTTTGACTCAGAAACTCACTCCATAAACCCAAAGCAGAGTTGCTGCACATTGTCCATTTTTTCTTGTTAAGGGTAACTTCATGGCAACAGTCTTCCTGTTGCACCAACAGGAAAAGGAATGATAAACATGACCTGCTGTAACCATGTTGCCCTCCTGCTTTTGCCAGAGTACAGAGTCTTCCACTGGTGAGTCGTGATGCAGTGCAGGCTTTCTGTTCTTGACATAAACATCATGTTCCTCAGTTTTGTTGTAAGGAACAGTGTCCTTTGTTACCAACCCAGGCCATTTTTTTAAACTGTTGCTTTGCTGTTTCTTCTGGGGCTCATATATATTTTCATCCATACCAGTCTTAATATTTTTGGTACAATTCTCTATGTGGACTTCTGTGTCATTTTGAAGATGTCACTCAGTCATTCAGTGTTATGGTTTACCTCTGTGAAAATATTATGAAGGCACTCTATGTCTTACTCTCTTTTGGAATATTTCAAGAAACTGCTTTTTTAAGAGTTTTTACAGAGACTTGGCACCAGCATGGAGACTAGTCTGTGCAATTTGCTTGCTTATTAAATTGTCTCATTGTATCCTCTGCTGATCTAATTGCTGATCTTTTAATTAAAGTTTTTTACCTTAAAACCGATTTTCCTCAGCCAGCACTGATGTCTTTACAATCTCTTCTAATTTCACAGCCAGTCTGTTGTCACTAAAACCACAGTGTAGTAGTATTATGCAACATACTTTAAATTCCTTTATGCTGTTTAACTATTTTCCTGGCTACAGTAAATTTTATTAAACCAACATTGTACTATCTGTCTTTTATTACAACTTCGGAGTTTCATCTGAACTGAACTATCAGGCAAATTTTTCATCTATTTTATTTAATTTGTTAATGATACCGATGTTAAATGTAGAGGTAAGCAACACAAATGCAGTCTAGAATGTTCATGTGGAAATATATTTATTCTTACACAATGAGTTGTCTGTATTGCATGACTGCAAACACATGCTGGATAATAACATAGCTATGATTAGAATAATGATTTTCAGCAAATTCAAGAAGGACTGTTGACGGCAATATATAGAGTCCTTCAGGTATTTTGGCATAAGTAGATATTGCACATTTTGATAGTGCTCCCTAATTCTTTTAAGGACTACTGAGCACATCATCCTGTGACTTTCCAGTTCCAAAGTTATGTAAAATAAAACTGCTTAGAAACTACTCCTGAGAGCTGTTTTGTTCAGGTGAGTCTTGTAGGAATAAAGACCCAGATTGTGTGAAATTGTAATTTTTAATGTTTTGAAAGCATTAGTTTCATTTTTCTTCTTTTTTTTTTTTTTTTTTTTTAATTTATAACCATCTAGCTGACTTAGGTCAATTTTAGGACTTTAGGAAAGAGTTGGGCTTAGTTTTCTGCTTGACTTTCAGCTTATTTCTGAGGGCAGCTCTTTACTTTCTTTGTATAGTGGTACAGTTTTATTGATGAATTCATTTCCCCCCTCCTTTTTTCTTCCTTTGTGTTTGTATTTTCTTTCATCTCTAGTTTGTTATGGGTTTTTAAATACTTTTTTGTATTATTGCATACATTTTTGAAATGACATATGCTTCATGTATCATTAGATACATAGAAAATTTTTCTTTTTCAGTCACTCTGCTGCTTTGTGCACATATGATCAATTTACTGTGTAATACAGCTGGTGAAATGGTGGACATGGTTAGTTGTGAATGGTTCTGTATGTAGATTGTGCATGCTGATATCACACTATTAGAAAATTTTGTTCCCGCCACTTTTGTAGACAGATGCTGGGAAACCCTACCTACTGTGATTCCTCTGTGGTTAGGGAATTCTGCTCTTCAGTGTATGCAAGCTCCTCCCATTGCTTGGGAGAGAGCTGTGTTTCTTCAATATTTACATAGGTATGAATGCAGAAAACAGATGCTTGCATGAGTGTTGGAAAATTTGATCAGGATATTGATTCAGTGTAACAGCAAATACAGCTGTCACAATTCTGTGCTCTGGACTATTTTATGAATTTGTTCCAGGTGGAAATTCACCTCCCTTCCTTCTCTCCTTCCTCAGATGGGAAACCAAACTGTGTGTTCTCTTGGCTGGTTCTTTCCTTGGTTGCCATTGGTATTTTGTTGGCTGTTCTCGTATATCTTTTGGCTGTTTTGTAATTGGAAGAACCCAAGTTTGCCAGAAATTTTATTGACACTGTACTACCTGCATTTGCAGTTACTTGTTTTGTACTACTTTGTGCTAGGGGAAAGAGCAGAGTGGTGGTTGGGGTTTTTTTGGTTTTGGGTGGGGTTTTTTTTGTGTCAAGTAAGTCTGGGCATATTGCAGAACTGGAATGAGGAAGTGATTCAGGTGTTTGGTTTTTTCTGCAGTTGTATAAATTAATGTGGGTGGATGCTACAATAGTCTCATTTTTATGAGATCTAATTATTAAGCTGTTTATGAAATATCAGTATGAGGTACCTTGTGGTATCCATTTAGGTAAGATAACTGCATTTCTAAGTTCTTAAATGTGGATGTTTTAGCATATTTTTCTGGGATGTATTGTAGTTTCTGTGGCTACTATACACACATTTATGATACTTTTATTTTAACTTCTGCTTATTTGTAGCACACCTTGTTAATTTATAGCTCCGTCCTGAAGACCTTATTCAGGGCCTCATTCAGAGTAAGATCTCCACTGTAGTCAAAACTTGCAGGGGGGTTAGGTCTTTGGGATGTTTTGTTAAGGTGACTTTTCGGCTTTAAAGCATTTAATAGAATTTAAATGATGGGTTTTTCATGCAGGAGTGCTTAGTAGTCCTGGTAAGCAAACATTTTAAAATGTTTAAAGATTCCCTAAAATTGCTTAGGCTTTTGGTTTTCATGTGCCCTGCATTCCACTGCATGTGCATGATAGCTTTTACAATGTTCAGTCTGATCAGCAAATCCTAGAGAAGTGGCTGTCTAGTTAAGCTCAGCAAGCCTGAACAGAATGTGTTTGTTATCCCAAGACCATTAAGTAGCTGTATGGTAAAAAACATTCTGTTCCTTATGACTTTTTCTTTCATATGGGTAGACTTTTAAGCACTAGTGAAAACAAAGAAGTGACAAGACACTTGGAAGGATGATGGGGCTGGTCACTTCTGTATCTACTCTTACAAGCCTTGTCCTTTATCAGTGGGGAATGTCTGCTTCTTAACAAATCTGGACTACAAGAAGCACATAAGCCTGGCAGAAGTGGAGTATATCTCAGTTCATCAGAAATGATACGTGTGTGGATGAGTTTCTTATGTTGCCTAAAGACAACATAAACATAAAGCTAAAGGGTTTGTTTTGTGTTGTACAAAAAAGTATCTGTACTTATCCCATCGGCTACAACCTACCTGACTACTTAAGCAGTGTTTTAGCAATTATTATATAGGAATTAACATAGGTTAGCAATTATTATTCAGCAATAGTTCATATGTTTCTCTGTGTGGAACAGTATAAAATATCTGAGATATGTGGGACACTGAGATAACTTAGAGACAAGTAGTGCTTTTTATTAGCAGTCACCATACATTTTATGTTGTGCACATTGGTAACTATGATCATATTGTTTTAGGTAGTTTGACCTTTTGGTAATTTGCCTTACTTTCTATTTCATATATGTGTGCACAATATTTAAACTGGCACAACCAGGATGGGGTGGTATATGTATGCTTCTATCTTAAAGTTATTTGTTATTAGTTAGTAATTAATTTGATTCAACCTAGACTAGAATTCCTGTTGTAATCAAAAAAGCGCTGGAGAAGAGGGCATGTAATAAACTGTTTGCTAGTCTTTTGCTTTGAGATAGTAGGCTACAAGATTCACTGTCACTCAAAATTTTGAAATTTTCATAGCACAACATACCTACTTCTTCAGTTTTGCCTGTTGTAAAAGAAAATACATAATCTCATTGACTGAAATACTGGCTATTCTTTTAATTGAACTGATCCTAGAGAACTGCACAGACTATAGATTCATTTTGCGTTTGGGTACTGACAATTTCTTTGGCAGTCAGAGGAATAATGTAGGGTGGAATTTAGGCCCCCTCTATTCTTTACATAGAATACATTTTCTGAAACAAGTTTTTCTAAGCAAAGGGAGTTCCCACCATATTCTCAGCAAATGTATAGTAACACCTACATAAGTGAAGCAGGTCTTGTTTCTGGGTTTTCCTTTTCTTCTAATTTAAAATAACAAAACACAAGATGTAGCTTAGTGCTCTTTCTTCTCAGCAGAAGGATTCTTACTTGGGATTGTGCAAGTCTCATGTGCCTTAGTCTAAGATACTTATTTTCAGTAAGGCTTTGTTATTCCCACTTCCTAGAGGTCTTTGCAACAGAGAAAGCTTCTTTTAGGTTTTTAGATGGTTTTACATATCAAAAATCTCTTTGTTCTTCATACCTGATAGTCTGGTGTCTCTACAGTTGGCCAGTAATTATATTGTGGTGGGCATTAGAGTAGATCTTTAGGAAATTAATAATTAAACGGCATTTATAAGGAGTTGAATACTATTTCAAATTCAGAGAGAAGTTGTAAGCAAGTTAGAATCTGATCAGGGTACAGAAACTAAATTCTCTCATCAACGGTATGTGCCATAAAAGCTTAGATGAGTAGTTGTGCTCAAAATGGATTTTAATTCTATTTTGATTAATAGCATAAAAGTGATTCCAGAGTTTTTGAGCTGTGGCCTTCTAGAAGACAGAGCAAGCAGAACAGTCTTGGTCAGGAGAACAGTTGTCTGGGGTGCCTGGCTGGATGTCAGAGAATTTGCACTGTTCATGTTGTGATGGGCATTTGTATTTACATTGGACAGTTGAAATTGCTATACCAACCTAAATATTAGTCAGAGTGCCTGCTGGTTGCATAGGACCAGTTCAATAAATCACAGACCAAAGGCACTGGGAAATTTAGCTAGGTGGTACACACACCTCATTAGCTGTTGCTGAATAATATTATGGAAAAGTGATACATTTTTTCCACAGAGTTTGCCTGATTGAGAATTTTTTTTTTTCAACAAATGAAGTAGTAGAATTACTGTTAAGTACCCAGATAACATATTTAAAAGGTTAAGTACAACATGTGTTTTATCATTTTTCCCCTCCCCGCCATGAATAAACAGATACTTGAGTGATAAAGTAGAGAGAAAGATTGGAGAAAAGCATGCGAGATTGAAAAAGGAATGGGACTCAAATTTTTCACAGCAGCTAGCAAAGTAATGTTTTTGCCTTCAAGCCACAGTAGATACAATAGAGCTAAGTGAAAGGAGTCAACAGTTTTCTATTTGAAAAGCACTCACTGGCAGAGTAATAAGTTCTAAAAAGGCAGAATTAAATGGAAGAAAATCCTCAGTTTAGGGCCAGAGGAAAATTTGTATTTCTTTCCAGCAAGAGCCTAAATGTGTATCTGCCTTGAATAGAAATGCGGTGTTACTTTGGCTTCCTATAATGTACTTTATCAGGTACTTGGAGTAGAGAGAATAAGCCTAGAGAGTAGTTGTTGTTGTGATTTTGCTGGGGATCAAGAATGGGCAGACTATGTAGTTAATCCTGAGTGTCATGTCTTGGCACAAAGAATGTGTAATAATTAAATTACATCAGTGCATTCACTGGTAGTTTGGAGTGAGATTTTGAAATGTCTAAAATACGACTGAAACTGAGATTGTGTGTAATTGGTGCCATACAGTGAGTGAGAATATTACATAATCCCTGAGGCCAAGCTAAGTTACTAGCAGATGGATTGTACATTCTGAGAACGGAAGTGCTGGGAAAAAGATGCATGTACTTTGCTGTTACCATGAGAAATATAATAGATTATAGTTTTTAGTGTAGAAGTCAAGCTAGGAAAATACCTCCTATTGTTGAATACGAATTTCTTGAAAGAACAGCTCAATTCTTGTTGCTGCAGCACATCAGTGCTAGATAATCCTTTGGGTTTTGGGGTGCCATCAAAGCAGATAGGGGTGCTGTTAAAATTTACTTTGTCCTGCCTGGGGGGTACCACTTCCAGCTCAGGGCAGGGAGAATGCTGGTAGATAAAGAGAGTTTGAGAGCATATTGACAGATATACTTTAATTTTGTAATTTTCCTATGTTTGAAACAGTCGTATGAGCTTTCTTTGTTTTTTAAAGACCTGCTCCCCCCAGAGATTACATCATGGATTCATCTTGACTCTCATAGAGGCCAGCAAGTGCTTAAAAGTCATTGGGTATCAGCTGTTTGCTGAACAGCTAAAGTGTTAAGACTCGGGATCCTTTGCTGCAGTTTCTGCAGGTTCTGGCTGTAAACTACTCACCCTCTCTTCTTTTGTCCCTGTGCTGGGAGAATATGCTTCCTCTAAGTTGTGCACCAGCTTCTCTTTTCGTCCTTGTCACCCACTGACTATCTCTTCCTTGGTCATGTACAGTAAAATACACCGTTTATGAGCTGCTTTTACTGCTTCAGTGACAGCAGGCTTTTTTCATGCACTTTCCTTCCTGACAGTACCAATTGCAGGCAAAGTCTTGAACTCTGGAGCATGCACAGTACGGCTGGGGTATTTTTTTTAGTGTTGTGCTGCCCAATTCTTAACAAGTCTGTGTCGACTAGATGCCATGGTGATACTCAGGGGTTTAAATCTTGACTAGACATGGACATCATTTCATAAGAAGAGAAAAGAGCACATCCTTGATACTGTCTCAGCCTCCTTGCCAATGTTGAGCCCCTGATCTTAAACAAGAAAAGTACAAGAATTTCTGAGTAAACTAGTTATAAGTTCTTTTTAAAAATATTTACAAAACACAAAATTTTCTGTAATCCTAGTTTTTGGAAAAAACGAAATTATTTTTACTGTCTATTTTATTTTCTTTTCTTTGAAAAGAAATGTTCAGCTTGTTTCAAGTACCTGGCAAGGAAATTTTCAGTGCGGGTTGTTAAGTTTTGACAGAGCTATAACTATCTAAAAGCATCAGGGATATTATTGGAAAGCATTTGAAAATATTAAAAATATTAGCCATTACTATAGTTAGCAGCTCTGCCTGTATTTCTTTCTTCTTTTTTTTTTTTTCTTAAGCTAAATTGTAACTTGAAAGATTCCTGGGATGAAATTGCATCAGCGCAAGGAGTCTCAAAAGTGGGTACACCAAGGTGGGGAGGAAGTAAAGACATCAGCCAAGTGGCAGTGAGCATAGCAGGGCGAAGAAAGGTCAAAGCGGTAGTTGGGTTCATAGGAGATGCCCTATGCATCGAGTTCCTGGGTGTTGCTGCTGTTTGGGCCATGTACGTCATAGTTCTCAGTAACACAGTTCCAGGTATAATAGGCATAATTAAGCCCCCAGAGGAAAAAAAAAGCAACACTTGTTACAGAATTTCAAATTTTATTAGAATTAAAGGAATTAATTAAAGCTGTCCCGGGAGATAATAAAGAACACTGTTTTCTGTGCTACTTCTTTGTGAGCAACATAGTGGATAAAAAGAAATACATGCAGTTGAAAGGGAGGGCTGATGAGTGTTTATTGCACAGAGATATTCCGGCTATGTTAGCTGCTGTTTCAAGATCAGACATCTGTCCTTAAAATATTTTGCTGCTTGGAGGTTTTTTCTTTATCTTGAAATAAAGCCAAGTTTTTCCTTCATAAAGGAGAACACTTGAATAAACATAACCCTAGTGTAAAGCCAGTTGGGACTAGTCTACTGGCAATGGCCAGAGTTGTTTTCACATTGGGAATTAGAAAGACAGTGGATCTAACTTCCCCCATCTCAAGGGTAGCTCGCACAGTCTCTGTTCTTGACTTCTGTATTATTAAGCAATATGGAAGAAACAGAAGTTTACAGGAATACTACACTAGGCTACTGTTATATATGGTCTCTTATTTTTCAGAAAATATTAAATATTTCTTTCTTTGAAATTGCAAAACATGCAAGTATTTGTTAAATACAGTATACCCATAGGGACGTTTATTTACACATACCAAGCAGGTAAAACTTGTAAAGCTCCTGTTACAGAGCAAAGATGGTTGAGAAGTCTGAGTGGCTTAGAAAGCTGAGGTTTGTGTATCTTGGGGAGCAGTGTTGGCATGTGATGGTACTTAACTATGAATTAGATTCTGCAGAAGTTTGCATGCATTTCTTTTCCATAAAAAAGAGCTTGTAAGAGTTGGATTCTCTGTATGTTAGAATAGGTCACAAGAGTTGTAATGCTAGTAATGGCTGAAACTAGTTATTTAATTCCTTTGTCCTCAGTTTACCTGTCTATAAACTGTGTGCAGTGTAGTATCTGCCTCAGGGATTTTAGGTTTCTACAATCCACTGAGAACTTGGATGAGGTAACCAAATTGTTACCTGTTAAAACTCGAGATTTGCTGTTTTAACAGATTATGTTAGTTTAACTTTTATTTTGTTCTTCAGTAAAAGAGAAAAAGATTGAAACAGGTCAGCAGTGACTATGCTTTGCTTTGCCTCTGAGCATTTTATTTTTAATCCAAATTCTACTGCTCTGAGAGACTTTTGGCATTCATTTATCTCTGCTCATCAGTGGAGGGGACTGTACTGAATCCTGAGGAATCAACACTGTCATAACACAGACTGCAAGAAATACTTAAATAAAATAAAAACTAGCTATGAGCTTGCACAGTAAAATTCAGGCCCATCTCTCATCTGAATCTTAACAATGTTACTGTTTTTTTTATCTTCACTTTTTGTTTATTAAGACTTACACATTTCATCAGAGTATCTAAGCATTCATTGATTAATGAATGCCTTGTGAAGGCATTGTTTTAAAAGGAATTTAAAACAATTGCCTGGTTTTGATCGTTATTAGTAATTTAATGTTGCTGCCCTGGACTGTTTCAGTTGTGCTAGCTATTGATGCACTGTGTAAAGGAAAATCCAGAAAAAGAGTGCAGAGACACTTCATACATTTTGTTTGACCCTTAGAAAGAGCAAGTGGATGAGAAATTAACGGTTTTACTATCAGACAATAGACACTTTGGAGAGTTTGTCTTGCTTCTCAATTTTAACGTAATTTTCAATATAGACAGTTCAGATTTCTTGAAGGAGTAAGTTAATGACATCAAAACCAGAAGTCTTTGCAGACTAACTTTCCTTTGTGCAATTTTTACTTTTTTTTTTTTCAATCTGGGTTGAAATTTTCAAATGTGTTAAAAAAACTTGAAAAGGCATACAGAGCATCTGTTGGAGTTGTTAAACTCACTGAGTTAACGATAGATGAAGCTGGCCCCCTTACTGCTGGAAACTGATCCACTTAGTGAGACCTGTGCACAAATTTAATTACAGGATCAGCATGAAAAGTTGGATAATAATTTTTTTATATGTCATCCATTCAGTTGGAACCCATGTTTTTCTCACAGTGCATGTACAAACTGCGAGTCTGAGTGTTCAAATAGTTGGTGTGTGGTTGCTGATACGTGATTTTTGGCATGTTGGAATGGGTGTGTGTCAGCTTTAGGGGGCATAACCAGTTCCATGTGTGAAATTGGGCACACATATCTGTAGACTGACTTGTTGAAATCTGTGATGAGAATTTCTAGTGTGGTCCTAAGACTCACAGCTGTAGAAATCTTTAATAGTAATAGAAGGTGCATAGGATCACATGCCCTGCCTCACATGTAGTGTTTGTAAATTAAACAAAAAAAGAATGAGTGCTTATAATGAACCTTTTCCAAGACCGAGCTAACTTTGATTAGTCTAGGAAATGGAATTTAAAACAAATCTTGATAGGATCATTTGCCTTGGACATGGGTATTTACAAAAACACATGTTGTGTTTTCTAAAATAATTGATGATGGAAAGAATGTGAACGTGTTCTTAACATGTTAGACTAGAATATGCAGCTGTATTTCTTTATAATACATATACACATAAGTAAATTCTTGTTATTCTCTCTGCACTTTTCCAGTACTTAATTAAGTGCACTTGATAGAGTGACTGTGTGGTAGTTTTCATGCCATTGACACTTAAATAATATGAAGCTGGTGGCAACCTAGCAGCACAGCACTGTTAATACCATATTGTGGTTACAGTAGAATGATTTATATGTATGACCTTTGGCAATAAAAGAAACCTATACAGAGACTAGTTTCACTGTAGAACAATCTTCAGTTGTGTTTTGATTAGAAAACCTCTCCTAACGTGTTTTTATTAGGAAACCAGAAAAGCACTTTTTTTTATATTGGTAGAATCTATTCAGACAACAGTCTCTCTTCTGCATGGTCCTTCAGATCATTCAGAGAACTTACCCAATCTTCATTAACGGTTTTCTAAGGTCACATCTCTGCAATACCCACCACAACCATAAAACTTGCACAGGTACAACTTGGAATGTAATGTGGAGTCTGACCAAGGACCAGTGTTTTCCATTAGTTTTCTTCAGCTTTTACTTAGGACATGGTCTACAAAACTTCCTGCTCATAACCTGAAAAAGAAAGGGAAGGAGGAAGGGAAGGATGCACCTTGATATCTAAATTATTCAGAGATGTATGGTTTGCACAAAGAAGAAAAACCACTATTTCATTGTACAGGCTTCTTAGAACTGTGACCTATGTGTGTACTGATTGTAATAGATGCTACATGTAGGAGAGTAATGCTGAGGTAATGTGGATAAATCTTATGTCATTATTTTTTGTTCTTATGATATATTTTTTTACTCCAATTGAAAGCATTACTGATTTGATTCCAATGTCAAGATAAATGGCCTCCAGATATTTTTGAATAGTGGGAAGGTGACAAATACGATGACTGCCTGTCAGAGAAATATAATCCTTGTCACAGTAGTTGAATGAAACATTTTCTGAGTTTGAAAATTGTATATAGAATAATTCTTCATGGAGACCTGTTGCTTTGCAGGTTTGGGGAGGGGAGGGAGTGTCTACATAATAACAAAAAAAGCTATCTTGTTTGGTGTCATGGGAAAAAAACTTGGAAATAAAAAGAACAAGATTTGAGCAGACAAAATTAACTGCTGCATTTCCATTTATCTTCTCTTCTTATTCATCTAGTTAGCTGTAAAACTTGCTACGCAATCCCTTCTTATGTAATCAGTGAGGCTCAGAATGACAGTAGTAGTATCTCTGTTTTTTAACCTTTGTGTTTGACATGTAAAAAAATGCTGTTGTCAAAATTGTTTCTCAAATAATAGGAGAAACAACTTTTTTGTATATTCTGTCTTCTAATTCATCTTTGCTGAAAATATACAAATACCTGATCCATGTTTAGACGACTACTCAAAGCTCCTTCCTTTCTTCTCTCTAGTATATCAGTCCAGGAAAAAGAAATGCCTAAAAGACACAGAATCATCAGCAATCATCTTTGAAGCTGGGGAAATGTAAGGCCTGAGAGCTGACAGATGCTAGATGTGACTCAGAGTACATTTCATCATGTAAAAAACACAGACAGTCCTCTGTCCACTCTTGTGTAATATATGTACCTCTCTGGGAAGATAACCTGGCTCAAACTTCTGTGCTTCTTTCTCATATCTTCTCTAATACAAATATGTGCAGACAAAACTGCAGTGACTGAATAAATTGATGACTTCCTTCTCTGAATGCCTTGTGCAGTCTGGATGTAGCTCCAGGAGTAGGCCAGTGGCAATGCTGCAGTTGTAAGTACTCATAGTGCGAACCCCACCTCATGTAATGTGTTTACGGGAACTGTCCACAAATTAAACTTGTTTGTATCCTAGTGGCAGGATTTGTGTTAAAGTAGTGATGGGGATACAAAGGATATAGGAAGTACACGGTGACTGTGTGGTCACCATGGGCAGTAAGAAACGCAAGTCAAATTCCTGAAATCTGACCTTTGTTGCATATGTATCCATTTTCTAGTAATCTGGGAGACATTTTAACTGTTTTCCTGTTTTACAACAAGGTATCGTTGTGTTTGAAATTCAGACAATGTTTGACATAACAAAACTTAAACTCATATTTGAGTATTTGAACAGCTGTTGAGTCCACACTAAGGAGGTTCTCAGTAGTTCTCAGATGCCCTTGATGTACCTAGCTTGATTCTCACCTTTTCACTAACAACCAAAGGAAAAACAAAGGAAATCAAATTTGAGGTTGCATTTGTGACCTCAAATTGTCCATTATATTTTCAAATCTTGTTTCTCAATCAGGCATAGTCTGTTACTGTGTGCCGCAGCCTGTGCATTCTTCAGCATTTACAGCTGCAATGTAGAAGTTGAATGGAATTCAATAGCTCAAAAACTAGTTATTGTTTATCTTTCCTGTAGCACAAAAATTGTTTGAAGAACTGCATGAATCTAAGTGCAACTCTTTGAACCTAAGTGCTCTGGGAAAAGAGGTAGATGAGCTACCTTGAAAATCAGAAAAGAATCCAAATGCTGTTGCTGTGACTTTCACAGGGCATTCCAAATGGGTGATGCTCTGGGGAAAGATTTCACCATGTAAAATTGCCTGCAGTTTTCATATCTATTTTGACCTGTCAAGATATTCAAGGAAGAAGAAGAAAGATGTTGAGAAATAGTTCCACTGAAGCAGGGAAACAGTGTTCGAGATCAAACACTTATAAGTGATTTGAAGAAAGGTAGTAGCAGAAGGAGTTACCTTCTGAAAGCATTTTAGAGCAAACAATACAGTAACACTATGGGGGACAGCAGTGGGCTGACCTCATAAATAATTGGATCAATTGTGAAAGTGGTGCAGTTGCATTCATTTGCAGGTATATCAGACTTCTGCTTAGCATGCCAAAATTAACCAAACCTTTAATGAGTTCCACCCTGAGAAAACACTGTGAATGTGGTTGTGGCTCTGTCTGAGCAGAGCTTATAATGATATTTAAAACAGGATTGAACTTTTGAAAAATGTACATTCCTAACAGCATATCTTAAAAACAATTAGATTTTTAAATGCTATTAGATGTAACAGCCTTCTGCATAAGCACTAAAGGAAGCTGTATTCAAAGAATGAGATTGGAAGAGGAAGATAATTAATGTATTGAAATAAACACAACAGAGTAGGAAAAAAACCCAAACTTTGAATTCCAATTTAAATGTGAATTTTCCCAAATTTCTGTAATGTTCAGAAACTGTTTTGAAGTGTTAGTAATCCTCTCATATATAAATTAATACTATGTCATAATTTGTACTTCATAAGACCTTGTGCTTGAGAATCTCACTTCACATGTAATGAATGTTACTGCTTGCTTTACTTTTTAAAGGGGAATCAAGCTCACCTAATCTATTGAAGCTCTTTGAATGGGTATATCAACATAACGGGGCAAGGAAGATCTTACTTGGATTTCCACAGCTTTTGTGCAAGTTCCCTCAATAAAGGCCCTTAAATAAATTAGTTTGTGATGTGGTAAGAAGAAAGGTCATACCATAGATAAGAAACTGGTTAAGAGATAAACCCCAAGTATTAGAACATACAGTTCTAAGGCTTCTTAGTAGAAAAAAATAGTAGTTTTTAGCAATGTCTTAGCTTAGGCTTATACTGTTCAGCACAGTTAAAGACAAGTCATCCACTGAAGAAAAGGTAGCCCCAATTAAAAGAACCATGATGATAGTGAACTAGTTTGCCATTCAGAAGAAAACATTCGGACTTACACAGATGTTTTTATGAAAATGTCAGCTCATTGTAAAATGTAAAAAAGCAAATCAGAAGTTAGCAATTAGGAAATCAATGGAAAACAGAATAGGTTGTTCTGTGTGTGGTTCTATGTATAAGTATGTATAGACAGAAAAACATACACATGGTGCATGTGCATCTCAAATGTGTGGGCTCCCCACCTCAAATAGGACCATTTAGAACTAACAGTAGGTGCAGCTAAGCCAACAGAGATGACATGGGAATGGAATAGCATGAGCAGCAATTCAATAGGCTGAACATTTCCATCTGGAAAAAAAATAACTTGGGTAATGATTGAGTGAAGTCCATATAAAACTTGAGAGTTCATGGAGAATGTGAAGAAGAAATGATTGCCATTGTCTTTCTCAACACAAGAACTAGAAGGCATTGGCAGAAATTACCTAGTGTTAGTCTCAAAATAAAATGATGTGGCCTGTAGTTAAACAGTGGAACTCAATTGGCATAGGAATTAGAGATGCTAAAATTTAGGAACTAAGCTAAGCATATTCAGTAAAAGACTACTAAATGATATGAAAGACATTATATCTGACTTAGGAAGTCTTTGTGCCTCAAATAAAAAATACAGCCTGGAAAAATACACTGTCAAAATAGCATATATCTGCATCCGTTGTTGATGCCTTTGAATAATGGACTTTTGATCTGACTTGGCATGACTTTATTACGTTTCTGTGTTCTTGTACTATAGCTGAAGAGTTTTGGCCATTGAATCTAATCATACAAAGGGCCTGATCATTCACTGCCTTGAGATTCTCCTGAAGCTCTTCATACTCGGACTTTTTTGCTAACCTGAGTATCTTCACATTAGCAAGAAAATACTAAGAACCAGGAACTTCTAGTGCAAGTTAAGGATGAAGTAATTATTGACACGATGGTGAAGTTGAACATATTTTTCTGAGGCAGGCATTAGGCCCCTTTTTTTTTCCTTATTTGTATGCCAATCAAAACAAAGAAATGCATACAGTTTTCCATTACTTAGGGACCTTGTCACTGATGTTTTGCACATTATCTCTCTGATTAACAGAAATAAAAATATTTTAAAGTTTGTAGCATTGAAATATATCAAGATAACTAAATACACCTTTTTGCTTGTACCTGATCGTAAGTCTTGATCCTTCAAATATCAAGAAACTGTGCTAGAATATATGAAAATGTTGAAAAATTTTGAAGGCAATTAAAAACTCCGTTGAAAGTGTCAAGACTGTTGCTAGTATAAATAGTTCCAGTTCTGTACCATATGGTCAGTGGAAACCATTCACAGTATCTTCTAGACTTAATAATACTCTATATTTATGTAGTTCAGGAGGCAAGGACTAGTTAATTTCCTTCATAACATAAAAAATTGCATCTTGGAATGATGAGCCTATGAGAATGAGTTAATAAGCTGTATTTCACTGCTGCATGTCTAATTTGGCTGTCACGTTTTATTTTGTTTTGAAGACCACTGGTGTGGTGAAGAGTAAAAAGAGACCAAGTAAAGCTCAATTAAGACCTGCACCTTGCTTTACTATGGATTATCTTCTCTTACATCATTAAGGAAAGTCTTTTTGTTCAAATCAGGACCTTCCTGTAACTTTATACAAGCTGACAAGAGGGCATTTTCTTCCCTGTGTCCAAATTCTACTTGTAAAGGAAGTATTGGTTACATTTCCCAGCCCTTGAGTTTCCCCAACAAGGGAAAACAATAGAGTGTCAGGACAGCAGTCTACTTTGCAACTCTGGTTAAGGTTGTTCAAGAACTTAGTAACAGTTGTGGAAGACTTGTATGTTGTCTGTATTGTCCAGGACGCTGAAAGTGTTGGCTGTCTTTTCTCTCCAAACAGGTGTTCTGTGGTTTGGAAGCAGCTATTCTAGATTTTTAGTGATAGAGAGGTCTCCTCACAGTGAATTCTAGTATTTCTTACCTTTTCGTGTCTGTTTTGAGATATTTAAAACAGCTTAGTTAAGTAGCAGCTTAAAAAAATCCTTAGGTTTCAAAAATAACTCTTTTGTAATTCAAGCTTCTAAATCTAACCCCTATGCAAACCCCATGAAGTCATGTAAGAGACGTAACTGAGAAAGGAACTTGGCATGTTCAGTGTCATTATCTGTAGAAAGACCATTCTTAAGTTTTCATTTTCTATGAGAAACTGCTTCACTGTTGGCTGAATAGGTTTAGGAGCCTAGAAAAGGGATTTTGGTCTACAACTCTGAGTTTGAGGAAAATCAGCATCCTAAAAACTGGACTTTATCAGAGAGGAGAATGGATAAATTGTGAACAACCAAATTCCCTGGTGTCGTGGTTTAACCCCAGCCAGCAAATAAGCACCATGCAGCCGCTCACTCGCTTCGTCCCCACCCAGCGGGATGGGGGAGAGAATTGGCCAGGGCAGGGGCAGTGAAACTCGTGGGTTGAGATAAGAACAGTTGAACAGAACAGAAAGGAAGAAAATAATAGTGATAATAATAACAACAACAACAATAATAATAATAATAATAAAATTATTTGAATATACAAAACAAGTGATGCACAATGCAGTTGCTCACCACTCGCCAACCAATGCCCAGTTAGTTCCTGAGCAGCAATTCACACCCCCAGACCAACTCCCCCCAGTTTATATACTGGGCATGACGTCACATGGTATGGAATACCCCTTTGGTCAGTTTGGGTCAGCTGTCCTGGCTGTGTCCCCTCCCAACTTCTTGTGCCCCTCCAGCCTTCTTGCTGGCTGGGCATCAGAAGCTGAAAAATCCTTGACTTAGTATAAACATTACTTTAGCAACAACTGAAAGCATCAGTGTGTTATCAACCTTATTCTCATACTAAATCCAAGACATAACACTATACCAGCTACTAGGAAGAAAATTAACTCTATCCCAGCTGAAACTAGGCCACGTGGTTTCTGGCTGCAGAAATGTCACTCAAAACATTAGTTGCATTATTTGATAGGGTTTGAGCATGAAAAACGTGTAATGATGTAAACTGATTAGTCCCATATAAGCAGTCTATTAAAACAAGTCAAAAGGAGGGCTGTTTTTTGTCTAAAATTATGGTATTCTATATCACTATTATTTTATATAATTATATTCATTGGTATAGAAAGATGGATAGTTTTAGTTAAGTGTTTTTCCAGAAATATATTCTGTCCATCTTCAAACGTGAGTTCTACAAGTAGGGATAGTGCATTACTACTTTTTCATCCCATGTCTGTTACCACAAAATCACGTTGTAAAAAGGAAATTAAGCTCTGCAAATAATTTCTCACATGTAGGTGAGGAAAATTCTCACTGCAGTACAAACCAGGTGTATTTAAAACAATGTTTTAATATACTGTATAGACAAGAAGTTATTTGGACTAAACTCTTTTCAACCCAGAAACAGTAAAACAACATGAGTGAAGGATGTGAGCCAAGGGAATCTATTGCAGACCTGTAGCATCTTGGTTGCAAGATGATCAAGGAAGAGCTTATGCAGATAAGTAAGAAACAGTTCCTGGAAAGACTATGTTTCACATGATAGTAAATTCTATTTTTTTCTTTTTATCAGATGGGATATTTCTGAAGTTTGCTTCTTTGAATCTCAGCGTAGTACTTTGGCACAAACCTTACAGTAACACCATGTTAAGAAACAAGCACTAGTTAAATCCAGTCCTCGCTGGCTGAAGAGCAAAGGATCATCTTTTTCAAGGTCAGTCTAAAAAGTCTGACAAATGCTCAGGGCCACACAAGATCCTAAAGAGAAGTGATCTGCAGCTGTGTGGAGTCTTCCACAAAGAAATTTTCTCAGGTATTGCTTGCATTCATAGGAAATGGATGTTCCTGTTTCTGCTACTTGTGATGCAGACACAGACTTGGAAAGGGCTGTTTTATGCCATCACATCCCCTGCTCTTGTTGTCTCCTCCCTTTTGGATTCACACATCTCCTTCCCCTACAGCACTGATGTAGAGCCAGAAATCCAGATGGCTGAATATTAGATGGGCTTTGTAGTTAACTTGTGTAACAGAGCTAGGGTATACTGCCTCCTTTCCTAAATTCTGGTCAACAGGAGTATGTAAAGGAACAGAGCATTTAGATTCCACTTCTCTTGCAGGGGATTTGCCATAAATTGCCCCCCCTCCCCCTTTATTTTAAATGCTTTAAGAGCTGTTATTTTCTATAGGACAGGCAGAATTTTAGTATTTCAGGACTGCAAGCTCACATAGAGCTTTGCAAGGATAAAATCTATTTTGTTTTGTTTATTAAAAAGTGGAAAACTTGACCCTGTAAGTTTGAAAGATTTTTTTTCAAGTATTTCAGTTACAGCTCCATGTAGTATATAGTTTCTTCAGAAAGAGAAAGCATTCGTGCTTGTGCAAAATCACCCATGTGGTATAAATGGATGTTAATTGGGATGATACTATGTAGCTGTTCAGCACCAAGGATATAAAATAGAAAGAAAATAGAACTGTATTGAATGGAGGATTCCACTCCTGACTGTGACATTGACAATGTCTGCTGCATTGTGGAGTTGCTGCTCTGCCACTTCTGATTTTTTAGAAGGAACAGACTGTATTTTTCCACCATTCAAACAGGAAATCTACCAGTCCATTTTTCTGTCTCCTGTTCCTACATGGCAGGATAAAACCAGCATCATAGAGATCATTAGGCCATAGAACCTTTCTTCAAACAAGTAAATACTTACTGTGGAAGCAGAGACTCTCACTGCTGTGCGGGTAGAGGCGAATGTTTGCCTGTAAATGCTCAGGAGGCTATTCTAAACTTAAGTCACCACTGAGACTATTTGTGTTCTTCAGCTCTCTTCCTGATGTTATCTTCAAATATTATTACTGTTTGTTTATGCTTTTTATGACATTCATGAACTAGAATGTAATAATGGTAGGTATTGTAAGAGTTCAGGAGAAAACTTAAAATGCAATCTTTTGAGGCCAGTAAGGAGTAGATATATTGGGAAAACAACCATATCTTTGGATGGGTTATATTGTGTTTTACACTTGTTTTCTGAAATATCAAGCTTTTGAAGAGAATTCTGGAGACCCTTCATTTAATCCTGAAATGGGCATAGTACTACTTGCCAACAATAATACCGAGATATGATCAGGGTGGTACTGACATGCATTAGCTTTAGCCACTTAGATAAGAGGTGTTTTGAAAAGGCTTAGAGTTAACATCAGTGATATAAATTGTATTATTTTATTTAACTGTTTCTTGTCATTGCCAGCAAGGTCAAATTAGGCTAGATTTTAAGAACTGTTTCATGAATTTTCAGACTGCACTGTTAGTGGGTTTGGTACATCTGTACATGAAGCCCTGTCTGCATTTTTGAAGGCCTTAGCCTTATGATCCACATTATAAACATACACTTCGTCTTTGTGTACAGATTCCAGGAAAAAAGATAACCTTCTTCAAGAGCTGTAATGTGTGGAGTTGGTATCTGACCTTAGATATTGAAATGGTTTTCTGCTTTCCTGGTTGCGTTGAAATAGAAGCATAAAGTTTGCTTACGCTTGCTGGCTCTGTGATATCAAGTAATTTGGCACATTTGCAGCAGATCACTCTATTCAAGCAGGCATGAGTGCTTCATTATATGTGATTTGGAATATTTATTTCAGGTTAGATTTAGTCTGGTCTCAGACTAAAGCAACTTTACTGTCCTTGTGGTTTTAAGTGTCCTGAAGTGAAAAAACAATTAGTGCATTATAGAGATGCACATGCCATTTGAACCTATTGTACCTCTTGAGCATTGGAACTTTTTTGGATATGGACCTTCTAGTTGCAGAGGTAATGTTCAGATGAAAAAAATAGTCAAACTTTCAATTTCAGGTACTTTTTGGTTGTTTTTTGTATCATAGTATTCTCATCCTTAATGAATGTGAGCAGTTTGATCCACTTGAAAGTGTGAAGACACAAAAGTGAAGCCCCAGGACCCTAGATGTGCTTCTGAATGCTCTAGCAGCAGATACGTATGTGAACAGACTGACCCTAGGGTCCAGGTGTGGTAAAACTAGTTGTCTCCTATATTATGGTCACATGCTTGTGGTTGGATTCAGCGCCTAGAGGCTTCTGAATGATTAAGACAGATTTCTTCTAACCCAGGCAGAAATGAGTGCTGCTGACTGAATTGTATACGATCAAATGAAGAAAAAGCCCTATAAGCCTTGCACTTGCCCTCAATACATGTTTTCCAGTGGAATGTATATATTATGGTGACACATCTTAATCTCCTGCACTCTTAAACACTACTAACTCGGCCACTTCAAAACACTTGAGTAACAAACTTCTTTAATAAGCTGTTTGTAGAGTAGAGGTCTCAAAGTTGAATAGCTATCTTTACTTTGATAAGGCAATAGCCAGCAACAGTCTGTTTTGAGTTCTGCTCTTTATTGCTGTGGGATTGCTGGTGATTAGCTTGATTTCATAAACCTTAAATTGGTTCTGTGTATGGGGAGACCTACAAGTCCCATTTATAGTATATTTCCTTAGAACAAAAACAATGTGAGAGAAATTGTTTTGCTGTCAGAGGTATCAGTGTGAGATGCATGCTTTATATTTTTAATCACCTTTTATTAGCTTTTACTAGTTGATATCTTTAAGACCATCTTTTCATGATTACTTTTCCTGGATAGCTTTACTTTTTCCACTGTAACAAGAATAAAACCTTTTTTCTCTCAGGTAATTCTCTAGCCAGCAAGAAACCATTGAATGTCTTAGTGAAAGAGTCTTTATATGTCTTTAAGTAAGTAGCTTTTTTTCATTAAACTGGTGCATATCTAGATACTATAAATGTCATCTGGATTCTTAAAGCTGTCAAAAATGAATCGTTTGTTTCTTCTTGCTCTCTGAAATGTATCTGACAAAATGAAGTTCAACATAAAGCATAGATAGGTAATGAAAACAGCTATTGTGCAGGTAGAAAATCTGTGATTAATTAAGTGGGCAGCATCTGGATATGACCGCAATCTATTTGTGAAGGGCTGTAAATAGCATCAAAGATTTGTGAGCATTAGGTCTGTGGACAGCAGGAAATATTTGAAAGCCAAAGTAGGATCAAATGTTGGGGTAAAAATTATGGTTATAGCTAACCACAAATCAAGTGAGAGCCATTAGAATGCTGTTTGTTATCCTGTGGTTGGATGTAAATTCTCAACATTGCTCCTTTGATTTGTAAAGCAAATGAGGGTTAGGCTGCAACTTTGAAGACACGAGAGATGTTAAAGACAGACAAGCAGGCTACACTATCTTTGTTGTGCTCTGCCTTTGGAAGTTTTCTCAAGGTATCTCTTGCTCTACAAGTATAGGCATGGTTCCTCACTGTTGAACACCCTGTTTATTTTGTTTCCGCTGCAGGACATGCACCACTGAACCTTGCACTTTTGTTTGTACACGTTAAGTACCTCACACAGTAAAATGCTTAAAAAGCTGGCTGTGTGGTGTAATTTGCTTGCTGTTCTATTAGAATGCTATGAAGCACGTACATTTTCGTTCCCTCATGGATCAGCAAAGCTGATATAAATTCCTGGAAATCTGTATCATTCTTCTCATTGACAAATGGCTCCGGTGAATGAGGTGTATATTTGGTGGGAATCCCACCAGGAGAGGGGATGTACTGGCATATGCTAGCTATTACTCTTGAGCAGTCATAAAATCTTCATTGGTGTCTCATGTAATACCTGTCACAGATAGCAATGAAAGGAATAATCTTCATCTAACTGTAGGAGTTAAATCTGTAAGTTCATACGTGAAGGTCAAACATTTTCACAGCAGCCAGAGAAAACCAGTATTGTTATCCTCAGCTTCTTCACATGTTGAGGAGAGAGCCATCTAGCCAATCTCTAGGCAGCCTTGCTTAGGCTTGGGGGGAAAAAGCTCCCCCAAAACTAGGCTCTTCCCTAGTGGAGAGGAGAGAGATGTATCAAAGGCAAGAAACAGGAGTTGAGGTGGAAGTGTCAGAAACTGTCTCTGTGGGAAAGGAATGTAAGTCCACTAACGCAAACTGTAGTTCTGAAAGATGAGGAGCCAAAGCTTTCAGATGCCAAAGCAATACATGCTTTCTTGTTACTAATCTAATGTACCTCCTGTGTAGAGGGAAAGGATTACATGTGTGGCACTTCTGTGAGTTCCAGTTGAGTGAAATTAGTAAATTTGGGACTTTCATAGTCAGTATCTCTTGTGATGCCCTCTTTATCCAAGCTTCCTTTTACAAGTTCTGAAGGGGGAGCCTAGAACATAAACACTAAACTAAAGCAATACCGCATGTGTTTAATGACTTATTTAGCCCCTCCAGTCCAATATCATAAATGACTTTGTGGATAAGCTAATATCTTCTGGAGTGTGTCACATATGCATGTGACATGCATTGCCATAGAGCCCCATAGATAGAGCTGCACAATTTTGTTGTAGCTAAGTACTTTACCCATTCTGGTGTAGAATTCTGTTGAGATCTGATTTTACTAATGTTCATGTTAAATTTTATCCTACAGTTTTTACCTAGGTTAAAGTGCCTGATCTGAGATGATCGTCATTTGTATGTCAAAATTGTTTTTTAATATTCTCTCCTCAGTATTGTGCATCTCACATCATAATAGTGAGAAACTTAGAAGATTCAAATTGCTCAAACAGGGCTTGAAACTCTGTGTCAAGTATATATTCTAATGTTTGGGTTTGCTTTTTCATTAACTAACCTTATTGCTCCTCATTCATTTTTCTGATTTACTTCTTTGAATTTGTGTGTGTTGGAGGTATGTGGAGTTATATTCACTACTTGCTGTGAATTTGAGCCATTAGAAACAGAATACACTAATGTTAAGTTGCACATGCAAATGAAGGGAGGGGTATAGATCATCTGTGGGGTACAGTTCTGAGTGAATAGAGTAGTACTAGTGGTATAAAGGGACATACTTCTAAGTTTATAATTTTCTTTCTCAGCTATATACTTACGTAGCCATTACTTAGGGAAAAAAAAAAAACCTGACTTTATTTTTACAGTGTTGCTTGGTTATAAAAGAGCTAGGAGTTGTTAGACATAAATATTCATCTGGAGAAAATGAGCAATGAGCTATTCTTGCCAAATATCCTTGGCCTTTTTTACCATTTAAAATTTTGAGTTTATTGTTTTAAAGTAGTTTTTTAATTTCTGTGACATGTCCATGATACAAATTTGACTTTGAAAAAGATGCTCAAGGCTTTCTTTAGAAAAAGAAATCTGGTATTGGAAGAATAAAAGCATATTTGCTTTATGTTTGTTTTAGTTTAAAGATGGTGTGGCTTTTAATAGTAGTGCATAAATGAAACCTTAATTCTTGAAGGTATAAATATAGATGTCTACATCTAGCCAGTTTTAATCAAGTTTACTGCTTGGTCTACAATGACTGGGTCTCGTAAAACTAACAGAGATATAAATGGAATTAATAAGAGAAAAGAAAGAACCATTGCTAGTTGGTGGTGCAACTTCGAACGGAAAATACGAAAAGGAAGTGATCCAGATCATCTTACAAGATGTCCAGTGGAAACAGTTGAAAACTGGTATTGTTTTATTTTGATAATCATTCCTCTTTTGTGGTTTCACGTTTCTTTGTATCATTTTGTGGTATTTTCACTTTCCTTCTTTTGGAAGAGGCAAAGGTAGAAGAGGGACTTGGGTAAGGAAAATAGGAAAAAGAAGAGGAGAAAGGTTTATCTTTGACACATTCAGAAACTTTTAATGCTTTCTCTTCAAAAACATTCTTAAAGTAAATGCCTTGTATTTGTGTGCTTGGAAATGACTTCCAGAAGGATTGGCTCTGCAGTCTTTCTGAGGGCTGGGATTAGGGTGATGTTGTGGCTTAACCCCAGCCAGCAACTAAGAACCACGCAGCCGCTCACTCGCTCCCCCCCCAACCAGTGGGATGGGGGAGACAATCGGGGGAAAAAAAAGTAAAACTGGTGGGTTGAGATAAGAACAGTTTAGTAGAACAGAAAAGAAGAAACTAATAATGATAATGATAACAAAAATAAAATTACAATAATAATAAAAGGATTGGAATATACAAGTGATGCACAATGCAATTGCTCACCACCTGCTGACTGATGCCCAGCCGAGGCAGTGGCCCCCAGCCAGCTTTCCCCTGGTTTATATACTGAGCATGATGTCATATCATACAGAATATCCCTTTGGCCACTTTGGGTCAGCTGTCCTGGCTGTGTCCCCTCCCAACTTCTTGTGCCCCTCCAGCCTTCTTGCTGGCTGGGCACGAGAAGCTGAAAAACCCTTGACTTAGTATAAACACTACTTAGCATAAACACTACTTAGCAACAACAGAAAACATCAGTGTGTTATCAACATTCTCATACTGAATCCAAGACATAATACTATACCAGCTACTTGAAAGAAAGTTAACTCTATCCCAGCTGAAACCAGGAAAGATGACCAATGTGCAACTGAGTCTCAGGTCCTCCTTCTTGCTCGTAATGAAGATGGACGTGGCATTTCCTTTTTCCAGTCATTGGGCATTGCCACCAACCGTCATGAACTCACTGTGATGTCATCCAACTCCACTGGCACCTTTGGTTGTATCCCATCTGGTCCCAAAGATTTGTGTACATAAAATTTTCTCGGGTGCTCTGTAATTTGATCTTTATCTACTCATTTCCACAGACTCAGTGGGAGTGATTTAATTATACACAAAAATACAAGCAAGTAGAAAAAAAACAGAATATATACTTCTGTTTGATACCCTTAAAACCAGAAGTCATTTTAATTTGTTAGTAAATTTTGGATTGTGAAGACCATGGAATTGACATAATTCTGCCTTATCAAACCCATGGAGAGGCTGACTCCTGTGACTTGGCAAATTTCCAGTTGATGTCAACTTTGAAGTCAAAGAGGATTCCTTTTGAGGAAAGACAGCAGGATTTAGATTAAAATACTTATCAATGATTGATAAATGAAGTCCACCTGGTCTCCAGACAAGGCGAGCAGATGATGCAAGAAAAATCAGTTGGAGAGTTTTTCCTTCATTTCAGCTTTGTATAACACTTTATTTCAGGTTAAAATACCTCCCAAACCAAAAGAAATCTTTGGATTGACTCATAAATTTTAAGAACATATTACCAATAATAAAATAGCAGTAATTGTTACTCATGTAGTAGAGGCTAATTTGAAAAGAAGAGCAATACAAACTTTGTGTCTAGGTGTGAGAAATTAACTTTTTGTGTGTGTGGACCTTCTACATTTTGATTTCACAAGGATTCTAAGTGCCACCTTGTGGACAACATTATTAATCTTGCATCTCATTATAGGACACAAATTGGTGAGGTACAATAGTAAAATTTAGTTTCAAATTCTGTGACAGAAATTAGTTATGTTTTCTTTGGGGATTGGAGGATTTTGTTTTATTGTATTTTCCAGTATTGTTAATTGATATTCTGAGACTTTACCTTCTTAATCTTAATGAGTATTCTGTAAGAAATCTCTGACGTCAAAGAACATAGTACCATTGGCTTCATTGGCTGTGAATAATGCCAAACTCTACTAGTCTTACTGTGGATTACTACATGATTTTTGCAGTTCTTGCTGAAACAACTTTGTTGGTCACTCTAAGATCCTGAATGCTAGCTTATGTGGATCACAGATCTGGTTTGAATGGCAGTTTATTACATGATATATAGAACTTTACTAAGGACTGTAAATTGCACAAACCCAAGTATTTTAATTAGTAAGTTTCCCTTTTTCTCAGCTACTCAAGCTCTGGGTTCTCTTCAGATTCCCTCTAATAGTCACCAGATAGCCCCACCCTATTTGAGAGAGGACCAAGCATTTGTTCCCAGTAGTGTTAAATAATACAGCCTTTTGTTTAGCAATTTAAAACCTTTCAAGGATCATTTTTTTGTCAACTCGTTTAACATTCCAAGATTAAGAAGAAAAAACTGTTTCCCCTTAACTTTAAAAAGAATGTAGGAGCATGCAGGAACCGATATATTCTACATTTGTTTTCTTCTTATTACACATTACTAAGAGCTTCAAGACTGTCTAGGTTTTGAATCACTGTTGGTTGCAGTCTTACATCATGACATACAGTAAAATGTAGGTAACAACTGCACAGTGCAAGCTTCCCCTGATCAGGAAAAAAATTGAAGTTGTGCATTTTCTACTTGTTTTGATTCAGAGAGTTTTAGCTTGTCTAGAGCAATATTCATTTTCTTATTTTGGGTTTCTTTTTTCTATTCAGTAAGCAAGCAGGGGATCTCTTTTCCTTTGACTGGAACTTGGAGTAGTGAGGTAGTTCAACAGCCAGAGGAAAAAGAAATACTAATTTGGTCAGTCTGCTCTGTCAGGAACAACAAGGGCATTCTGATCCATAGGAGAAGGTGAACCTGGAGCTGAGAATCACAGCAAACCAGGCAGACAGTGGCCTTACCAAAACGGGTGTATGTCCCCAGTTCCAGAGCAAGTAGGACAGGTCTGCTGATGGTTGCTAAACTCAGCCAACAGTCTGGCTGTCAAGGCCAATCCCTAATGATGAGCTAGATCCTATATCAAGCCAGAAAATCAAGTCAGCAGGTCAGGACCAGAATCAGAATCAGGGTGGTGCAAGATGCACAGGTGTACCTGCAGCATAGCTCAGAGACCAGTGGCAAGACCCTGACCTTAGAAGCACCTCCTGGGAAAAAGGAGGTCAGGAGGCATCTCAGCTCAGTGGTTCAAGGCTGGATGGCTGCATTATGAAAGTTAGCCTTGAGCCTGGGCAGCTAACCTCCCGAGAGTGGGACACAAGATCTGAAGAAGGGAATAAACAAAACTCAGCTTTGTCTAGTTCACAGCCTGGGAAACCAGGCTATCCTGCAACTGCCAAGCTCTGGTTGTAGTGTTTCTGGACACCTTCCTTGGGAGTGCAATGCCAGAATTTCTAGCCAGTCCTGCTCTGACTACCAGCTGCAGCACTGAAATCTCAGAGGTGCTCATATCGGTTCTTTTTCCTGCTTCCTAAACACAATCTGCCTTCCTGGCCCAAGTCCCTTTTTGTAAACCTGCTTTCACCATGTGATACTTATATTTCTCTCATGTTTCGTAATGTGGGCTGATTTATCAAACCATGTTACCCAACTTATATTAGTCTGATGTTGATTTAACTGGGACTGAACCTAAGCAGCTTCAGGCCCAGAACTGGAAACCTGAAATGAGCCAAAAAACATTCTAGTTTCACTTTCTGCTTCTCTGGTGAGTTGTCTTTTATGTTTTCCCAAGACATTATTCAACCTAATTATTTGCCCAATTTTCCCATTTTCAGTTGCAGCGGAATTGAGTCTCCGTGATGGGCATGATTCCCCAGCTCTTCCCATTCTCATTGACAGTTTTCCTTAGCTTCCACAGTTGTGTTCCAGGCTGTGTGTTAAATGACATCAGTATTTTCTATGTTGCGTTGGGGACCAACAAAACTTGCTGTCTTTTTGTGGGATCGGTGAAGAAGAAATTGATTCAAAACAGGTCTTCAAATCAAAAGAACTCTAATAAAATGACTTTCTCATAAGTTTCTTTGTCAAAAGGCTAAACAGGATTACATGTGTACACCTAGATGTTGTCTTACCCAAATGGATATTTGATGGATGAATCACAGATCAGTGAAGCAGCAAAGCTTGTGTTCAGATTTCATACTTTATTAAAGGTGGGTGTAGTGTTTGCTAAATTAGTTTAAATCTTGTATCAGTTCTTAGAGACTCCTCAGATAAATCCTGGAATTAGTTACAGTCCTGTTTATGTGAGAGAGAATGTTGTAAATAACAAATAAAGGATTCAGTATGCAGTTTGGCCTCAGCAGCTTATGTGCAAACTTTTGTTTCAGAAATTGCAAGCAAGTTCTGTGACTAGATGACAGAAAGGGGAACAGATATTATCACTAAAAACACATGTGAAAGGTTCTCAGACTTACTGGGGAAAAGCATAGCTAACCTCTGAGACAGCAACACTGGCATGGTTCTTAAAAGCTTTGAACGCAAGATCTTAATGAAGGAACTAGTGTGTAAGAGAACTCCCAGAAAGGCAAATATTTACAGCTTTAGCTTGAAGCCTCTGTCACAGACAGGAAAAAAGAGTATTGTTTATTATATTATAGACAATAATATTTACATACTAAATGCTTTGCTAAAAAGTCAATAACAGTGTTTGCAGGTGTGAATTTAACATTGAGATGGGTAAATCTGTTAGGTAAATTGGGATTGATAAAACAAATCTTCTGGTTCTGGCTACAACAGCAATGATCATTTCCAGTGGCAAAAGTGTGAAAGAGATTAAGGTATCTGTGAAGCAGCCACCGAGTATAAAAGACTATCGGTGATAGCATTAAAATTTTTTTTCTTTGTATCATCTAGCTTTTTGTACTTGTCCTGGTGGGCTTGAGGGTTGTTTAACTTAAGGTGAAATTTGGGGACTAAACAGTAGAATCATAAACCAAATGAGAATATGAACAACATTATATTCCTTCAGAGTTCAAGACCTTTATAAGACTAGATACAGACAAAGAGTCCCCATGGAGACCTCCTAAGTTATCGTCTGAGGTGAAAGGGTTCTGAAAAGCCATTAATCGTGCTGCATTTGTGGTACAATGAACCCCACATCTTGAAGCTGAAAATCCTCCATACTTACAAAGGGCCATGAAGTAAATTGTGATTTCAGTAAGCTATTCCAAGTAAATTATACTTCCTCTTTTATCTTTTGTAGGTGGCATTTCACTGGAGACTAGAGCTAATTCCTAGGCCCAACTCCCACTGATTTTGAAGGGAGCCTTTCCACTGATTCAGTGGGGTTTGGATCAAGAGTAACTAATGTAATACAAATATGCATGAAGTACATATTGTTGGACAAATTTTGGAATATTGACTACTTGCTGCACATATACTTTGCTTATTAACTATGGGGGGGGCAGGATTAGAAAAGATTCAGAAGAAAACATTCTTACTGATCCTTTCAAAGCTCCCTGCATATCCTTGGCTCAAGAACCTGCTGCATTCACTCAGCTGAGTGTGTCTAGACCATGGTCACTGAGTGAGACATTTTATATGAAGGTAATGAACCATCTTTTAGAACAATTGGACTACAAGAGAGCTAAAAAAAAAAAAGAAAAAATAGTCCAGCATCCACTAGATGTTACAGAATGAGGAGGTCTGGAATATTCAAAGGAAGGAGAGTTGGACACTGAGCGCAACTGACTGCCGTAAGAAAATAAAACACCAGCATTTAAAGCTGAGCAGCTTTATGCTGTGATTGACTTCAGCCATGCATGGTTTTTGAATGGGAAGGAGAAAGAAGAATCCATTTAAGGACTGAGGAGGAAAAGCAAGGAATTCCTGTAAAAGTGGAGGGCAGAGTACTTTCTAAATGTATAACGGAGCAGACTTGTGTTTTCTGGCAACTTGTCCTGAGTAAAACATGAATAGAATGCCATAAGAGTGAAATCCCAGATGTCTGGTAAAGAGACTAGCTCTTTATGTTGTAACCCCAAATGTCCTTGTATGAAAGTGGCTCAATAACAATAATTCATGCAATGTCATGAAGCAGCACATGTACTTTTTAACTGTCAGCAGTTCATACTGTGTTACCTGTATATGCTTTTTTCTCTTAAGAGCTCTTTCTTCTGTCATGCTCCTGCCCAAAGGCTTTTAAATTCTGAATGACAGTCTGACTGCCAACAAATGAGTGCCTCAAAATGCCTAGGGCTCTCTTGCATCAGGTAGAGAGGTGGAATTTCAGGCTTTGATACTGCATGACAACATTTCAGTGTTGAGCTTATATGTAAAGCAGAGCTCTCTGTTTAAATGAACTAACCTTGGTGCTCAGAATTTGCTTATAGGTGTGAGAGAACGGAAAAGCTTCTATTTCCCAAAGCCAATAAATAAAATTCAGTCACGGCAATGCAATAAAAGCTTTGCAGTGTATGTTCTTAGAGTCATGGAATAGTGAACATTACGAAGTACAGTTGCTGAATTCAGTCATTTTAATTTCCTCTATTGTGGGCTTTCCAAATAATGTCTGTTTAAAAAAATTACAGCACCTCTAAGTAATACCAAAATGCTGTTAACTGGAAATGGAAGTGAAGATTTAACAAGACAATAAAGGCCTTGAACAAAATGCACAAAGGAAACAAATAGTATGTTTAGGAAGAGTAAATTACTTTTAAATGGTTCCAATGATCTGCTCAAGCATTTAAGGTGAGAAATTAAAATAAAACAAATCCAAAAAACACCCAACAGCATTTGCTTCACCAGTACATTAAGTTGAGCAAATATTGGGAGAATTACATTCACAAAGAAGAAACTGCAGTTTAGTTAGCCTGTGTCTGGGCTCTCTTTTACGTTTTTCGCCTTTGTCTTCCTCCCCTTTGCTTCAGCCATCTCTCTAACCATTTGCAGTCAATTTGAATGGTGGGATTTGAGTATTTTCTGTAAACACAAATGACTATGTACATGTTCAAAACCAGTACAAAGCTGTGGTAACTAGATCAGCCTGTATTCTGTATCCATTTGAAATGAAGCGTACGTTAGCAGCCGAAAGAAAAGAAAAAAACACTGTTGAGTCGTTTGTGCTTTCAAGAATGTAAGTAGTATATCAATGAGCAGCAACAGGAGGGAGGTGATAATGGTAGAAGAAAGGAATAGCTGAGATTGAATGAATGCTGTCCCCCCCCCTTCCCTGATGCAGTGAGAAACAAGATGTTGCTTATAGCATAAAAATTGGCAGAATAATACTGGAAGCATGTAATGATACATTCTCAGGATCAAGAAAGCACTGAGAGGAGAAGCTCTATAGGTGTTAGATGACTGTTCCTCCTAAGGACTCTTTCAGCTTCAAAGATTCCTACAGATTTCAGTGAACTTAGTTGAAATCTATATACTGTATTCTGAGCTTTAAATACTGCAAGGAGAGCTTCCTAGAAAGTATTTGTCAATGTCTTTTCTGTAAGTTATAATAGAGAAATTTATATTGTTCATTGTATGTTTGTGGAAGCAGAAAATACAAGTTATGAGAAGAGCATTAGAAATGTAGTTAAGCTGCTATTGAAGTGTCATTCCTACAGATCAGTGTTTTACAATTGGAGTCTAGTTAATAATTCAGTTGATGCACAAACCAGAAAGAAATTACTCTCATGTTCCCATAGCTGTGTTGGCCCTATAGTGCTAGGGAAAATTAGGCTTTTTTTCCTGGTTTCTGCATCAACAGAGTTTCTAACTTGGTTCTACTTGTACAACAATTTTCTTGGAGTGACATGTCAATAGCAGCTTGAAGTTTGGATACAGGAAACCAAGTGAAAATAGTGGTATAATGGAGGCATGGTCTGGGACTTAATGTCTGGAAGGAGTTTGGGGTTCTCCCACACACCTCCAGTGTGACTGCAGGTTGTTGTAGCAATCTTATCTTTCCAGATTTAAAAACAATCTGAAAAGGTGGCTGCTTATTTACCCCTTCTCCTGACTATGTCCACGGGTGAGTACTTTGTGGCTCTTGAATAGCTCAATCATCGTCCCTGTGTTGGTTGGGACTTTGTTGTGAGTGATGGACTGTGGTGTTTGGAGGGTGGCTTAATAGTCTCCATCCATATGTGTGGCTTGTAGGGTTTTCTTTGTTGGCCATCCTGGCGTTTCCTGTGTTTCTGGTAGCTGTATTCTGCTGTGGGACATGGTGTTGTGACATCTCATGGTGCTGGGTGGGTCAGCTATGCCCTGTTTTTACAGGGTTTTGGGGAATGCCTTGTCTCTAATGCCTAGGTACAATGATGTCTTTGTCAGAGCAAGCCCTGACTCAGGCATTTCTGTCCTCTGCACAAACCCAAATTTTATTCTGAGGAATACAGAGGTTCTAATTATTTCTAGTTACTTTTCTGCTTTTTAGTAACTTAAAGATAGTGCTATCAGATACAAGGTATATTAAGTATCTGTTGCTTATCTTAAAAGTGTCCCTTGAGGATCTGGAGCTTCCCCTCTAGCCAATCTAAATTCAAGCCTGTATTCTAGGAGTAAATACCATGTGGTTTGTCTGTGTGCTGTTTAGCTGCCAACCATTCCAACTGCTTGTGCACATGCAGCCACAAATTCCTACTTATCTCCAGGCTATACTTATGCCATAATCAGTATGAAAATTCCAGGACATCAAATCTCTTCCTTGGCTTGCTGATGAAGTGCTTTGTATGTTGTCACAAAACAGAAGCTGATTTCTCTTATAGATAAGTTGTTTTTTTTAATGAAACTGTTACAAAAATATACAGTAGCATTGTTTTTGTAAAAATAAAGTTACATTCCTGGTCAGTGAAGAAGTCTTTAAGTTAGCATCTCAGCTATTGGGAAGCTGTTTTACATATTGTACAAATGGTTACCTCACATAAATGTCCTGGGGGCAATACTCAATTTCTAATGTGTGAGTTCAACTGTGTCCATTTCATTACTGGTTGAATTATTAAGATAATGGCTTCCCGTTTCTGTTTGAAAGGTTTGGGAAGTAAAACCATCAGACTGTATCTGGAGAAGACACCTGACATGGCAAGAAAAGCTCAGTCTACCTTAGAAATTTGGCTAGAATATAGGAAGCAGTTTATTAAAATGGGGATAAAAGAAGGTCAAAGATAATTTCTTAACAGCAGAACCATGAACAATGTAGAGCAGGAGTTAGTTAAAAAGATAAGGTTCCAGCATTTGGTAGAAAAGACCAAAAATTATGGAAGAATTGTCTTGTTTACATGCTTTTATCACCTTTCAACTTTACCCAAAGTGGCTCTAATATTCCCTTTATTCATCTGTTAAGAATCTTAGCTTTTTCCTTTTTTCTGTTAAATTTTTGCTGTATTTCTAGCTTATTATGACATCTTTCCTGACTTTCAGCTGTAGCGTGATCATAGATTTTGGGAATGATTTCTTTGTGCTTGAATGAGCATTTTTTTTGGTAGACCTGAATAAATATGTTCAGGAAAATTTTTAGAGTTTAGGGAAAAGCCAGATGAAACTAACTTTAAAAACATTTGTAATGTTCCCCCTCTTTTTACAATTATTTTTCTCCTTTATTGTTCTCAGAGCTGCCATAGTTTATTTCATTTATTTTGGAAGGAGGGATTAGGTAAGTGTAGAAACGTTTTCTTCTATGGACTTCAGTTAGGCATGTGTCTGGGAACCTTGGCAGTCTTGCTGAAGAGGAAAACCAGGAGAGGACAACTCAGAAGAGTCAGTTTTCCACTGACTTTGCTATGGATCACTGGAACTTCAGTTTCTCTGACAAATTCTAAATTAAACTGACAGATTCTAAATTAAGCTAGTGGCAAGTGAAGCACTAAATTGTTGTTGTATAGTGCCACGCAGCCAACAGAACCAAAGAAGATAGTGCAGTACTGATTAGTAGCATGATTCTGTTGGGAAATTTTTATGTTACAGTGTATAGTCTACTCTCTAAATGCTTTGTTTGACAGAATATAATAACAGTAGACCAAGAGCTATAAGGTACTCCATGTTTCTTGTTCTGTACTAGTGAAAATAATCCTATAGACCATCTAGGAGAATGAAAGGAAAATAGTAATTTCTAGAAGGGAAGAGAAGTGGGAGAATTGAAAATCTTATCTCAGATACTGAACTTGTGTTGGATTTACTGTTCCCATGCTGTTTGTAGGGCAGAATCTCCTCAACAATAACAACCAATAATGACTGCTCAATAAGCTGCTACTGCAGAATTAGTCCATCACATGTATCACTGCTGATCTATTATGGGTCAATTCCTCCTTTTAGGAAGGAAAGAAACCAGGCTATATAGCTTGTAGTGCAGATATGACAGAATAAGGGTCATTTCAGGGCAGATGTATAGCTGTGTAGACACACACACACACATTATGTATTACCATTTGTTGCTTATATGGATGAAGAGCACAGTGACTGTTGCTTTTTTGTTGTTGTGATGGTGCTTTATTCAAAGTTACTAGTGTGCATCCTTGGAATGGATTACTTAGGTGCAATTATAAGAAAACACAGTAAGCTACAGAAGTAACAAGATACCTGGAAAAACCCCCACTGTTTTTTTAAAAAATGATTCAACTCATGGACCTGAGAAGCACAAAAAGCAAAATAATAGCTATGTGCTCAGAAGGTGATGTTTGAGTCATCTACCACATAACTTTGAAGTTATTACCTATTTACAGGTCAGTTTTAAAGCATTTTTTTTCCTCCTTGTTTGTTTTTTTCTGCATCATACAATGGCAGAAGTTCAAAATAATGATTTCAGTACCAGTCTATCATTAATTCTGCTTTATCTTGGCTTGCTTTAAAGTGATGTTCCTTTATAGTACAATATATGCAGATTTACAATATGAATGCTGGAAATGCCAGACTCCTGACATTTGGATCAGTCTGTGATACCTAATTAAAAGAGGTATATAGTTAGAACTGATTCACCCTGTCTTCCTTCTCTGAATGTCAATGGGAAGCTAAATATACATTTTGCAAAATCCTTAATCAGTCCTAGTAAATATCTTCTCGTCAAAAGTTCATATCATTCTGAATTAATTCTGAAGATGGCTTGTTTTAAATGAAGCCTGACAAGAGTAGTTCCATGGGGAGTTTGAATTGTAGTGTTACTGCCTCAATATTTATTCTTTTCAGACCATTTCATAGATATTCCAGGAAAAAAAAAAGGCAAGAAGAAAATAACATTAGTGTAAGGGTGACATATTTGATAATGCTAGCTAGATGATGTATATGGTGGTACTAGCTTTACGACTTATCAGCTAGTTTTCCTACATCAAAACTCTCAAACCTCTATCTGATAGAATTTCAAAATATTTTATCAAATGGTCTTTGTTAAAAGTTTAAGGATGTGGGCAGTCTACTTTTTCCTAACAGTGACTGCAAGAAATAATATGTGCCCTCTGTGTTGAATTTCTCTGGAGTCATGTATCCTGTGTTGGATTTTAATCCTTGCTTGTTAATTTAAAGTCCTTGTAAGGTGCCTATGAAAAGTGTCTGTAGAGTATTTTACCTTGTGGGTAAACTGAATAATCTGTGCGATGTCTTGCTTGCCCTTAATACATACATCTAACGACTATGTATTCCCTGTCTTAGGTGGCAGACTGCATAAGAATAGTTCTTACTCTGTTCACATTTGAGTCTCATTTCTCTGTATGCCACACAATCACCATTTTGTATCTCTTTTCAGATTTAAATAATGTATTATTAAGAATAATCTGTTCCATTTTATAGCCACTAAGAGTACAAATGAAACTAGGTAGCAGCAAATGAGAGCTAAATACAAACAGAGAAGCATCTAGACACACTTACAGGATGTCTTTTTTCTTTTAGATCTGTCTTTCTATTTTCCACACAAAATAATGTGACAGGATTTGTGTGCTAAAGTTAATCATTCCATGTGTTGATAATGCTTCATGGATTACCCATTTGCTTTGGCAGTTTTGTGTGAACATGCAGATTTTCTTACCCTGATGTAGTATTCTTCTAATGTAAACCACAGAGTATTTTTACTAGTTGCTGCTCAGGTGCCTGGATACTTACAAGGCAAAGAGACTCAAAACACCTGATGTGAGATTTGGAGGATCTTATTTTTCTTGTTCCTTAAATGCAGCAAATAATTAATCCTTAGCATTAGATCCAGTAATTTTTAGGAAATATTTTCTGTCACTATAATATTTAATAATTCATGTAATCCTGCTTCTCTGTAGAAATTACGTGGTATTAAACAGCTTAAATTCTAATATATTCAAAATACAGTTTTTAATAGTTTGACACTTTATAGAAGGGAAAACAAGTAAATATTTTAACTGCAAATTAGAATACTGAAAAGATATTATCAGCTAGCAAAGCTAGTTTTAATTGTCTTGTTATTTCATTATTTTTGTTGGATTCACTGTCAAAGGATGTTGAACTACTTCAGAAGGATGACCAGAAGTTTGAGAAAGGAGGTGTGACTAGTTCTGATACTGTTACATTATACCACCCTGTAAGACTTATGTACCAAGTTTTTTAGAACATGGAGAGGAGAAACAGTAACTTAAAAGTAAAGGCATCATATCTTGTAGTTACCCCCAGAAATCACCCACAATGCTAATCATTAATCTCAATACTTCTATTTATTCCACAGAGCAGATGAAAGAGTACATGTTTCTTGGTGGCTAAATCAGTGATACCAAGTTCGGGGAGATGTTGTATTGCTCAAGCAGATCAGCAGATATGATGGCTCCCATGAAGCTCTGTTTCATAGGACGTAGCATATAAAACTTAATTAGCAGTAGCCTCAGCAATTTGTAGAACTAGGATTTATTGATAATATATGGTGTTAAACAGGTCTCCCATCAGTAGCCAGGTATTCTTCTGCTACCCACGTAGCTTCTTGAATGGTGTTTTAGACCATGCACCTTGTCTGATTACTCTTCTCACATTACCCTACCTAACATTTCTTTAGCAGCTGGATCAGCTGTGGTATATCCATAACTGTCCCTGACCCTTTTCTTAGAGTTTTTTACTTATACTTAAGTATGACTTCTGGTAAACATTTTATTCTTTTGCTTTGTAGCTCCATGGATGCCCAGACTCCAAATTAGTTACATATTAAAGCTTTTGGCTAACTATCGGTCAATTTAACTACTTTTTGAAGTTAATGGTGTTAATATATTACAACTCATAACTGTGGCTTTTCTACCTGATAATACAGTGCAGCTAAAGCAACAGAGGCAGGTTATTGTCATGTTGTATTATTTATGCCACTCTACCACATAGATTGTGATTTTTAATAGAATCATTTAGTACTGGAATTGTAACATCTGTTTTCCATTTCAAGGATCAGCACTTCATGTTTTCAGATGCCTGGCACCAGCCCCATTCTGTTGTATACATAGTCCTAAACCCCTATTAAGTCCACCACTGAATATTTCATCCAGATTGTCCCTTGTTTCTCTCAAGAGTTTTTATTTAATTTTGGCATACAGTTGGCTGTAATTCTTGAAGAGTGTCTTTCATGCTAACTTGTAACTTAGAAGAGTTTCTTGAACTACTTTGTAAAAATAGTTGAGTGATATAGAAGATGCATAGGTAGTGCAAGTCAAAAGTACCTCTTCTAAGAAACAACACTTTGCAAGAAAATGTTTTAAGGGACAGGTGTGTCCTAGACCTCCTCATATTGATAGCCAAGGAGCAGCTTGCAGTAGTCCTGTCCAAAATCCTTTTGGTGGGCAGAATACATTTACCTTTGTCTTCTAATTCATCTCATATTCACAAACCTATTTCCTTAAATGTGTATTACATGATGAAAAACAACTGTGAATTCTTCATTGACCAAAGCCTTCTTTCACCATTGTGAGAATGTACTGGGCTGTTAAGTTGGGTGTTAATGTATTTGGCACCCACTTTACATGTCAACCTGCCAGAGCTGTACAAGGAGGCTATCTGAGATATCAGACCTATCTGCTTATCTAGCAAAACTTCTGATCTTCATATCTATTGACATAGTTAAGACTTATTCATGTTCCAACAGCAAATATTGGAAGGAACACTCACAGTGGATTCCAGTTTGCATCACTTCTTTCCTTGACATCATTTTTTCTTGCTGATGTATCAAAGTGTATTAAGCAATGTGGTAAGGGGATGTATGTTTGCTGTGTATACATGTGTTCAAATGTAATGAATACCGCATCCTGAGAGAAGTTAGAATTCTGTTTACCAGCCTAGTACTACAAGGATGACGACCATTCCAAATATCTGCACAGCTTCAAGCAGCTGTTTAAAAGCAGAGAGAAAAAAGAATCAGCTTGTCAGAAAGGTGTTTGTTTCATCTTCCCAAAATTACTTTGGACGAAGGCCCAGGACATCCTAAGTATTGAGTCCTGGACGAGTAACAGGTGTCTGATCCAATATGTCATGGCCCGTCAGTGCTAGAAATCTATGCTTTATACAGTTAGAAGGAGATTCCCATAGAAAATGTGGGACACAGCCTTGCTATATGATATCCTTGCTGGATCTGGAAATATTAGAGAGTGCACAGCCATTTTTATATGCTTGCCTAAACTGTATTAAGCAAATGTCAAGGTTTTCTAGAGTGTATTAGTTATAACTGCCCTCTTCTTCTGAAACCTATGCAATATTCATCTTTAAAGCACATCATTTCCATGGAAGCCTCAGTAGACGCATTAGTAAAGATTTTTAACTTTTCGTCGTAAAATTGTAATTTGTTGCTAAATACCTGTTCTATTGGTATGTAAAATACATATATGAGTGCACTCTGTGTAATATATATAATTTATTTATTATCTTATTTATCTTGTGTTATTTATTTATTATCTTATTGTTTATCTTTGTCATGTTTTAACCCCAGCCAGCAACTAAGCACCACGCAGCTGCTCACTCACTCCCCCTCACCCAGTGGGATGGGGGAGACAATCAGGAAATAAAAAGTAAAACTCGTGGGCTGAGAAAAGAACAGTTCAATAGAACAGAAAAGAAGAAACTAGTAATGATAATGATAACAAAAATAAAATTACAATAATAATAATAAAAGGATTGGAATATACAAGTGATGCACAGTGCAATTGCTCACCACCTGCCAACCGATGCCCAGTTAGTCCACAAGTGGCAGTTCCCCCCACCCCCAATCCCCCCAGTTTATATACTGGACATGACGTCACATGGTATGGAAGACCCCTTTGGCCACTTTGGGTCAGCTGCCCTGGCCGTGTCGCCTCCCAACTTCTTGTGCCCCTCCAGCCTTCTCGCTGGCTGGGCACGAGAAGCTGAAAAACCCTTGACTTAGTCTAAACACTACTTAGCAACAACCGAAAACATCAGTGTTATCAACATTCTTCTCATACCAAACCCAAAACATAACACTGTACCAGCTACTGTGAAGACAATTAACTCTATCCCAGCCGAAACCAGGACAATCTTATTTATATACTTGTGGTTCTGTGGTTTTTTCCTCATTGTCAGTTGCTGGTTTCAGATTATTAGCTCCTTGTCTCCAGTAATTCATTCTTTGTATCTTTCTCAGTCATTTATTTGAAAGAGCATTTAAACATTACAGGCACTTTTTGTGACACAGGCTCCTTTTACCCTATATGGGAAGAATTCCAAATAGTACAGCCAAAGATTGACAGCTGTTCTGTATGTCAGTCAACATTTGACCAAGAATGACATGTGAGTTTAAAACAGGTTTGGTACTTATTCCCTCCAAAGGAATCCCATTTTTACTGATTGGTTTTGGTGCTTCTGTGAAAAGTAGTTCCATTCAGACTGACCCACAGTAGTTCTGCGTTACGGTCTCAAGGAATGAAACACACTTTTCTCTATTCTCTTTTATTTGCTAAGAGTAAGAAACTTGTATTAACCTGTGTGGGACTCAGTAGTGGTAGAGAACATCATTAAACATTTACGCTAGCAATTCATGTTGTATAACACCTCATACTTGAAAGAATTCCTTCCATAAAACAACTTGCTGGCAGTGGAAATTTCCTGGAAGTCACTATATAACATAGGCTGATGCTAAGTACCAATAAATTTCCCTCCAAAAAATAGACAGTAGAGAAAGTGTAAATACTCTCAGCAACATATCCTTCAAGGAGGACTAGTACAGAGATTAATCAGTCATGGGGCACAGCTGTCTTAAATTTAGATCACTCACATTTTTCAGATTGTTTTAGCAGGTCTGAAATCATATTGTATGGTTTGGTATAGACACTTGTAATTCCTATGTTTAAGCAAATGCATTACATTGTTAGTAATAAAATGCATTTTGAGGCAAAACACAAAAATTGAGCTCGTACATGATTTTAAGATTTCCCCAAAGCAATGCAAATGCAAGATGTTAAACCAGATATTTATATTTGAATCCAAAATATCTTTGAAATCATGCAACAATCTGCTCACACTAGATTTGATAGGATGGAACAGATTTTTAGTTACCAGGTTATCCCACCATGAAACACTAAGTGCTCGGGAATCTTCTTCATTGTCTTGCTTCATGACTACAAACAGATATCATTGTCAAGCTCAATGTGATCCTGGCAATGATGAGTTAGATGGTTTTATCTGTGTTTCTTGGATAGTCATAAAAAACATGTTGGGTGTTAAATATTTATATTGGAACTAAGCAGACTCTGGCTTGCAGTTTAGAACATTTTTCACAGCAAGGGCCAAGTGTTAATATTGGGAATAGGAAAGAAATACAGTGATGCCAAGGCTCAAGATACTCCCTATGTTGTAAGTTGGTGGTATCAAAAAATTCTTTTTTTTCCCCCTCTTACTTGGATGTTTGCTTCCAGGAAAGACCGTAAAACAATAATAAACCATTTTTTCATCAAGAATTTTGCAAGAATTTACAAGTATTTTTTACTATTTGAAATAATAGAACAATACTCTGTCATTTATTTTGAACGTTTTCCATCGAATTACTACATTTCATAAATTATGTGATAGGCTTCTGTTCTACTGTCTCATGTAATATTTCATTCTTACCTGAATGAGAAGTTCTTTTTCGCATGTGCCAGTTAATCATTTAGGTAGATGGTAAGTATTTATCCTAAATGTTATTTAAAGTCTGTAAATACAAACCAGCAAGATCAATGAACAGAAATGTTTCTGTAAAAGAGGAGATCATCTCTACCATATGTGCACTTTTAAAGTGCAGTAAGTTGGAAAGATTTTTTTTCTGGCTTGTGTCAAATCTGTAACATTTTTTCCTGCCCTTTAATTTACATTGTTTTAAATTATTTAAATTTTTTTTAAACTACCTTGTCCAAGTGGGTGTTACTGAGTGGGTTGAAGATTTCCTACTCAGTGAACAGGAGGATCACTTCTATAACTGTCTAGACACAGTATAAAGACTTTTTAGAAACCTCTTTTGGTGAGAATAGGCTCAGTGCTCAATTTTAGAGGAGATTAAGACGACACTTTATATATAAACTAGTTCTGCTTTAGTAAAAAGCCCGTCTTGGATCATAACAAAATCATAGCTCTTCATCTCTTTTCTGACTAGCAGCTACAGGAACTATGTTGTTAAGAGATTCTTTCAGCTGAGGAGGGTGTAATCAGCAATGATGAAAGCATTAGTGTTCTTTAGTGGGTTCTGGTATTTTTAGTAGTAGGCTGTAAAAACCTGTCAGCTAACTTGAAATCCCCAAGTCTGTGAGCCCTCTGTTTTTTATTGCCTTTTTGCATACAAAAGAACAAGGGAAGAAATTGCTGAAATGCTAATTCACAAAATCTTTTCAGGATTGGATGTTCTCTGAAAGTCATACTGTCCTCGGTTGTTCTGTCTGAAGTCTGCAGTTACAACATCTTGGAAAAAGAAATCTTACTTTATTTTGCAGAGCATTGGCTGTGACGACTATCTGGGTTCAGACAAGGTGATTGACAAGTGTGGAATATGTGGAGGGGACAACACTGCTTGCAAGGTTGTGTCTGGAGTTTTCAAACACACGCTAACAAATCTTGGCTACCACAAGATAGTGGAAATTCCTGAAGGAGCTACTAAAATCAACATTACTGAGATGTCAAAGAGCAACAACTATTTGGGTAAGTTGCATCTCAGTGAATAAAGCATTCTTTGTGTGCTAGTGCAATGGGTGGAGGTTATGCCAGGAAAGGCCTTCTAAGCAGTGTGAAATAGATGTCAAGAACAAGAGAGGAGAAGGGCGTGGGGGGTGGGGGAGGAATCATTAAACAGATGTTTTGATCAGAACTAACTGGCAGTTTATAATTCTCGCTTGATCCCGCATGACAAACACTGTAGACCTGTTCCCATCTATTTCCCTGTCCGTCTGATTTGGCTTTGGTGTTTCCTATTATTTGGTTCCGCTGTGGTGATTACGCTTCCCACATCATTAACCTTCTCTGAGTGGTCAAGAATCCAGCCAAGCAGCATGCTCATTTATGTAAAGCGTATTGAGACTGCTTGAGGAGAAAAGAGCATCTCCTGATTGCCTAAAAATTCAGTTCTTTTAAAGTGAAAGTATCTCAAGATTGTATTGAGATAATGTAATGTGATACTGAGGTGGTATCCACAGAATGCAAGGTCTTTTGTACAATTGTTTATTCTGAAGCAGGTCCTTAATTCAAAACCATAGAGGATTCTGGAATCATAGCATCTTGTGGTGTATTTCTAGATCTGTCTAGTATGCTGCAAATTGGAGATTATCTGCAGATCTATGTCTGTCCTGTGTGCATTTATGAACTGTGCCATTCCTTGTTGTAACCTCTCATGTTCTCAGGTTACAAAGCCCTTAGTTTGCCTACATTTGTGCTTCTCTTTTTGGAGCCAATTCTGATTGGAGAGAGAAGAGTTGGTTAAGATTTGTAAAAACTGCCCCTCCCCCCTTAATTTCTCTTCACCTGTCAGTCCATCCTTAGATCTGTCTTAAACATTGCCATAGCAAATAATAGAAATGGAGCTACACGAGGCCTTTCTTGCTAGCTTGGTGTCATTATTACTAGAACTATCTGGATGTTCCTGGAAGTTTCAAATCCCAGTACTCCTGTTTGACAGCTACTTTATCTCACTTCTGGCTGGTAAGCATCTCAGCTACTGCTTAAGTACAAGAAAGGAAAGTGCTCATTATTGAATTGCTTCTTTCGTCTTTTCCGCTTTCTTCTCCTTAATTCCTGCTGGAGCTGTAACTACTTCTACAGAAACATTTGCCTGTAGATGGGAGTTTATTATGGGGAACAGTCTGAACTGTAATGCGAACTCCATAATTTTACCAAAAAAGTGATTCTTGAAAAGTGAAGAAATATTACGAGCTACCCACAGTCCAAGGAAACCAAATGTTCTGGACCTCTTATAGGGTGATCTTATCAGTTCTGATTTGTCCTGGTTTCACCCAAATGTATTTTTGACACATTATATACACTTACATACACTAGGATTTATTTTTTGATGTGAACAGTTCGTATAGCATCCATCAATACTAAATTGTTTGATGATGATATAAAAGAATAATTCTATCTAAAGAGCTTCCATAGGTACTTGTACATTTGGTAGAAAATGGGTGAGAAAGCAACTTACTTGGCAGAACAGTGAAAGTAGCCACGTTACTAATATATAAAATCATGGAGTTGAATGTAATTTTTCTGTCAGATTTACATGCCAGCATCTGAAAAGAGCTGGCAGAAAAATTCCCTTAGCTATGTTAAAATATCCTGAGCCACTTGAACATTTTTGGAATGGGCAGGACAGAAAAAGAGTAACATTTTTTGCTTAAAAATAACCAGGCTGTTGGCATGTATGGGAAAGTGGCAAAGTTTTTCTTTCCCATGCTACTCCTTATCCCCTGAGCTCTTGGTTTATGCTATCATCTTTTCTTTCTTTCTTTTCTTTTCTTTTTCTTTTTTTTTTTTTTAATCCATTTCATATGTTTCATTTTAAAGCTGCTAGTATGGATTTAGTCTGCTAAATTTGCCAGCTCCCTCCCCTGTTAGGAATTCTTGAGGCTGTAGTTCCAGCTAGAAGGTCTCCAGCCTCTCTGCTTACACCAGTACATGATAAACTTGGTTTATTGAGGCAGGTGAGTTGCACCAGGACAGGAATGAACATGTTCTAACAGATCAGAAAAATGGAAATAGAGAAAGATTTGTCAAGCAATTTATTGGACAAGTGAAATGGTAATTGGGATGTTGGGTTTTGGTATATTGATGGTCACAAATTTCTCACTGATAAAACAGCATTCAAAATTTAGACGTGCACATTTTTATAGAGCACATAACACTGGTAGAGCTGGTAAGCTTCAAAACTCAGATCTGGTATTTACTGGTTTCTCTGTATTTATGGTAATAAGCAGAAGTCTTTAAAACTTAAGAACTTTAAAAAAAAAAAAATCTTAAACTCATCCTTATGCCGCAGCAGCAACAAGAAAAACAACCCAGCAGCCATTCCTTTAAGCATGTAGTTGAGTGCTTTGCAAAACTGAAGTTTCAGGTCCCTGTTCTGTCATAGTCCAGCTGTAGGCATCAGGGCTGCTTGTAAGCAACATTCTTCTTGTTGCAACGAGTGTAAGTTAGTTGCTTTTGGTTTTCCTTTGACTTTGCACATTTTATGGTTTCTTCAATGCAAAATCATAACTCAGCTCAAGGTCACTAAAATTCTTTGAGAAGATGACAGCAGATGTTTCTGGGAGTCAGAGTTATCCTGCTTATCTGTGTTCAGGAGACTGTCTTGAGTTCATGTGGTTTCATTAAACAATTTTTATAAAGCTCCACACCTTTTCACTGCTTTTTCAAAAGTACGAAGCAGCTAAGCAATCAGGAAAGTGTGTTTTCACAAGGAGGTATTTCTGTAAAATCAGGAGGTGCTGGAAAAAGCAGGCAAGAATGTGAGGTTTCTTACCCAAAGAGTTTCAAACTCAGCTAAAAGTCATCCAAACATTTGACAGTCTCTCCATACTGCTTTTGTGAATTTATTTGTAGTAATATATTTATTGCTCATTGTTGCAAAACCTGTGACCCTCATAAAAAGCATAGTTCTAATGATGATGCTGAATATGATGGTAGCTTATTAAGGTTTACTAATTTTAAGTATTGCATTTTTGGTTTTTGCACACAAGTTGGAGTGGTTGCAGAAAAAATTTGTAAGTTCTTGCTACTTGAAAGCGAACTTTTGTTAAAAGAAAAACCATGACAGTGCTATATGAAGCTTTTAGTGTTTCTGGAACATGTCATTATCTGGGTAGTCAGAATGTGCAGATTAAAGGAGGTAGCCTATTTCAATGGTTGTTCAACTGGTTGTTCATATAACTTTATAATTAACTTCACAAAGACTACAAAATCATAGATTTCTTGTGCATCTAGTGGTCTATACTGTTTTATTTCTGTATACCTTAAAAACCTTCAACAACATTGTTTCTGTTTTCTTCTGCTTATGTTTTCTTTTTTGAGGTGTTCTCCTGTTTTTGAATGAATGAATTTCATACAGCACAAACATAATATTTTCTTCTCCCCACCCCACCCTCAGTGCTAAAAATCCTTTTAGGTTTTCTGTTTCTTGAAGATCTTTACTGTAGGAAGAGTGTCGATCTGATAAAGGAAGATATTTTAACAGTCAAATTGAGAATGGCCTGCGACATTAACTGGTGTTTCTTAGTGAGACAAAATGAACTACCTCTAACAGAGCCATAAGGCAGATCAGAAAAAATCCAGGAAACATCTTGTATTTTTTCCGTGCGTGTGTGTGTGTGTTTGTTTGTGTGTTCAGAAAGAAAGCAGTTCAGTTTTGGACTGCTAAATAATAGCTGTTAATAACTTAATAATGTATTAATCAGTCTGTATATTTACTCTGGTATTTTTTTACAGTTAGAAGCAAAAGCTACGTATTACAATTTAGGTTTAGACTCTATAAAGTGTAAACAAGGCTATAGGCTGTACAGTCCTGAGCTATGTACAGAATGACTTGCTTCTCAAAGTAGTTTTCAGCATTACTTTCTTACTGGCTGGTGTGTTAGACCTTTCGGCTACAGAACTGCTGACCTTGGACAAACTTTTCCATTGGCAAAGCACTTATGTCACATGCTAGTCTTGTACAGAAAAGAGACAAAGACATACTTTTTATCCCACTGGTAATCATCAGCTGGCCAGTTCTCATACACTGAAATGGGAAGCTTGCCACTGAATTAAGTAGGACAATAATACCTTAAGTGGGACCAGTACATTACAGCACTTACGCTGCAAAACATGTGGTTTTGAGGATAAATACTTCAGCATCTTTGCGATTGGGATTTGGGATAATGGCAACATTTTAAAGCCAAATGACATGAATCCGAAGCGATTATTTGGAAGGTGTTTTTTTGCATGTTGGGTCTTGAGAACCTAATTCAAAGAAGCTGGTTGTTACCCATATCCATAGCCTCAACAGCAAGAGAATCTGATGGCTAGGGGGTATCAATAGTAAAAAATAGAATTTAGCTTAATACAAGAATGAAAGATACAATGGTTGAAAATGTATTAGTTTTGAAATACGCTTACCAAGTGTAATGAACTTATTCTGATTGGAAGGAATCTGGTAATGTCCTGTAACTCAAGCAACAGTTTGTTTCTGGAGCAGTTGTCTGAATCAGGAGTCATATGACTTTGAGATTTGATTCTGCAAATGGTACCAGCCATACTGCCTGCCATCGTTGGCAGGAGGTGTTTATGAGATACCTTATGAAAGTATATACACTAGAGTTTTGGCAAGTCTCTTAACATTTGCCTTACCTGAATACTGTTTACTACAAAGATGTTTCATAGTGAGATTTACTTCATTGCTAATTGTAAAGCTCTTTATCCTTTAGGATATATTATGTATTTCAGTTTTCTTTTTCATGGAATTAAGTTATTTCAGCCACTAAATGAGATAAGGAGATCTTTGGATCTAATCCATTTTCCCTGCTTTCTGTAAAATGATACTCTGCTATTCTAGCATCTTCTATTAGCACATGCCAATATAGTGTCTTTGTAATTAAACTAAGAGTTACACATTAATATTTTTTTAAACAAAAGTCCAAGAGATGTTAATAGCATTCTTGTGAATATTGGTGTGCCTGAGCATGAATATGGATTTAAGGAATTTGTCATATGAAAACAAGAGTGGCTGATAGTAAATGGGCTGTAAAAAGATTCTCTAAAAAATATTTTGATTCAGTATTCCCTGCAGCAGATAACATTCAAATGGTATGTCTCATGATGAAATATTGTTAGCAGCTCTTGAGCTTAAAGGGACATTTTGAAATCAGTTTAGAGATTCAAACTTACAGCAAATAAAGGGGTTAGATTAGAACACTGGCAGAGAATTTAGAAGATAAACATTGTTAGAGGTACTGCTGTATTACATGTGATCATATGAAAATTTTTATATGTTAGCAATTAAGTAATTGATTTCCTTCATGTGGTGCTAATTAGATTAATACACTTTAAAATATGTATTTTTTTAATTGCTCTTAATGCTTTTTTTCTTATAATTTTTATACGCAATTAAAGGTTTCTGTGCAAAAAAGTTGCAACAGACACATATAGTAATATGGAGGAGAGAGGATATGTGTTTGAATTTTCAGGGCTTGGAATAAACATGCAAGAATATGCCAGCAGAGGATAGTTTTTCTATTTTCTCAGTTAGTTTATATACAAGGGATCTGCTTATAATAAACTTTTGTTACAGTGCTTAGGTGTGCATTGGGTTCAGTGGCTGTCCCAAATAAGTAGTGAGAGGTGTTAGTGCACCATAGATAATTCTTACATTTCTGTTCAGAAACAAAATCTGCAATTTTTTCATTTGAGTTTAGGAAGTGCTGCAACCCAAAGCTATGCTATTATGTGTGTTTATTGTGATGGACTTGTGAAACCCCCAGAGGGACTTCGACCTTGTATTTCTTATCGTGTATATTATTCATTGAGTGCATTCCTGTATGTGTCAGTCTATGCATTAGAGTTGGAGTGTCTCTCTCACATATACAGCTTACTGAATGCATTACTTATAAACTGTGTAATTACAATATCTGGATTAGAATAACTGTTTTTTTTACCTTTTGTCCTTGGTCCTCTTGCCTGTTCTCTGCTGGAGTTAAACAACAAAGACATTTCTTTGTACAGACGACGATGTGCTCCAAACTGTGAAGAAAAGATTTAAGGAATCACTTCTTAAGTAAACTGAAATTATGTGCAGCAAGTTCAAACCATAAGGAAATTTCAGAGTAAATTATTAATAGCTGAAGAGGCAGTTACAATCTCTGTGTAAATTTAACCAGAACATTTTGAATAATATTCATAAAATACACTTTTTATGCGTAGGAATCCTAGCAAATCTGTTGTGTAGTTATTTCCTGAATACTAAACTGAAGAGTCAGGAAATACTACACAGAAAGAGGAACAACTTGGTTTTTTGGAAAATGTTTGCAAAGCCAAGCGTTCCTATAAAAGCATAGTAATGCTATTATCGATTGATAACTCCTGCTCATTTGCTTCTGACTCATCTCCTTGTTTCCACTCTCAGTCTTTTCCTGCAGTGCTTCAGACTTTACTTTTGGTTAGGTATTTTCTGACTCTACAAAATTGGCCATTAACAGAAGCTGAACCAATTTTTGACCACCTCAAAAAGTTCAATTCTGTGTCAGTTTTAGAAGAGACCTGATGAGCAGAGAAGATTCTGATTTTTTCCACTTCACTTAACTCAGTTTAGTTAGCATTGGTTGCTTAGTTGTAGTTAATAATTTATTAATTATAATTTGAATTAATTGCTCTCTGCTTGGCCATGCTTTAATTCAAAACTAACACAGGTCTACTAAGAGAGTTGTCTTTCTCAACATGAATTTAAAAACAGCCTCAGTACCAAAGTGTCTAATGCTGACCTATCCAGGAAAATGCTTTAACATGACTGTTGTTTTATGCACAGAAGCTCAGAGTCTGATCAGGCAAACATGCATTTTTTTAGCATCTACCCAGTCCAGTGCATTTGAGTTAATATTACACTAATTGCTGACAGATTCACTTCAGGATTTACATTTAGACTACATGTGCTGGCCTGAGACTTTAAATGGGTTGCATTTCCTTAAGCTGAAAAGTAAGTACAGTATTGTGGTTAGTTGGTTATGGCAAAACTTGTTTACATGGGTGATTTTTGATCATTTCGTGGTCTTCCTCTGCAAACTATAGTTTCAGTGGATATGGGGCCTACAACCTATTCTTATTTTGGGTCGTGATACTTACCTTTAACATAGCCAGTCTGGCTGTCACATTCTGTTTGGAGGATTCAAGACGATGGTGAAGAGGCATGAGGAGTATCTGGTTTATGCCTGGAGATGGTAGAAGTCTTAGAAGTGTATTCTGCCAAGGCTTTTTGGGTCAGTCTGAGTTTGAATCTTGCTGTCTGTGGTCATATTCCTGTCACAATGAGCGTGTTTTTTCCCTATTAAAAAAGTCATAGCTAGGGTGAAGTGTTCACTGTGTTACATTTAAACAGTCTTTGTACTTTCTTCTGTTCACTAAAATTATTGATAATTTTCTATTTATTCAACCATTCCTTCCTAAAAGGTAATGGTAGGTTACAGGACAATTGAGATTATACTGCTTATCCTTTCTAGCCACAGTTGTATGTGTGTTGTCACGTGGGCTAGTTCATTCTGTGATTTGGAAGGCCTTTTCTGTGGTGATGCTAGGTAAGCCTCTAGGACACACAAAGCCAGGGAAGGTATAGGATCTTTCACTTGTAAAAGCCCTTAGAAGATAATGATTTTTGACAAACAATATGAGCTTATCATCGAATTTAAAAGAACAAAACCAGAAAAATCCAGGACTGGATTTTCCCACTGAATCATGGTGGGACAGCTTCATGTAAGGTATAGGCTGGGAGGCAATCTAAAATCCAGTGTGAACACTCCTGAAGCTGTAAAGGGGATTTCACTTATGATCTGATACAGTGCTACTTGAAGTCCTTGAAGGTTATGCCAGTATTTGACCTTTGGATTTCAGCCTATGTTTGAAGATAATGCATGTGTAGATAAATTACAAAAGAGAATAAAAACTGTTGCAAGTTTGCTTCTAATGCAAAAGGGTTAAAAACTAATAGGAGACAGTATATTAAGACAGATAGAAATGTGCAGTAGCTATCTTTCTAACACTTCGTACCTGAAGATTGTTACTAAGATGCCTGATTCTTCATGCACACCCCCCTACATTTACATATCGTTTGAATTATTGTCCTGAAAATAGTTTCAAATTGATATTCTGCAGGGAGAGTTTCTTTCACTAAATAAATGTTCATCTTATTGTAGCCAATATGTATTACTTGGTTAGGGTGATCACTTACTAAAACCCTTGAAGTTGTTAAGACTTTAGATGAAATTCAACCCTGGTGTTAATGAATTCAGCTCCACTGAATTCAAGTTGCACAAGAGTCTTACCTAGTCTAATGACCTGTAGTTGAACCAGAATATATCTAGGACATTATTCTTTGCTGAGCATATATTTTTTCAATACCGGTGTTGCTTAAATAATGACATTTTAGAGTTTCTGGCAAGGTTATCTTATTATAGTAAATTCCAAGGTGACCTTTTCCCTTCTGGCTTCATTTAACAGCCAGCTAATATCTAACACTCTGTGTAGTGGTCTGTAGGCACATTTTGAAAACATACAAAATAAATGCTTTCTCAAAAGCTGGTTATTCTTTTTTATATATTAAATGGCAGATCTTAAAAAAAAGGCAGACCATGTTACTCATCTGGGTGATGGGAACTACTCTTTCCCCTGGCCTTAGAAAAGTGGTTAAGCCTTAACTTCTGTATCACAGCTTTCCACTACTGTCTTACAAAATAGTCTTCTGCATGTTGCTTGCCATTGATGTTTTCACTTACAAGCTTTTAAATAAGTTTCTCCTTGCTTGCTGATTGTGGGAGATCTGCTGAGAGATAGCTCTAAGTTGGGGTGCCGAGCAAGAAGCCTGGGTGCCTGGCCTGGGAGACCAGTGGCTTTCCATCTGGCCTGAATCTCAAGGACAGTTCTCCGTGTTGCTGCTTTTCCAAGTAAATGGCTTCCTGTCCTTTTTCCTCTGCATTTGAAGAAGACTGACTATTTCTTTCCAGCACCCATTGGCTAAGCTTTTTGGCTCATACCTGTTCATTGATGACAGCGGGTTTGAACAGTTTTGGAACTCATAGAAATCATGTTTTCATTTCCTGTGTTTCCTTGTTCTGTCATCATTTGACAGAGGTGGTGTTGGTGGTTTTTGGTTTTTTTGTTGGTTTTTTTTAACATTTGTTTGTAAGCAATGTTCTTATAAAAACAGCTATCACTACAGCAGTGCACCAGCTGAATCCTGCTGTTGCTTTGATGATCTGCCCTGCAAATACATCATCTGAACAACAGCCAGCAGCAATGAGTCCCACTGAGGTGCTTGTTGCATAAGTTCTGTATTAAAGGAATGTTTTTTCCTTCTCTTGAAATATGGAAGGGTTGTTTTGAAAGGAAGGGAAAGGGATAAAAAGAAGTATGCAAAATAGTGAGAGGAAACTCAGAAAGGCTGGTTGTTCAGCTTGACTTGTAAAGCACCCAGCAGTCTGATTGCTTATATGACTTTGCAGACCCTCTTGGGCTGGAAGCCTCTGGAGAACTGACTCTGCAAGATTTTCAGTATTTCCTGCTTCTTGTCAGACCCCAAAATCTTTTAATTTCAGCCTTTTCCACAGTGTTTTGATTATACTTCTGCTTCCAGTTATGGACAGAACCAAGGAACTTGAATGCAAAATTTCAAAGAAAATGCATTAAAAAATGAAAGAGGTGGGCTGTTTGAACAATTTTTGTTAATCTGAACCCAATTAACATGAGCTTCTTAGATCTCAAAGTTTTAGATTATTTTTGGCTTCTAGTTGACGACCAAACAGTCAGATAGTTTGCATGAAAATACATCTTCCAATGTTGGTTTTAGTGCAGTGTTTGGAATATCAATACATAGTTTGTTCAAGGCTTCTTAAAAAATCTAAGCTCTTCTGAACAGTGTGTTTTAATTGAGCATCTTGCGATGCATACATTTCACGGCACTGACGAATATTCAGTAACATGGATTATCCTCTCACAAATGCAGCTCACTTTCTGCTTTCACTCCATTCTTCTTTGTCTCTAATATGGCCACCAAGGGACCATTTTGGAAATGTCATGTACTCTTCGGAAGTCATTAGCTTTGTGAGTTGATTGAAGTCCATCATACATAATCTGTTGCTCAGTTGTCTTTTTACCTGGAGTAAACACTACTTTGACTAAGGATGTTCTTTTTTAAAGTTGTGATCAAGGTGTAGTGGTCTTACCTTGCTAGTCATGGGTCTGATACAATACTTCTCTTAACTTCTTACAAATTTTAATTCAAAATGAATTTTGTACTCTGACTTAGCTATGCATAGAGAATGACCGGCGTCAGTCCAAATTCATAAACTATCCCTAGGCAAATTCCCAAATCACATGAAGACACATTTTGTCCTTTTCTTGCCAAGAGGAGAGGTTGATACTAATTTAAATAGTTGTTCGAATGCTACACAACAAAACTTAATAAAAAAATGGTTGGGAACCTGGTTTCAATTGTCATAGATATTTCTGTACAGCATTCTTTGATTCCCTAATCTTATTTTATTCTGAGCAAAATTCTCTTTTGGATGGCGAAAAACCTTTCTTTGTTCCTTAAGCATCCCTTGATCTGGTCAGATAGAATGTGTTCTTACATCTTTGTCTGATTTTGTAAAAGAAACATATTTTTTTCTTTTTTTTTTTTTCCTATTGCTTCTCTTATTTCCCTTTGAACTTCTCAGATTCAACATTTTTGTTTCTTACCCTTTTAAAAATCTCTTTTAGTAAAATAATCACCCAGTAGAAATTCTACATGATTAGTGGCTTCATGCTTGGATCCAATAAAGAGATTTCATCTGCAGATAATATTTTTATATTGCAGCATTAAATTCCAAAAGAAATCCAAGTCTTTTCTAATACCCAATATATATGGGGATTTAAAACTTGATTTATAGACTGTGTGATTAGGTTAGTCAAGGGAGATTAAACTTTATCCTTTATTTCTGAACTTGCCCAGTGTCTTTGTTTTCTATCGAATATTACTTCAAACACTTTGTGTCAGAAATATTTGGGTGCTTAGAATCCTAACAGACCCAATCTTCCTTTCATATTTGTACCAGTGGCAGCAGTAGTTACCCCCCCAGTCATGGCTCCATTTATTTTACATATTTGTGTTATAATCATACTGCTGTAATTGTGGAAATTTTGGTAGTGTGGCTGAGAGTTCTGGGTCAGGTGAATGTTTGCTGTGAGACTATGTACTTGTTTTTAGTGAGCTGCTTGGCAAAAGTTACCAGCTCACACTAGCAGAGTTGGCTTAGGGACCCTGAGGTAGAAAAACTGATTATCTGTTGGCCACTGGTAACCACAAAATGCTAATAAAGGGTTTTATTAAGGGCATGATAGTCCAGCTGCAGCTAGTCTGCATTAAGAGGTTAACACCTCAGTCCATCTCATTTACCTACATTCACCTACACCAGCTCTTCTACCAAAGAAAATAATACACAGCTTTGAGTCAGCATGCAGTCAGTTGGCATAAGTGATTGCTCTGGCACAAGGCTACAGCAACAGCTATTTCCTCTGCACCTATAAAAATCTGTAGCTGGTACAGAGCAAGGAACACCTGAACGTAACTTAAAATAAGGATTCTATACAGGAGTTTCGCTGAAATTACGGGAGGTTAAACCTCAGGGAGGAGCAGGAGCAGGGCTGTTCATTGAGCAGGAGGACTCTAACCAAAGCATAACATTTAAATGATAAGCAATACCAGAGCTTTGGAAAACTTTGGGAAGAGATACATTTTTATTGGCAAAAAGAAGCCCCATCATTTGTCTTGTAAATTGCTTGTAAGGACTTAAGGCAACAACATCTTAGTGTATAATGTGTCTGCAGATGTTCAGTCTTACTGCAAAATAAAGATTCCTTCAATAAGTGGAATTATAAGTTTACTGTTGAGTTTCTGTCATAACACTTCATCATTCTCTTTTAGGTTCATATTCCAGAGGACTGGAGGGATTGATTTTTCCTTAAGTGTCTGGCAGAGCTAGAAGAGGTTGTTACATATCCAGAACAATAGTTCCCTCTGATTTTTTTTGTTATTCTTACCAAATACTTCTTCTTTCGTTCCCCAAGCCTAATTAATGCAGGGGAAGGCCAAGCCATGGGGATTGGTTTGAACTCAAATTTACATTATAAACAGGCAATACCTTTCTTCAGTTTTCTTCCGCCAGTAAAAAAAAGACTGAGAAGCATGATGCAGTCTTAAATATGTGTTAAGAGATTGTAACTTTCCAACATCATCATTTTCTGTTGCATTTTTAATGAAGTGGACTTCTGAAAAGATGTCTCCAATGTGGCAGTTGAAAAAAGCATGTAATCTTAAGAACTTAGCGGTTTCTTCAGACTGCATCTATTAATACAGTGAGAAATTAATTTTTCTGTAACCCTTGTCTCTCTTAATAGCACATCATAATTCATTCCTAAAGCTTTTGAGTGTCTAGTTCAAAACAGTTCTTCATGGATTGTTTTGAAACTGTTTGTACAATCCTAATGAGCAACCCACCTAGTTTATTGTTTACTACCAGTGGTTAACTCTTATTAGAGGGAGAGGTATTGTGCATTGAAACTGCAAAGTGTGTCAGTTATTTAAAAGCAAAGTTTCACTGGTTTATGAATGAAACAGAGGGTTCCTTCCCCGTGCCTCTTAACGTGGGCTCAATTCTGAGCATTGTGCAGAAGACAGATTTTAGAGAACTGCAAAGGAAAATACAGGATTTTATTCCATTCTGTTAGTTTGTGAAGAAGTGTCATGTATTTGTAATTTAGTACGTTGGCATGAACCTTGTAGGTAGTTTAATTTAAAAAGATAAACATGGGAAATTCTATTAATGTGTTCGGATTAACCTTGAATTACCTTGTACTGATGGTGGCCCTTTGGAGTGCTTCTTTGTAACAAACTGCATGTGGTAGTTCATGTGTCAGAAGAGGTGCGTACCCAGAACCCAGGGAGAAGTACGTCCGATGACCATACAACAAACAGAAGTAGTGTTTTCACAAGCTATTTAGGACAGTGCAGCTTGTATCTTGGTTCTTTGCCTTTATTTGTCTTCCGTTAACAGACTGTGAAATGAGCATACTAACAAGTAGAACACAATGTTATTGTAAAAATAAAACCAGACAATTATTTCAGACATTCAAATGCTTAAGAAAACAGCAATGTGATTTTCTTTATGCACCTTGGAAGATGAACGTTATTTTGTATTTATGGAGAATCAGGTGAGTCTGATGCCTTAGGATGTTTGATACTCTATCCTGCCAGAGTCATGTTCCTGAGTTAGATTTTGTTGGCTAAAGTTGAAAGTTAAACTGAGAAACAAAGCAAATAAGGAATCTTAAAATTTACTAGTCTCTGTTGGTTTTCAGTTTAGAATGTGTGCTATGTCTTTAGCATCTCTACCTCCACTGCGTACACTTTTGAAGCAAAGGTGAAATCAAATGGAGTTGTTTTGTTCCCGCCCTGGAATTTCTCTAAAGATTCAGGAGGAAGCAAAAGAGAGTGTGGAATTGGATGTAAGCATTTGCATTTTATTTCAGTATCATCCCTAATGCAGATGAAGCAATAGCAATTTAACACTTTTCTGGAGATGAATTGATGAAGGCTTTTTTCAGTCTGTTAGCTTCATCACTTCTTTTAAGCAAAAGACAATGGTAATATGGTCAGGGCTCCTGTGAAGTCCAACCAAAATCAGGCATGTTGGAACCCGGCTAGGCTTCAGAGTTAGTTTGATGCATCTCCATCGGCCTTAATTCTGCAGGTGCAGATGAGTATTCTCTAAAGAAGCTTAAAGACCCTCCACTCTCCTTAGTATTAAAGAGTTAATAAGTTACCTGTTAGATTGCAAGGTAAGATTCTAAAACTGAGAGTGCTGCATGTTAAAGGAATACAGTGACAGAGCAGATACAACATTACTGTATAATGAAGTCCAAAATTTTCTTTAGTATTTCATTAGTATATTTTGTGTATACATCTGAGGATGCAGATATTCCTGGTGAATTTAGTGTCATTAGTCACAGACTAATGCTGCTTTCTTTTCGCTTGGTTGAATTGTGCCATTTTCATCTACTATTTTTGAATTTTCATCATGTCTTAGAGGTAGAATGAATTAACAGGACTGAAGAGTAAGCACTGACTGTAGCATCTGCTCATACGCAAGTCATCTGTTGCTCCTTCATTTTGGTATACCTATGTCTTAAAACTGGTACAGTATTGTATATGTAGAATCAAATTCCTGTTGGATTTAGATTTTAACAAGAACTGATAACTGTTACGCATCGCCACCTGCTTGTGCTTTTTCTTCCCTCCTCCAGTATAAAGCAGCCATACTATGGCTTTCTCCCCTTGAAAACTGAAAAACAGCTTTTAATATCTGAGTTGTAGTTTTCACCTCGTTCTTCTGTCCTTCTAAGGTAGTTCAGTACCACCACTTGCAAGGGTGAAATTTCTACTCTTCCTAATGGTGCAGAATAATGGAATAGTGGAATTCTTTAGGCCTGCATATGTGCTGACACTGACAACTTAAAGCCTTAAAAATATACTATGTTGACGAGGTTTTCAAGCAAATGTTTAATGTTAATGGTAATATGTTTAATTGGTCTAAAGTACTTAAGAGTCTGAAGTACAGATTCTGTTTTAGCATGTTGTGTCAGATAAATTATACTAATCTTTTGCAAAGTGTTGGGTTTCACAACAGAGGTGAAAGTGAGGGTGCTACCAAAGGTGTTGCATATTTGCATCCCCAGCAGAAATGATGGTGGATTTGAGTTAAATATTTATGTTGAACCTCTTGACTGTCATGATGATCCGGCTTTCTCAGAGTCCAAATCAATGTAAGAAAAATCCTAGAACTGATCTTCTGAGGGAATGAAATAACAGGTCAGACCTTTCATCTTGTGCATAGTTTTGCGCCTATGAGTATAAGCAGAGCCGCCCAGGTTTCTTGTTCTTTGAAAGGCTCCCAGACTTGAATAGATCGTTAAGATGTTCCAAAAGTATTTCAGGACACTGCCCTTTAAAATTGATAATAAATAGCAGTGTAGCCAGTGAGCACTTAAAATCCATTCAGCATGGTAAATAGTTCCAGAGGGAAGGGTGGGAACAGTGACTAAAACTCCTTGCTGTGCAAGGGTGCCCTCCTTCACCTTCTCTTGGTAGTGTTTTCTGCTGTGTATGGGTTTGTACTTCATGCCTCCATCCAGAATTTGGCAGTTGAAACAAAAGCTCCTTGGTTCTTTGAGAAAATCGTCACAGAAGGTGCTTCTTATCTTCAAAGTGTTTTCCTGACATTAATTAATTGAATCCTCACGATCCTGTGAGCAGGATAAGGAGCAGCCTGAAAATGCCCATTAAGCACTCTTACTGCAATGAACTGTATTAAACACTTTTGGAGCCAAGCTGGAAAAAGTGTTTTTTCTACTGCCCAAATAACTTTAAATGTGTTTGAAAAGCAGTGCACAAAAATTAAAAATGCTTTTGAACTTTCGGCAGACTTTTATGCCTACGTGCTTGTGGATGTAAAAAAGCTGCTGTTCAAACAAGCAGGGGCAGATCCTCAGCAGCTTGTAAATTACAATGGTGCCATTGATTTCATTGGAACTGTGCAGCCTTAGACAAGCTGAAAGGCCTGGCTTTTTGCTTGGGAAATGAAGCAATATGTAGTAACACCTGATTTGAATAAAGAGCTTTAAAACCTAGTAATAATAATAGTAATAATACCTATAATGAAGATATACTTGCAAACACATGGAATAGATTTTGTGTGAGACTGAGTCAAGAGAAAGACACGTTAAATGAATGGAAGAGAAAGGCAAAATAAAATAAAGTCATCGGTATTTGTGGATATACCCTAGTTTGAAAATGGAAAATATTTTATCTCTCCACTGAATAACCAAAAATTCCTTTCTCTCTCAAGCGACCACTATCCTAAACTGTATCTGACAGTAAGTCATTGTATAGGGAACTGATTTGTGTTTTGGTTATTTAGTGTGGGGTTTGTTTCTGTCTTGACTGAAGTTAATCAGGAAATGCTGTTAAGCACTGAAGTTACTGTGTGGATCTTTGATAGGATTATAAATGAAAAGTATGCAGCATTGAAACTCACTGGACTTGGAATATATGCATATCAATATTGCCCAGAAAGATCTTTAATATTTAGTTCATTTGTGGTCAGATATTTTCCCTAGCAGTTTTGGTCCTTAAATAATGTAAGCATGATAGTTTGAAAGTAAAATAATTGTTAATCAAGTAGGCTGTGAACTTGGAACACTGAGACAGAGATTGATTAGAAGAAGACAGATAAATATGTCATACTGAAGACTATGAATAGTATTTCAGTCTGCCAATTTAAATGAGAAATGTTACCTTCACTGTATCGGATTTGTTATATCTTCCTATTTAGTGTAGACAAAAATGAACCTAAGAGATGGGAAAAGAGCTCTTGAATAAATTATTAATCTGTTGTGTTTGGTATGTTACATGAAGCTGAGGTTGCAGTAACATACTGTCTTTTTTGGTCATTGGCAACCAGGGCGACAATGGGGATTTTTTTAGACAACTCAGAGTGCAGCAATATTTCTTGGTTTTGAACAGGTTTAAACACAGGTATGTTGGTGAGTCCCAGGCCTGTATGTATGCATGTACAAACACAAATTAAGGGCCTACAGCTTTTGGGCAATAGGCATAGAAGATCTTCATTCTCTAGAAATTTAATCCGATTGTGTGTTGCCCTTTTTCTGCTGCTTTCATATTCCTACCCTGCCTGAGTAAGCATTGGAAACCATTATTGGTTATCGATGGGTGCACTGAAGATCTTATGTTGTTCACAGCATCAGTTGCTGGATAAAGTGCTGAGCTTGCTGCTGTACTCCAAACTGAGAGTGATGATAGAAATAGAAGTCTGTGTCCCAGAGTGATTAACACTGAGGTCAGTTCTGATGAGGCGCCTAGCATCCATCTTTTCTGGAATGTAATAACTGAAAAAAGGTGTTACAAAGCCTTGCAGCCTTTCTCTTCATGATGCATTTAGAAGTGGGAAGAAACAGTGTTTTTACATCATATATTTGAGAAGAGTATTGAACGACTCCTTTGACAAAAAAGAAAACTCCGTTAGCTGATCAGCGGGATGGCAATACTGAGCTTCGCAGAATTTCACCGTTCAGAGAACAGTATTTGCTGCATTTTGGCTGTGTATGTTATGCCAGTGAAAGCCTTTTTGTGTGTTGCTCAGCCAGTACCTTATTTATATGGCAGTGGTTTGCAGTATTACTCCATGCCTTTTTTACCTTGGCTTTCTTGTTGGATGTTTTTTTTGTTTGATTGGTTTTTTGTTGGGTTTGGGTTTGGGGGGGGTTGGCATTAAGCAGAAGACAGTGTCAATGCAGATGTATGCAATGATTTTATTGGTTTGAGTGGAAGAGACGTTGGATCACCTGGTTATGGTTTCTTCTGATGAGGTGGGCAGGGTTTGTGTTTTAGTTTAGATTTTTTTTGGCAGCTAGTATAGAAATAAAAATGTGTAAATAGAAAAGAAATAAAAGGAGTGGAGAAAGTAAAGGAAAGATGATGCTAAATGAAAGGCAGTATAGTGGGAAATACCGAACCCCATTCAAACAAAACCTCACTCTACAAATGCTAGGGGGAATTTTAACCTGGATTTATAGATCTATCAAAAGTCATCAAAGAAGTACCTGTGGATTGCTGTTTACTTCGATTGGTAATAATCATCTCTGACAAAGAGGGGGTTTTAAATGTAGGAGACTCAATAGCTTTATCGAATGACTGTTTCTCAAATTCAGTTGCTTTATGTTATAAAATAACTATACAAGCTCTGCAAACTTTGGCAGTTACTACCGGTCCTGCTGTGCGGTATATAAAGCAGTTACATACCACATGCCTAGCCTCTAAAGGATCCTAAAGCCTCTCCTAAGTTTATATAGTTGACCATCTTTGGCTTTCTTCTCTCAAAAAAAATGTTCTTAGTTTTTTGGTCAGTAGTTAGACCATTTCTGTATTTCATTAGTTAGGAATAAGAGGTAAATTGGAAAATGCATTGTATGCTTCCAGTTTAACAGTTGAAATTAAACAAAGGCCACACAGAGAGCTTGGTTGGTGAAGTAAGACCCATAAAGAAAAGTACAGGTTTTAAAAGGTTGTTTTAGTTTACTTGAGCTCTTAGTTCCAAGTTTTCAGTGGTGCTTCATCATTAATATTAATAGTATAGTAGCAGGGTAGCTATTGAACTAGTGCTTACATGGTTAACTATTGGAGTCAATGCTGTGAAGCATAAACAGGCTGCAGGTCGAATGGATGTGTTGGATGAAATGTTTTCCTGCTTGAAGATGAGGAGTGCTTTGCCAGTGACCTTCATGTTACAAGGAGGTCACCTGACAAACTTGATTTTCAGTGCTGTGTAGGCAGAGGTCTGCCTGAATGAAGAAGGGGACTGAGCAGGAGATCTTGGATCCTTGATTCTGGGTCACTTGGGCTATAAATTATACTGGAGGAGAGAAGAAGGAGAGGGGGTTGTTCAGCAGAAATTACAGTGCAGTACAGCAGAGTTTCTCCCAAGCCATGTCCCTTCCCACTTTAAAGCAAACAAACGGCATACTTTCACCTTTGTGTTACATTGCAGAAGAGAGTGGAGTCAGGCTTTTGCACTGGCAGTGGCTCCCTCATGCAGCATGAACGTTCTCCGAGACAGTTCCAGCCACTTTGATCTCATTTTGTTCCCAACAGGATTCTAGACTCTGAGCCAATGTGTTAAGAGTGGCACTCAACCCCAAGATGGCACTTGAAGTCCAATTTGTTTGCAGAATTATACTACAAGTCATTTATGGATCACAGTATATGCAGATAGTAACAACTTACCCACCAAAGTAGTGGTAGCTTGCTCTCTTAATGTATTAGGGTATGGGAGGGGATCTCTAAGGTACTCACTCAGCGGAATACGATGTTCATAGAAATATCAGTGCTTTGATTTAGGACTTGGCAGTGGCCTGTGAATGTAACCACTTTAAATTATGGCAATCATTATGGTCTAGCCCACAAAGAAATGGATTAAGAAGATTGATTTCTCTATATTTACCCTCTCCCTGATAAAACTCCTATTTCTGACTTGATTCAGATTGAAATAGGTCATACAAAGTTAAAGACTTTGGTAAGAATCTATGCTATCATTCAGTAGGATGAAGTATTTTTCTAGATATGTTTAACCTGTTGCCATTGCAGTAATTATTTAGTTTGTGTTTCTAACAGAAAGGCAGTTTAAATGACTTTTGGGAGGGTAGATATTTAACAAGCTCTTTACTCACAGACAGCATTTATAAAAAGACACTTATTTATCTCAGATATGGAAAATGTGTTCCCAGCTGAGTATGAAACTAGGTGTACTAGATGTACTTTTACAAAAACATAAATTCACTGTTAATCTAAACAGCGTGAAAAATGCTGTCTGAAATGCAGAAGAAATAGATTATAGATTATATAAATTTTGATTTAAACAAAAATGAAGGCTATAGCTGATCAATTTACTGGAGACATTTCATTAAAGGGAGAGGATAGAGATTATCAAACTAATAAGAATTAATCAAAGACAAAGACAAGGTTTTTTCTTTTCTAAGGTGGAATTGTAAAGAAGTATGAAATTTCCTTCTGAAATGTTGACTATTTAATGTTCAGCATGATAAATTCATTGTGGTCATATTTCATGGTTTAAGAGCATAAACTTGGCCTGTTGTTGCTACTGAGATTCCTCTAGCTCCTCTGGAAAATCTGGGCCTGTGTTAGCCTGTATATATATAACAATCTCGGCTCAGTGTATTGATCAGGACACCTATGGGACTGGAACCAGAAAGTCTAGAAGACCGAACTTGAGAAATGCGAACAACTGTCTGCAGAGCAGTTTGCAAGAGGTCTACTTGCACAGTGTAGGTGGAAGAAAATAAATAACTTGTTGGTAAAAGAAGGAAAAAAACAACTTTCTCATTAATTATATATTCTTTCCCACGTATGCTTGGAAAAACTTTAATTTAGTTCCTGATGGCAAAATAATTATATAGTTTGTACTAGTGATACCTAACTCATTTTCTTCTATTATCTATTCAGAATCTGGACTCCACTGTTTTATCTATACTGCAGACAAAATACTGCCATTAATTAGCCAGACTTATTTAGTGATCTGGAGATAGACTCACAACTTGCAAATCCATAATTTTTTTCCGTGTTTCCATGAAAAAGTTTGATCAGAGAAAATTTTTGTTTCATTAGCTTAATAGGTAGGTCAGGAATAAAGAACAATGATAGAATGAGAAGTGATACACTGAAATGATTTGTATTTGGGATAATCCCGTGCTTCCTTTCATGAAATAATTCAGTCATATTCTTTGTTGTTCTTGGACCTATTAAAATCATCAATAAAATGAGATTATTTCCATTTTTGTCATGTCTCTGGGTTTCTGGGCTTACCTCCAGGTATCAGTTGTGTGTTTCACATGGTTTGATAGCTTTGTCAAATAAATACCAAATCAATTCAGTCCCAGAACATCTTTTTTATGTTTAAATGTGCGGACTGACATAAACAATAACATGTGTGAGACTGGCCTGAGCCTTTATAGCCGGAAAATAATGTATGAGGGAAGTGGATACCAGTGCTGAATTGACTTGCTATATTTCCAGCTCTCCTTTGACCACCCACCTTATTGTGCCAGGAATTCATCTTCTGACAAAGTGTTCTCAGGTAAATGGAGACAGCCTTTCACTAGTGTATATATTATTATTCTTTGCTAAGAGCCAAATACTTGGGAGGATCTATAATAAATTAATGTTATTTTAAGCTGAAGACCAGGATCTACTATGCTGTTGTCAGCTTTTATTGGAAGAGAGAATAAGTGAAGAATTGAACGTTTTTTCAGGGCCGAACATGGCCAGCAGAACAAAGTCTGTTTGGTTTATTTTGCAGCCTGTATCCTTACTGTAACGGCCACTGAATTAATGAAAGCTGCTGTATCCTTACCATAATGGCCACTAAATTAGTCAAAGCCAATATTCTCCCACCCATAATAACCTCAGCTCTCTCTTTGGTCTAGTAACTTCAGTCTCCGTGCCAGTGCTCAGTTAGATCGTCCCTGTGTGCTGACCCTGGTTCTAAACCCTGCATATGCTGCTGGCCCAGCTGGCTGGCCTGGCGTTGCAGATAGCTGCGGGCTCATGCTGTAACCTGCTTTTCAGTAAGGGAGAACTATTGTAGATCTCTCCTCTATCCTGTTGTCAGCATTTGTTCAAATGTTACTGTATTTGAGACGTCAACACCTTTGTCAGACTTTCCTGAAATCAGACACTAGGTTCGAAAGCCCTCCAGTGAGTGAGAATGGCAGACATTGAGCCAGAGGAATTCCTGTATAAGGTAGGGGACCGAACAGTGCTTTGCAGCTCACAGATCTGTGTGTTTTGAGTTACAGCATTCAACTTTACCACACAGAACATCCAAAATTCTTCAGCAATTCCACTTGAAATTCGAAACAGCTTAGGAATATTCATTAGCTCCGGTTCTTCATTGCGAGGAATTAAAGCAAAGCTATTTAGCAAACAAAAGAAGCAGTTAATAATTCTTTCTACTTCAGCTTTTGATTTTCATGAGATACGGTGCTGAGATATCACAATCTGCTCTTTTAACTTAGCTGTCTTAGAACTATTCCAGTTCTTGGCAATTGTCAGGAGCGCAAAGAGGTACAAAACATTTTTTGTTATGCCAGCTGGAGGAAAGAGTGGGGTATTTGCACATGTGCATTTCACTAATCTGCCCCTTCTGACTGAAGTAGTGTCTAGATTAGAAGATAATTCAATTGCATTTATCCGCCCATAGGACTTACGCCAAATGTGTGCTGAGTTTCTGTGCTGGGCTAACTAATGTGCAGCTGAGCTGTGCCAGAAGGCTCAGCTATCACGTTCAGAGCCATTAGCAGGCAGCCTGATCAACTCCTGAAATATAAGAACCAGATTCTAACTGAAATTATGTAACTAAGCCAAATGCTATAATCTGCAGGTTCAGTGGGAACTGCATAGCTAAAATATCACATGCTCTGTTGGAAATGTATCCCTCCTGGAGACTACTAGTGGTGAATGTTGTTTGTTATTTCTAAATACTTGGTTTACAGCTACTGCCAGTGAAGAGTATTTCCCAATCTTACTGAGGGATGGTAGGAAATCTGTTGCTAAAAATTCAAGCCATGCTTTTTCATTGAGGTAAAACTGAAATTCTTGTTAAGCCTTATAAGAGCTAAAGTTCTGAGACTGCCACTTAGAAACCTTAACCTTAGTTTATGCCCTGCCTTCTTTAAAGAAAGAAATTAAGGATGTATAAGTAAGAATGTGAAAAGACTTTTTGAAGTTCTCTATAGAAGAAACCCCACAATTATGAGTTACATTCTGCTCATCAATTCCTATGTCCTTCTGACAACAAGAGTTCCCCTGAGGTGCTGTATTTCCTAAAACAGAATAGTAGATGTGCAACTGCATATACATTTGACTTAATTTTTCTACAGATACAAGACATGCATGATTTCTTTCTCTGTTCCTCTGAATTTTCGTGCTGTCCTTTATCTTATCTCCTCATTTCATTTCACTCAGCCTACTTTTCTGCCAGCCCTTCCTCTTCAGTATTTTCAGGATGAACCTGAACAGTGGTAAAATTATATACCATTGAAAACAGCAGAATATTTACAGTGACTTTAGTGGAATTGGGAATTCAGTCATTTCCTCCTACCCTTTCAACTCAAGGGAAATTTCTGTACAAGTTAAAAGAGAATGAGCTTTTTATAGATTATGTTAATAGTACTTAATAAAATGTATTTCAGGTATATAATTATAGAGAATGGCTATGTAAAAATAAATGGAAAGGTCATCATTCTTTTTCATATACTGTCACTATGTAGATTAGTTGTGCAAGTCCTTTTAGTTTAGCTGATTTACAGAATAATGGGAAACCTGCTCATTTTCAGTTATTGTTGGAATGATTCTTACCCTCAGCAAATACTGTGCTGGCATTCAGATAACTTGTCTCTTACTTCCCCTCCAGTACAGAGGACTATAATATACTACTCATAAAATACAATGACTGTGTTTAAGAGTTATGTCATTTCTTATAGAATTTTTTCACTCACTGCAGTCCATACACTTTGATACAAATTGGGAATTGAAACACCCTTGGTGCAGAATTGGATTGTTGTATCTTTAATTGTGGTAGTGGTTGTTGAGATCCTTACACAAAGCAACATTTGCATCTATAGTTAACAGCATACCATTAATGCCTCCACACTTTTCTGAACTTCAGTGAAGCCTATCATGCTAAAGAGGACTTAGCAGGTTTATTTTTGTGCTAGAGACCTCATAAACATAACACTAGTATAGAGATGAACTTCATCTCTGTTGTTTCCTCTTATTCTTTCATTTGCTTTCTCAGTAAATATTAGTATGTCCTACAATAAATGCTTTTAGAAACGAATTGTATACTCCAGGTAAGCTATTTAGAGTCATATCTCAACATTTGGGAGTATTGCCTCTGTGTAACTTACTCCCTATGGAAAGCATGGGAGTCATGTAAATGTTATTAATTCTGTATTTATGACTAGTAATATTAAAAGTCATCAATCCCTCAAAAGCACCCATTTGAAAAATGGGAAAAGGCTTTTTATTAGAGCAATTTTAAAGAGGGGAAGCAATAATAGAAAAAAAAACCCTGAAAATGAAGCCCAAGATGCAATTCATAAGGAGTGCTTATGCCTTGCAGTGGAAGAATTGCCAAAATGCTGGAATTCTGCTTTAATTAACCTTTTTACTTGCGTCATCTAATCTGCTTCATGAACTCCCTATTTCAAAAGTTCCAGCCCATATACAGACATACATTTACAGTCTTACTCTAGCAGCTGAGTGAGTAAAAGGATTTAAATACATCCTCTGATTGATTACCACTACTATTTACATCTGCTTTCAAAAGGTCCCTGGTTAGATTTTTCACTGTTGCACACTGTTCCCCAGTGGGATTGAGTATGATGTGTGGGAGAGCAGTAGTGACACTGAAGCACAGTAAATGCCATATAATCACATATTTTGCAAATGCCATGTCATATATCACTGTATGTGTATTCTGTAGTAACTTGCATGTGCCAGAGTATTGGAAGTTGAAGTGTACAGTAGTCAGAGAGTGTGTTTGTTTCATTTTGCTTCTCATCTCATCAGAGACATAACAAAAGAGGAAGGGTAGACTAGCTAATGTGTTTTTCAGTTGGCTATTATTAATACCTATCGGGGAAGGCTGTATTAAAAAACACGGGGAAATACTGCATCCTCTTCTGATAGAAGCTAAAGATGTATGCCCTTTTGTAACATGCAGATTTAATCTGAAATTTGTTTGGAGATTTTATCAAAGCTGCCGAGACTTTGAACCTGCTGTAGTGTCTGGGCCTGAATAGATTATATGGCTATATGATAAATCAGTTTTGTTTCTCAAAGCCCATATTAGTCATTGCAGTAGTAGTTAATTGTCTGTTCTGCTTTGCTGCCCCAGCATTTGCGTCAACATGGCTTTTGGAGTCAGAAGTGACAAGAAGGAACAGGCATAACTTAGTGAAGAGAAAGCTGCATCAGCAGGGGGAAATTAGAGAGCAACAGTTTAATGAATACTCCAAAAGGAAAATAAATGACTGTTCACTGCAGTGGCAGAAAATGAGCATATCTGCTTGCAGTGATTAACTGTAAAACCTTTACCTTTAAGCAAGTAGATAGTATTTTCTTTTTGCAGGTAGCAAAAAATCAGGGTTTTTTTGAAAGCTATAGTGGGATTTGTTGCCTGAGACGATCTGCAAGAACAGGCACATGAGGAGCTCTGAGCAAGATTAAACTTCTTTCTCTGAGGACAATCTCAGAACTGTGATGAAATAAAGATACTATATTGACAGCAGTATTTTACTGTGAAACTTCACTCATGCTGCTTCTCTAGAGATTTGATAAATTGATACGTAGAGAGGAAAAGAGAATTACACAAGTGATCCAAAATTCTCTTGTCATCGTAATTAAAATTTGGGAAATACCTGCCAAAAAGTAGGAAGTTCAACAAAAGGCTGAGGCAGGATGAAAACTATGTACACATCTGTGTCAAATTCGTCTAGTACTTGTGGCCACAGCTCTTTCAGGAAAGCAACAGATGTTTGTGAAACAATATTTTCAAATTTTTTTTTAACACAATTAAATTTCAAATTCAATCTACATTTTTCAGAGTCGGGCCAAAGGTACTAAGGTTCTGACACCAAAGCAAAACATTTTATTTCGTGCCAAAGTAATATTACTTGGATTTTTGCGTTTGGCTGGTCTTGTTTGCTGAGCTTTACCATCTAGAACAGCTGTAGATAGTGTAGAAAGGGCAATCAGTTGTTTGGGTTTAGACCGCTTTTAACAGTGGGCTGCAGGGGAGCTTAGAATGGTAGTCAGAAAATCTAAAATGAAAAGTTAGGAGACTGCATGTGTTCTCCAGGCAACAAACCATTGGAAAAGTTTACAATAATTTGTCTTCTGTGAATGCAGTGCTGCAATCACTGACACGTCTCTGTGCATAATTCAGAATTGAAATGTAGATTGATCACAGCTTACAGCAGACAAATGAAGCACAAAAAGCCTTTGTAGTTTAGCTTTATCAGTTCATTAATATTGGACTTGCTTGTAACAGTCAAACACAAAAGAAAAATGTATCACAACTAGAGGACATTTCCAGAGAATCTTAAGTATTTTAAAATACTGTCAGATTATTTTGGACCAAAACCAAGGTTAAATGAAATAGATAAGACAGGAGGAGGATGAGGCCTTAAAGAACTATCTTAACAAATGTTATCTATTTTAAGCTTGTCCTTGGAAGCAACTGCATTCTGAACATCTCAGCGCTTGGTGATTGCATGAAATCCAGAAAAGGAAATTGCGCAGAAACTGAAGTAGAATTGGCAATGCTGTTTTCATTAAGCCTGCTGGATGCATTGTGGAAAAGTGGCCAAGCAAGATGAATGGCAAAGTGTAAATGAACTCTGAAGGAACTGGATTCCAGCACACTCATCTAGTATTAGTAATGAAGATTGTTCCGTGACATCTATATATAACATAGGTCTGCAGTACAAAACTGCAGATTCAGAAAAGCCAACTTATAACCGGTAATAGATGTTGAAGATAAATTTTCCATCAGCTCAATTGATTTCTCATCCACCTGTTCTAACTCTACCATTAAGTCATCTATTCCCATTCTAACACTAAAGATGACGTGGCCATCAATACAAATTTACTAGATCACATTTTTTTTTAGAAAAGAAAAAAGATGGCTTTCATAATCATTAGGAAATGCATCCAGAAGATGTCTGTTCCCTTACAACTGAAACAGCAGTAAATTAGACCTAAGACAGCAGAGCAGGAATCTCTTGTACTGGCTCTTTTTTAACTGTGTCACTGTGAAAGGATAAAACCTGCCAAAGTAGAATTTCAGGACAAACTTGGCAAAATCAGTTTAATGCAATTCACTGTTTCAAATTTATTCTCATATGAAACAGGATTTCTTTGATTTGATATGATATGATAGTTCCCCAAGTAGAAGATCAGAAAAACTCCTTGAGAAAGATTATGCTGAAGAACATAATGTTCATCTGAAGTCTACTGTTAATATTTTAGATATGAAAGAAAACTGCATAAGCCACTCCTTGGAAATAATAGTATACTTGAATTATCATTTCCTTGTAATAGTATTGCAAATCTGATGTTTTTATCTCCATTTTTATCTACTCTGTACTATGAAAATATTTAAGCAATTGCTCGAATGCTGCTGTTAGCAAAAATCCTATGTGTCATACTTAATTGGTAATGTTATGACCACTACTAAGTTCATGGATAACATGCAACAATATCTTTGGGAAATAAGCATATGCCCAACCTATTCAAAGCTGTAAGGAAAGATGTTTGCTGGATTTCTAAAAAGTTGATTTTTAAGTTCCTACTAGGTGAAAAAATGATTACGATTTGTAAGGATAGGGGTCTATATCTATTTTGGGTAACTGTATAGAAAGAGAGAACCAGAATTTCAGATGCTTACCAGATCCAAATATGAATAAGTATCTCAAATTTGGATACTTGTGGAGAATGTTCTGGTTCCTAGGCTTTGAAAAAGGACTGGAGGTATCACAGGATCCAGCTTACTCTTGGTTTCAGTCAGGATCTGAAGAACACATGAAAAGTGGTATTATGCTTTTGTGTTATGTTTGCTTCTGGTCCTCCCTGGACTGCAGAATAGTGGAGGCATGCACAAGGGATTTTTTGTCCTGAAGGTTGTATTAGAAAGTATTCTTCTGCCTTAGGATTATATAAGGTCATATAGTACTTCCCAGTGGAAAGTCCCACTCTCTGATCTGGGTCCTTTCTGACACTGTTGAAGTGACCAGTAATGGCTTTGAACTTCCAAAACGGTTAGAAGTTCAGCAACACTTTGTCTTGGCTATGCACAGTTAGAAGATGCCCCATTTTTGTCATAGAAGATCTGTACCCTTGCCCTGTTTTGGTTGCCAGTGAAGAAACCAAATACAGTGCAAGAGATGAAGGTGTCCCACCTGCAGAGATACTGTCTTCAGCTTAATTGTATACAATCTGATATTAATTTAGGGCCCAGTCAATGAACTGCTGACCATTTTCTAGTATCCTCAGTTGGCTCTAGAGTAAGGGTTTTGTAGGATCAGACCGTTAAAGATCATTTGATTCTTGCTGATTATGAGATTCTTAGTCCTACTAATATTTCTTGAATTAAGCCTGGAGTCCTCTGGGAGCTTTGCCATGACCTCAGTACGAGTTTGAATTCAAAAGGTCAGCAGCAAATAATATGTAATTCAGTTCACAAGAACTGTGCCAAATTCCTCCTAAATATTCTGTAACTAAGGTGTGTTCTAGTAATCTGCAAACATCTATGCTTTTGGAAAGGGGTTATTTCAGAGAATCCATTTGAACTGATGCATATGTCATTATTTTAAAACTGTAGGTTATTGACTCTTTAGGCATTTGGCTTTTCTTCTCTTTATGCATCAGAGGTACTTTAAGTAGCCTAGTAACTATACTCTATGCAGTATTTCTAGATTGTGGTCAATACACTCTTTCTTTTTTGACTTAAAATGTATTGGGTATTCCATACTGCAAGGCTGAGAGGCGTGAAGGCAAGCTATGTTTTGTAAAACTGAATAGTTTGTTGGTTTGTTGGGGTTTTTTTAAGTGTCTTTTACTTTTCTATTTTTAAAGTTGTCTTCCAAGTACTTTTGGAGAGAGAGTTTTATAATCTATAGATACTCAGAAGTAGCTAGTGATTTTAGGAGTTCGACTTGTGGTATGGCAGCTGGTCAACAGGCTATAAGCGTGTGCTGTTCAGAGTTAACGGCCAGCTTGATGCAGTCCATTTGTTGGACTTTTCCAACAAACTAGCCACTTCCAAGCCTCCCTTACTATTACATTCCCACTGCCAAGTTATGCATGGTTTTTACCATGAAACTGACTGACTTATCTCACAGGAGATTTCACCAAAGGGTAACTTTATGCTTTAGTGGTACAAGATCTACCATTCTGCACTGATTTTAATAATCCAGTGTGTGAATATTTTAGATTTATCTCTGAAAGCTCCATATAATGTATTTTCATACAGGAAAAATAAGTAGTAGAAGTGGTGTGTTTCTTTCACTTCTTTCATCATAGTGCTTATTCAGAAGTAGTCATATTATTTATGGCAGCTGTTTCTGGGCACTTTCTTTGAAGATGCTGGGAAGGTGGTTGTGACGGAAAAGGACTTAACTGCAAGGTTCAAGCAAACGATTTGAACTTCACTTGCAGATTTAACTGCAAGGTTCAAGCAAACAACTTATTTGAAGTTCACTTACAGACTTAACATGCCACTATTGCAGGTTTTACAGATACAATGGAGGAATGCACTATTGCAATTTTTTAAGGCAAGAGTAGTACATTATTACAACCACAAGTGATTCACAGATAACCACAAACGCATTTATAAACTTAAAGCATAAACAATATTCACTTACCCCTCCAGGTAAGGGCTCTCAATCCCAGGGAAGTTACCTTGACCGGCATCCCAATCAAGCAAGCCAACTGCATAGTTAGAGAAGTGACTCCCCCCATTTCCAACCTGAATCTTAGAGTTTTTATCCCCTGTCTTGTGGAATGGTGTGTGTGACTATGTCTGAGTGGATTATGATATATACCTAAATGGATTATGTATATCTGAGTGGAGTTTCCCCTTACCTTTCCTTTGCTGGTCTGTGATTGTTTGAATACACAAGGTTGTCATTTGAAACTGAAGCTGAAACCCTCCAGGTTTTGCGTTTGTTTTTTTTTTTACCTTGCTCCCTCAGCAACTGGATAGTGGTTGGATTGAGACTCAGGGCGTACTATTTGTTAAGGGATTTGAAGGCTCAGTTCGGGTTTTGGTTCTTTGAATGGTGCAGCCACTGCCCTGTTTACTTTAGGGTTTATCAGACAACCCAGGGCTAAGCTGTCTACACAGCTCCCTGTGAGACGTCTCTGCAGAGAGACAGGGCCTCAAGGCAACCCAAGGCTGGCTCACTTTTGTATCCCCCCCGAGTCACCTGTGTGCACTAGACATGGTGAAACTCGTTTGTGAACTATGAGCCGGACAATCCACACAGTGGTGGTGTTTCTAAAGAAAACTAGTTCAGCCAAAACATTCTTACACTTTAATGGGACTTAAATGGCAACAGAATTTAAAAAAAAAAAAAAAAAAGCTTATTAAAGTAAAATACCAAAAATATGCTCCAAATGTGATGTGTCAAATAAAAATTGTGGTGAGGTGGAAAAATAAGATAGTTGCTACACTTTGCCTATAAGATGCTTTGGTTTAATTGGCAGCTGCAAAACAAATGTGGCTTGAGATCCCCATCCATCTCACCCATTTGCCTGTTCTAGCTGCCTTTGTTGAGGAAATTTATCGAATAATATTTTTACCATGTTTTATCAATCTTTGACTTGAATCTTGAGTGCATCTGCAGCTTGTCAAGGTTCCCTGGATTAAATTACCAGTGAGACATTTGCAATTAACTTCAACAGCACAAGCCTTCACTTTGTTTCCCACTGACCACAGTTACAAGCATGCAGTCCTCTTCCCAGAAGAGAGGAACTACTCTCTGCTTCTCTCTCTTTGGGCCAGGACCAAATGAAGGACACTTAATAATTTTAATATATGGGAAATAACTTTGATTCTGTCTGTCGAAAGACTTTATGTGGTTTGTAAAGCAATTAAGTAGGACTTAGAACACTGTTCTCCCAGACAAAAAGGCATTAGGACAGAAAATAAATGTACTGTATTATTCTGAATATTAGTGCTGTTGCCAGGTTTGAGAGGTTTCATTTTATTATTGGTACTGTGCCTCTGCAACTTTGGGTGAAAATGTACTGTGGATAGTGATGTACTAGGCCCACACATAAAATATTTCACTTCAGATATGAAATAGTTAGAAACATAGGAGTCATTCAGCAGTAAGGTTACAAAATATATCAAAATGCTTTTATGGATTGGGAAGTTTCCAGTTTTCTGAAGCACGGGTGGGACTTTGTGCTGGGAATAGTGTGTGTATATTCTTTCTGGATCATACAAAGCATTTAGCATCTATTTTATAAATTGTCAATGCCAGACCAGACATACTTTATATAATATAAGGTGTGTTTAGCATTGCATTGACTAAAACTGAACGTTTACATAAATGACCTGTGAAAACCTACATTTGAGGAACATGAGGGTAAATAAATTGTAAACTCTTCTTTTACTTTGCACAGTGCGCTAATTGTTGTAGAAGTTGCTCAGATAGCTGTCCTTCATATAGTTCTATGAAATTGTTGCTTTCCTTACCCATCCACCAAATTCAAATCCAAACTAATGGTTTATTCCAAATTTCACAGTAATTTTCCCTATAAATACTCTGCTCCCCAGAATTGTTTCCCTTGAAAACTGCCTGGCACCTTCACAGCAGATGTTCAAAACCCATTTATTAGATTTTAAGTCATTCATTCATGCTAACCACTCAGGTATTTATAAAATTCGGGGGGGGGGGGGGGGGGAGGGGGGGAAATGTTTATTTTAGTATTTAATGCTAAGCTATTGATTTTACTTTCAATTAATTATTACCTTTATTGCAAGTGCTTGAATCTTTTTCTAGCATTTTTTTCTGTCAATATTCAGAAATATTTAAGTAATCTGAATAAAAAAAACCAGAGACACTCTTTTTCTCTTTGTATTTTGGAGTATCTTTAAATGATGCTGCCTGATATGTAACAATTCCACATGTGTAATTGTTGGCACAGGTTGGCAATACCTGACAAATTAACATGAATACACTGTAAATTACGTATCTTACAGAGGCAGCTGCCATATGTTCCTATTTAATTGCTCACTTTCTTTTTGTCCTTTTTGTTGTATTATGTTATAATGAGATAAATGAAGATGTGATATGAACCTTTGCTCTATAACTCAAGCTGAATGTATTTTTACATTGAGTTTATGTGAACTTTAATTTTCACAAGCAAATGTTTGGGGCTTTTCCCAGACGTAGACTTAGGAAAATGCCACGAGAAGAGGCTTTCCTTGCATAATGTGAATTTACTGTGAAATGAGAAGTTCTGGAAGTCTTGAAGTCTTCTTCTGCTGTAGATTTAATGAGTCTCGTTACTAACTTAGGTACTTAAAAATATCTGGAAAACTAATTTTGTTCAAACTTAACTTGATAACTGGAAGTATGTTAGAAGTTTTCATATAGAGTTATTCCTCTAACCTTTGCAGTGGGTCTGTACATGCAATACTCTTTTACTGACTCACCATTACTCCACTGTGACTGACTGATGACATTTTCCTTTCGTCAAAGCAGTTATTTTCACACAACAGTTCATGAGTGAGTGAATTATTTTATTTTTCAGGTTAATATTTTTTATATTGCAGGTGAATCATCTTAAGATGGCCAAATTGCAGCTATTTACTTTGTTTTCAGAGTTGAGAAGCGCTGGAAAAACTTCCTGGTCAGTTTTAAGCAAGTGGGACCCTGAGTCATTAAAGAGCAGACAGTTATCCTGGAAACAGGGAGATTACAGAGGAGCAGAAAATTAATCAGGCAGTTACTTTATGTCTAATAATATGCATATTAGCTGCTGTCATGGGAATGAGAGCACATTTTTGATAACTGTCTTTAGGAGATATGCAATGGTACCAACTTTTTCCTAGTTCCTCTCTGTCTGCTTGAGCAACACTAGGCACTTAATCTAAGGTAGGAGAGTTCTGAGCAGAAGAGCAAATGCATTTACTTGAATTGTATCCACACTGATTTTTTTAAGGTGGAGTGGGTTTTTTTGGTTGTAATACTGTAAATGAGATGCTGTAGTTCTAATAAGGAAATCGCCAATTTGAAAAAGTTGAGTGAAACTTTTAAAAACTGGAACACCAAAACTCACCTTAGCTGTTAAATTAGCTATAGCTGAAGGGAGAGGACAAAGAGGAGTGACTGATTTATGCCAGAACAGCTGGGTTAGTATATGGTAAAGAGCAGTGCATTTTTTCCTGTGTAAGATTCTCAATTTACTGTTACATACTTAAAAGTTTTATAGAAAGTTTTGATACAGGCTGGATGATGTTTTTCACAATAGTAATAGTAATAATAATGGAGTCTTTTTACTTGTAGCCTAGCTTTGACATATACTAAGTTCACATCTTTGTATATTTTTCTAGTTCTGAGTGTTGCAAACTTTTTTGTAGTTTTGGTTTGGTTTGGTTTTTTTAATTCATCTGAGAGTATGAAGTGGTCGCTAACATTCAGGAGCTGAAGCGTGTTGTGAGCTAGAATCAAGAAAGTTGACAAGATTGAAAAACACAATGAAAGGGAACTATAGAAATGGAGTTATTTTTAAAGTAGTGGAGCGATGGATTTTTTAATATTCTGATTGTAGTTATGTAGTTTAAATTAGGATTACAAAAGTTACTCTTATAAACCATCAAACATCAACTTCTAACTGGAAATACTGACCTTGAAAGTGGATGCGAGTTCATTGTTTACAGAACTTCACTCTGTTGCACCACTGCATCAACTACCTTCGATGTAAATTATCTTTCACTTTTTTTTTCCCCGAGTTGTAGGGAAGGCTGTATAGAATTGTTGAACAGGAAGACAGGAGCTGCAAAATATCTTTAAAAGGAGAGCTGTAAGCTGAACTGTAGAAAATTAATAGTCTTCAGATACTTGAAATACAAGTCTTAATGTATGGCCTACTGAGATTTTGCCATCAAATTGTAGACCAATCAGAAGTCTTGATCAGAGTTTGTATCCTGAAATATTATGTACCTCTAGTGCAAAACATTACTGAAGGCCACTGTAAACAACACGGTTTTAGGTAAGAAGGATGAATGATAGATGAAATCAGCTACAGACTATATGAGGAATTCCTCATGAGGAGTTAATGGTAAAGCTTTTCATAATCTTTCATGCTTTGGCTAAAAATATTAGCACCATAAAAATTCTTCAGGGGGCAGAGTTGAGGTGGTAGCTGCAGAGTGATCAAAACATAAAAGAGGCATGTTTTCCCTTTTTATGGGGAGGCCTGTTTCTGACCTGTCATATGATGGATTTGAAATGAAAGTTTAATGGACTCTCAGTTTCTTAGCCATCTTTCTACAGCTTCAGTACTAACAACAATTTAATCTTAGCCAGCTCTCTTTTTTTTTTTCCTGAGCTCTTGAGAATTCATTTATTTTATTTGTTTAGCAGCAGTATAAGAAAAAATACTCAGATCATAAAGTTAAGGAAGTGTTCCATATTAAAAAACAATGTAAAACCAGTCTCCAATAAATTTTGCAGAAGCATTTACTCCACAGTTGTTTGAATTAAAATGTAGCAAGTGTAAATAGCATGTAAACAGTGTGAATGGATTTCATCTTTAACCTATATCCAATAGTATGTGAGCTGTAATTTTTCCTCCCAGCACTGTGTGAGTAATGATAATGCCACTTTCCTGTCTGATGTTGTATAAAATATTTTTCAACTAATGTTCATGGTATAGAGACTGTTTTGTTGATGTGTCAGAAAATTAGACCTGGGAGGCAAGTGGATGTATGATAGCTCTTGGGAAAATAATCATGTAGCATTAAATGAAATAAAATTTCAAAATGCATGAATGCATTTTTACAGGGTCTGATCCAGAGCCATTAATGTTATTTAAATTTTTTACTTCAGCTGCAAGCCAAATGCACCAGGTTCTTGATTATGCCAGCTGTTTTAGTGCTCTATTGGGAGTGATACAGGCTAACTTTGCTTTCCTTCAGAAGTCCAGAAAGGTGGGAAGCTGTCCACCATGACTCATGCCTTCTGAGCTTATGTGGGTGCAGCTCTGTCTAGCCACTCAGATCCACTGAGTATTTTACACAGGGAGAAGTCAAAGTTTGAAACCTCACCCATCAAGGCCCCTGTCAAGGGACAGGGGCAGTCCTATGTATTTCCTTGGAAGTAAAGACTGTCAACAATATGGGCTTCTTTCTCATAGGTCCGGAACTGGTGGTAGCCAACTGCTTTATTCCTTAACCTTCCTCCATCGTACATTTTGTCCAGAATGATTAAAAAAAAAAATTCTTTACAGTGTAGAAAGGATGGAATGTGATAATGTGAAGTCTTTTCAATTAATTTATCTACTTCTATACTTCTGTTCAGTTACTACCTTATTTTCCTCTTAATGAAGAACAGATGCGATCTTATTAAAAAATTTTCTTGCACAAACTGGGATACTACTAATAACGACTAAACTAATTCATATTTTAAATTTGCAGGTTGCACACATGTTCTCGTATCACTTTGAAAAAGTAGGTTGCCGAGTCCTTAGCCTTTCTAGAGGAGTGACTGTATCGGTTTAGTGCAGGGGTGACTAATAAAGCGCATACAACTGCAGTTCAAATCTGTTGTTAGTAGTTAGATAATGTATCAGTATTGCATACCTCTGTTTCTGCATGTATTATAAGGCAAACTAATGCAAGCTGACTTGAAATCACAAACATAACTGAAAATTCTAGTTGGTTGAGGCTTGAAGATTGATAAAGTCACCCACTTTGTCTAATGAACCATTGCTTTTTCATTAACGAATAACAATGGTAAGGACTTACAGGAGACATAAGTACATGATGGTATGTATCTAAGCACTATTTACAAAATTTTTGAAAAAACACAAGTAATCTTCTATAAACAATTTCATCAGTATTAAGTAAATTAAAAAGAGTTAAGTTCTCAGCAACCACTTCCATAGGGGAAAAAGACTTTGAATCTTGCAAGTTAACAAGGCAGGGACACTGATAGTGTCACTGTCCCTTCACCCAGTATGTTCTGTTCTGAGTTCTTCCATGCTGGATTCTCTTTAAGCCTGGATGTCAGCTCAGTCTTCTAGTAGGGTTACAGAACTTGCTCTGTGGATCAAGATAGTGATCTGTCCAGTTCCCTGTATTTTGTGCTGACCAACAGTAAGGTGTTTCATAAGATGCTGTAAGAATATACACTTGGCAAATAGAAAATAATCTGCTCAAGTTATAGGTCTCAGCCTAACATACGTAGGATATTATAAAGTTCAAACTTAAATATCAGGATGTTCCTTTGCAGCCATTTACTTTTATTAATTTAAAAAAAATCTACCAGTCCAATCCTTTCTTGTATCTTATTAAAGCGTTCCCCTCAACAGTTTCTTGTTGGATTGAATCTGTGCCTATAGACACACATCATGTGAAAAGTATTCTTTTTGAATTTACAAACCTATTTTTCATTACTTTCCCTTATTTTTTCTTGTTTTGAATTGGAATAATTCATTTTTAATCCATATTTCTGTATTTATCTGCATCTTTATCTGTAACTATGGAATTTTCTCAATACAGAAGGTTTTCTTTCAACAAGGGGTACTCAAAGAAGAGTAACGAAGTGATTGACATGGTTTCTGAAATGTGGCAGTAGTATTGCACTTAAAATAACTAATTTATATAAAAGAACAACAATATTTGCAGTGTGGTTCTCTATTGCTGTCTTTTTTTATTTTAACATAACATGCCTTTACATTGACATTTTGTGACCGTTTCTCACCACATGGTCACACTGATGTTCTTCACTGAGAGGCCTGCAGCAAAAGCAGAAAGACTGCTTCTATTGATTAATAAAGTTAATTCAAATGTCTGGAATATGTAAGAACAATTTAAGTTTCTTCTCTAATGTGTATTACTTTGGAATTAACAGCATAAATTTAGTTTCCCATCATTTAGGCCATGCATGTAGGCTTTTTAAATTTTTCCCAGCAGCATAGTTATGTATAATGCTGAGAGTATTTTAACTTGAGTATCGCAGTTGTGACAGGATAAAGAAGAAACAGTCTCTGGAATAACTGGCTCCTTGACCCTAAATTTTTATAATTTCAAAGTTTGTGCCTTGAATTTGCATTAAAAAGTCGAGAAATATACAGCCAAGGTTATTAGTAGAGTTTGTTGTCTGTTTTAAAATCTGTGTTTAAAAGCAAATTCTTTTGTAATAACATTAAAAATCTGTGAGTAGAGCCTTTAGGGAAAGGGTCATGTCTTTCCTGTGTACTTAAACAATGTCTGATGTGGTTTCGGCCTCAAGATACTACTATATTTTAAAATATATAACTGTAATATTGCATAAAATTAGGCACATGTATGTGGGGAGCTTCTGACCTTAAGGACTTAAAATTATAGTCACATAGACAGGTAAGGAAGTAGGAACAGGAAGGAACAGAAGCATGTAGAAATCAGTGACTTGCCCATGGTGACAAAGGGAATGCACTGCACAACTGGATATTGAATCCATATTTTATCCTTCACTGGCTAGTATCTGATTTGCAAGTCATTTTTCCTTATGCAAGAGATCCTACTGGCATTTTCAGAGAGCTTGTCATTCCAAACAGTGCTGCAGATCAGGGCTATGCAGATGTTCTGGCAAAAAGAACTGTGTTCTGAAAAGGAAATGGAGGGAGTAGCCAAATGGCTTCATGAAGAATAACTGGAATGTTTGGCAACCCAGGAAATTCATGTGTCCCTAAATTGTTTGGTGCCTCTGCACTGTATAACGTACTGATTTTCTGTATATGCCTCTGTGTTTTGTTCTGTCTAATCACAAAATAGTCAATTCAGTGAGAAGGAAGTAGAGGAAAGCCACTGCCTTGGCATCCATGTATGTTCAGTGTATGCCGCTGGCTCGCTGAGAGTCACATGACAACCTGTGAGAAACTGTTGGAAAAGGTTGCCAAGCTACCTTGGATTTTTCTTTCTTTTCTTGCAGCATAAACATACCAAGCGTTCGGACAAAGTTTTCTAAGCTTGGCGCTTTTTTGTGCTACTACTAATTGTGCTACTACTAATATAACTCTGTTCTTTTCAGCAGCCACACAGCTTTGTCCGCTGGCATCAGAGAACACCTAACAGTGTAATGCACCTTTGGGGATTTGATTGGGCACCAGTATGTGAAGGTGATTTCCTCTGAGCAAAGTCCTTGTGTTTCTGTCCCCATCCTCTACAGCGTTGCGGAGTCGATCAGGACGGTCCATCATCAATGGAAACTGGGCAATTGATCGACCTGGGAGATATGAAGGTGGTGGGACAATGTTCACCTATAAACGCCCAAATGAAATCTCCAGTACTGCAGGAGAGTCATTTTTAGCTGATGGTCCAACAAATGAAGTCCTTGATGTCTATGTAAGTTTCTTGTATTTAATCTTCCTGATGGAAAAAACCTGTTCAGTTCTTTGTTAACATGCAACACACATTGCATTCAATACCAATACTTCATTACTGTTTTGTTCCTTTAATTTTGAAACCGTATTTTTTATATTTTACTATTGCTTGCTCTTGTTCCCATCTTGCTCCAAGTCATAGGAAATCTAAATAACAATGAAGCCTTTTTCTCTCAGACTTTACTGATCCAGCAAAACAAATTTTACTTGTTCAGTAAAATAGAGACAAAGCATACAAATATCCAGGGGTTTTTTGTGAACTGAATTTTCTCTGGATACTTTCCTACTCAAGAAAATTTAGCATAGTTTAATTTTACAGTGAACTGAAGCAAATACCTAAATCAGACAAGGCCTCTCACAGAGTGATATGGTCTCAATTTTCTTGAAGAGAAACGTAAGTCCAAAAAACTGTAGAATGTAGGATTTGAAGCAGGGAAATTTTAATACAAAGCTGTGCTAGGAGACCATAGATAATAGCCATTTGAGAAAGGATGAGAGAAGGCAAATTGTGGCTAAGGGGGGAATTGTATTGAAAAAGCTGGTTACTTCAGATGGGACAGGTTTTTACAGATTATTGAAATAAAAAATGTAACTGGGATTGATTACAACTTTTTCAAAGATAAATGGTGTGTTCTGAGATTATACTTTCACAAGGTAATATTCACTCATTGGAAAAACTAGGTTAACTGGTTGTTTCATCCAGCTATGGCTTTTTTGCCCTTAAGTGCAATATGGAGTGGAAAAGTGAGTGTGCTGGGTTGTTTCATTGAAAAATGAGTAGTAACTACCCTGATTACTCAGCTGAGAAATGTTAGATATTGGCAAAGTTATTCCCCATCTGCTATATGGTATCTTAATAAAGCAATGTAATAATTATGCAAACATTACTTCTTTTTGGATAATTTCTGATTGATTGCAATGTAAGACTGGCAAAAGCCCAGAAGATTAAATGGTTGGGCTTGTAGATTCTGCAGTGCAGAGTCCCATGTTTTTAAAATACATGTGTCATTGTGTAGTTACAGGATGCTCTGAGCTGAGGTTTGGTCTTAAGTTTTTATTGTCAGCTGATTAATGCCTAACACCTAATGAGCTAGAGAGAAAAGGATCAGGAAATGGATTAAACAGATATTTCCAAAGTAATACCATAAAAAAACCTTAAGCTTAAATTTATCATATTTTAATGTTTTAGTTGAGGCTTAGTCTCTTTTTTTGCTTTTGCAATGCATATAAGAAAGCTGGCATGATGAGCACAGCTTTATCAGTTTTGCTCTGTGGCTGCTACTGTGCATTGCCACATCTAATTTGACTGGACTCTTATCTGAGATATTTCTTGTAGATATGAGGAATACTACAATTCATTATAACCTGACAGTTTCGTGTCTTTTTCAATATAGTGTGAGAAGATAAAAATAGATAGTGCTAGATGTAAGAAAATCAGTCATCGGTATGACACAGCCTCTCTTACCGGTTTGAAATTTGTAGCTGTGCAGATACAGATGTCTTTTTTCAGACTTTGTCTTGCAGTTCCTGAATCATGTAATTCTCTTTTCATCCATACTCATGATCTTTATGCTGTGTGTAGAAAAATGAAGAGATTTGCAGATGGGAACTCCAAATGGCTTTCTGTTCCTTTTTTCTGAGATCATGCTGTCTTTCCTCCACTCTAAAAATGTAGAGAAAAAGTTTTCTAAGTTACAGCAGGTTATAACTAGCAAGATAAAAAGAGATTCAAGTTTTCTCCAAGTGTGAAGTATACGTTGCTACAAAGACTTAGGTGCACTAAGTCAAAGCAAAACTATTGTATAATGCCAGGTGTTTTCCTGCAAGAAAGCTGTGACAATATATTCATAGGAACTTCATCAGTTAAGCTCTTTATAAAATGTGCCTGTCAGTTGTTTTGAGAAATGCAATGGGAAAAACAGGAACCATTGGAAAGCTGTTCCGGGAAACATCTTAAGAACAGGGTCCTGGTTCTGGAAGGTGGGGCGTACTCTTCCGCTGAAGTCAGCTTCACAGTGCTCAGTTCTCTCAGGACCAAACACAAAGAAGGTGTATTTTTTGGATAACAAAGTGACATGGGAAGGACCAACCCTTACAAAAAAATATTACAGGCAATGCATTATTAGATGGTTCAGAAAAGTGAATGATCTCTGAGGGACAGAGTTTAGAGGAACAGCTATTATGTTTGGCAAGGAAAAAGTGATTTTGACACAAGGAAAAACAGAGGTCTGAATCCCTAGTTGGTGTTAATTGGTGTGACAAATTTAGTGAAACCATGAAGCGTAAGTGCGCTCTGCTGGGTCATAAAGCCATTGGCATAGTATGACTTTGTTCTGTCTGGCCCATGGTTTGTCAGAACCAAAGAGCTAGTGCAAGCTCTGGTGTTTGTTTGGTTTTGTTTTGTTTTTTAAAAAAAAGGTACTTGAAGTGTAATCTGAGGCTTCTACCAGACCAATCCCCATAAAGAGTTCAGGACTTTTAAAGCAGCAGTGTTACTAGAAGCAGTACTAAGTAATCAAAGCTAAACTAGTGAAATTAGCAGCTGATGGCATCCCTGCATTTCTAGCATGAGTATACTCAGGCTTTCAGCAGCAGCAATGTAATACAAGCCAGTTGGGTATGGAGTGTGCTGCTAGCAGTTTTAAAAAGCTTTCACAAAGTCATATCTTGCTCAGGTCTTATTATGCCTAACTGCTTAAACAAGCATACAAGAAGTGGCACAGACTTTCAGAGGCGTGCTCGTGTCGGCTCGCATGGGCTTGTGCAGCAGTGTTCTGAAACCACTTGGCTTCATTTTCACGTTTACAAGGAGAAAAGCTTATGGTTCCCGCCTGTGTTTCATAAAGAACACTTTGATAGAGTTGTTGTGGCTAGCTGTAAAGCAGTGGGAGTCTGTCTGCACTTACATTACATCTTCATTCAATTGAAAATTAACATGGAAGGATGCAGGAGGGTTGCATGGGTGCTCTTCAGATGCTGTAACGAGTATGGGCCTTTGTAATCTTTTAACTTGATCTCTATTGAGCAATGCTTATGGTAAGAGCGGCATAACGTTAGTAATTTTAGCTAGTTGATTGTTGAGTCTCCATTGAGTGGTGCAGAGGTAGCTGCACAGTGATGAAAGGAACAGTTTGATTTGTGAGATGGTACATGCAGAATAACACATATGTGCTGTCTGCCTGTGCTCTGTCCAAGTTCAACTGATAAACCTTAAAAAAGGCAGTTGGTTAGATTTGTAGATTGGGGTCTGTGGTATTTCTTTTTCTCTGATTTATTTCTTCCTTGCTTATCTTTCCTCAGGCATGTGTCAAGCTCCTCCTCTCTGAGAATGCGTTGGTGACCTTAGGACCGTCTTTTCTGCTGCTGAGGCCTGGTGTGAGCCTCTGCTGCCCACGCTGGCAAGAGGCGAGGCTGTGGCTGGTGCAGCCCACAGCTGCACCTTGGCCCCGAGCATGTCAGTTTTACATTTTTCAGAGAAGATTTAGAGAAATAGTTTCTCTGCCGTCACAAGCTAACTCTGTTTGCACACATAGTAACCTGTATTTCCTTATTTTTTCCAGAAATAAATACCTTTTTTGCATTTTTTGAGACAGTCATTAACCATTGTTTCCATTCTGACCAATGATAAATAATGTTACGTAGTTGATGAGTTCAAGTACATATTTAAGCATTAGTAATATAACAAATGGAAGAAGTGAATATATGGCTGTTTTTCTTTTTAGATGATACATCAGCAGCCTAACCCGGGTATACATTATGAGTATATCATTCCAGGAGACAATGTCATTAGTCCTCAGTTGCTTGCTCACAGGAGGCCAGGTAAAATGCCACTATTTCCTATTATTAAACACATTTCATTACCCAATAAGCTAATGGAGAAATTAATACTATTAAATTCAGTGTAAATGCTGCCACTGATGTGGGAGAGGCCCCGAATTTCACCCTATGTGTTGGAAGAGAAGTCTGCCATAGATTTGGTAACTTCAGTGAATTAATACTGGCAGGGATTATTTATACTGTAGCAGGGAATCTGTTCACATATTTCTACTTCCAGTAACAATTTTGTTGTTAAAATGTTAACCATGGCCTTGCATGAGCTGGAGTGTTGTAACCATGTCTCAGAAATGAAATAGAACATGAGTTTTCTCTTCAGAGTTTGAGATAATTTAAAACAATCCTTTGCAGTTTCTCTTTCCTCTCCCAACTGGAGAGGATCAAACACAAAGCTGTTGCCTCCCCAAGCTAGAATATGGACAGCTCGTGCTCCTGACTGAGCTGTGGATATGTCTGTGTGTACTGGTATGAAGTTCTGAAGGACAGTAGAAAATTTGCAAGTGAGTTTGGACCTATTTTTAATGTTCATTACTTGCCTTGACAAATTTCTAAGTGTGTCTGCAGTCTGTAATGAAGAGCAGCTGTGCTGTGACATGGGGAGGCACAGAATACAGAGCATGGTACAAAAAAACTTTGGGAAATTTTGACACTGGGTGCATTAATGCTACAATGCGTTTGGAGATTCTTCAATTTTTCATGTATTTGCTGGCTGAGACTTGGTTGTCTTAGTTTAAAACAACACAATCTTCGCAGGACACTATTACGAAGTCTCTGCATAGCAGATTAAAGCTGCTTTCAAGTTTAATGATGCTCCAGTTGTGATTATTAGTGGATGAAAACATAGACTGATATTTGCAAGTGAGGCTCATTATTTTACTTTTTTGTTATTGTCCATCATCAGGGGAGCCCTTGAATGGTCAATTAGGAATGCCAGAAAGTACAAATCAAGAGGATGAGGATTTGCATAGGGAGACAGACACTCTCACTGGACAGTCAGCTGGAACTTTTCCAGTTATTCAGCCAGGAAGATTTCCTTCTCATCAGCCAGAAAACCAGGTGCCTGCTGTGCAACCACCCAGACAAAACCGAGAACACAACTGGAAACAGATTGGAAAAACTGAGTGCACTACTACATGTGGGAAAGGTAAGTGCTTCATACAACATGCACAGAAAATAGATGACACATGGGAGGATTCCAGCGTGGGAGAGGAGAAGCATTGAGAGAAGAAGCAGTGTGACTATTCAGCAGCTCTTGTATGCACAAAGCATTGCTGGACCTGGTGTTTTCTGTTATCTTACAAGGAAAAGACATGTCAGTACTACTATGTGTGCTTGTATTTAAATCAGCAGAAACAACAAAATTAAAAATAATAAATACAAAGTATGTAAATTAAAAGGGAATATATGGCATTTGCCTCTGAAGGAAATATTTCGGGGTTTTATGGCAAGCTGCTCTCTCTCACACCCTTGATACACAGCTGCTTTCCTCAACATTCTTTGGCATCCGTTATCCTTCCATTTGGCCTCTCCAGCTTTGTCAGATGCACCCTCAGTGCTTTTTGTGTCTTTGTCAATAGTTTTCTGATCTTTACGGCAAGGTTTCACAGGGATTCCATCAGCCATATCTTTGCCTCATTGGATGTTCCTCATTGGAACAGCAATAATGTGACTTCAGAAAACTGAGGTTTTCATAGGGGAGAAGTGTGAAGAAAGAGGGATGGAAAAGGACTGGTAATTAGTGGGCTTTTGGAATGTGATGGATACACTACTTTGAGCTTGCCAGATTAATCTTTGCCATAAGACGTTCACAGTGACCACAAATTCAATAATGCATAGCACAAGCAATTATTTGGCGAATATGTTTTTTGTGATAGTAGAAGTGAAATCTTTTGTACTAATACATAGCCACCCATCACCATACCTAAAAAATCGCAGAGCTTTGAGATAAAGACATATCAGTGAGGGAACTCAGCTGATCATCACCAGTTCATATACACTGAGAACATTTGCTTCCTAATTAGTCTGAGAGGAAGCTTTGCAAATTGGTCCAAGGCCAGATAAGTGTCTATGTTACAGCTACAGATAGAGCTAAAAAACTTCAGCAATATTGATACCAGTCAAAATTGCTTCCCATTATATTGAGAAAACTTTTTTCCTTGGAGAAATTACTGCACAAGTGTTAGAGCTAAAATACAGCCTATAAAAGTCAGAAGACTTTTTGTGGAGAAAGGGAGGGATTGTAAACCAGAATTATTTTGGTTGGCATTTAAATACACTATGTGCTGTTAATAGAAGTCATATGGGCAGAATCCTTAATTGCACCTGATTATTGTTTAGTAGCAATCAGTGAGTATCGCCTGCTGAGTGTCTGAATTATCATATACGCGGTGAATTTTAGTATCCAAATAACGTAATTTATGATGCAGTTGCAGGAACACACCAGGGTAAATGTGTTCTTCCTTTACATTGTAGAAGTCGGTTGTATTTCCTGTGAACCTTACAGACATTTGAACACAGTTCTTGCCATTTCTTCGGTGATCTAGTAGCCATTGGCAGTGGTATTAATGAAATCTGAGTCAAAATGATGATAGCAAAATTGTAGGAAAACAGAATTCGAAGGATATCTTCCAGCTTCCTATACAGCTTAAATTTAGTCCATGAAATTCAACAAGAGAACTGTCAAAAATTAGTATCTCTTTTCCCATAATTTGGAGAACGTGTGTGTGTTCTGATTAAGTTAAATTCAAAAGAAATTGGACCTTGAGAGTAGGATCCTGACACTGTTGAGACTGTATGAACATTCCTTGTGATTTTGGTGTGAGAAGCCTATGTGAATCTCTGATGCCCATAAGGCATTTCAAGTCAAACTAAGTTATATAAGCTGATAAAAAATGGAGTGAAAAAATCAGAAAAAAATCTTGTGCTATTTAAGGCTTTATTTTCATTTTCTATGATTCAATATAGGACACTTCCTTCTTTTTTCTTTTATCCATGTTTTCCTTTTTTCTGCTACTTTATTTCTTCATGCAGAAATGTAGATGATACGTGGTCTTTAGTTTTCCTTTTTTTTTTTTTTTTCCCAAAATGAACCTGTCAAAACTAAATAACTTTAGAAAATTTTAAGTTGGAAGAAGAAAGAAAGAAATATTATTTTTGTGCTACCTAAGGAAAAAGGAAGGATAAATTAACAGTTTTGATGAAAAGCTGTGAGATTGCAAAGCACTTTTCAGTAAAACTTTGGCTTGGAAAAAATCTATTATCATTTTTTTAAGAAGTGAAAATGCTTCCCATGAGAACTGCCACCAACTCTTGTCCCAAATTTCCATTTAAGATGACTGAGCAAATAGATCTGCTAGAATTTGGACAGTGTGGAAACTGCTACTGCATCCTGTCAGGGAAGTGAAGTGAAGTAGCGTGTTATCCCTCTCCGTTGTCCAGAGAGAAGAGGGCTGGTGCACTGCAAATTCCTCCAGTCCTGGAGCCAAAGGAACTTCGTCCAGATTTTGTCTGAAAGATCTTACAGGAGGAGTACCTCACTTCATCTTCTTTGAGCACAACCTGTCCTTAAAACTGTTATCTACACCTTGGAAATTATTTGGGATAATTTGTTACCAGCCATGGCAGCATGTTTGTTACTTTTTTAAAGAAGAATTAGAAAGGAGATTAAAGAGTGCAAACTGCTGATTTTTTCCATAGGTTTCAGAAAATATACTAGCTTTTTCTGAAGTATTAATGTAAGTTAGCTGGTGAGATGCAAAGCCTTGCTTTTGATAGAATTAAATTCTTGAACAAACATAACTTCAGTGGGAATTGTAATTTAAATTTTCTATCCTGAAATTGAAGTGTGCCAGCCAACAGTTACCATCAACTATGGCCACCCTTATTTTATTTAAAGTTATAAAGTTATAATTTAGAATTACTACAGATCTCTGGTGCAATATTTTTTTTAATACATAGCTGAATGTATTGATCTCCTTTCTTTCTATTTCTTGATCACAAGTATAAGTTACCTGCTGGCTGCATGACAAAGGAAATTGACTTCAGTAAACCCAGGATGAGATGTTTGAATTGTTAATCACAAAATATGATAATACAATTTAAAAAATTATTTAGTAGTTACCATTAAATCTATAGAGGTTTTGAGCTCCAGGAGGTAAAAACCATGGAGCTAATTAACCACAGATCTTAGACAAAGGCTGCAAGTTCAAGTGGATAATTAGAAATGGAAAGCTGGAGAAAACTGATCTTCAATCCAGTGTCCTAAGACTTGTAGTGTCGATAATCTTACGAATCAGTGTCACTGACAGTGCAGGATTTAGTAAACCCACATTTGAGGTACATAAGCTTTAACTGTTATAACGCCCTTTTCTACTCTGTTTTTAGACACAAATACCAACTAAGATGCAGCCGAATTTTCTGTGCAAATTGCCTAGGTCTTCTACGCAAGATGGGACTTCTTTTTGCCTTTGACTCAGAGGCATGGCAGTTTGGTTTTTGTCAATGTGCAGACATACATTTTGATCTAAGGAAAAGAGAAGTTAATTTTGCGGAAAGATGAAGCTACTGTACTGTTAACTTGTGCCCTGCTTCTTCCTATCTTGCCAGTAACATGTTAAAAAAACACTTTTCTGCAATCTTTCTGATGCATGGTCTAGAAACACCATTATATAGGGTGCATTCCTGAGACAGTGGTAGCTTTCTGAGATAAATATAGGTGTTTCAGACAAGAGCAGTGCGAGTGTGAGCAATATGAGTTCTGTTGAAAAAGTACTTGCTTAAACCACCTGAATTTTGTTTTTTATCTCGTTCTGTTTCTGATTGCAAACACTGAGAATTAGGCATTTATGACTCTGTCTTTAGGTTGTACACTATATTTCCCCACATTATGAAGTATATTGTTAATATCAAGGTCAGTTTTACTTTAAAAAATCAGCCTTATTCAGAACGATCACACATCATCCATGCATTTCAAAGGCAAAATGACAAATAAGAAATCTGAGAAGGAAAGCATTCCAGGAAAAGGAGGAAAGCATTCCAGGAAAAGTTTGTGGGAAGAAATGTAACCTGTGTATCTGCTTGTCTGGTTGAATAGCATTCCACTTGTGCTTATTTCATTCTGTGAAAGAAAGTTAGGTTCAACCTAAGCAAAATGTTTCTCTTTCAGTTCAGAGTTACTTTTCCTGTTCGTGGGGTTTTTTTTCTCTGCATAATTCTGAGTATCTGCACTAATAAGGCTTCAATACCAATAAATAATTAGTCATTTGGAGTTAGTTGTTGTAGGATAGCCTAAACCAACTAAAATCACCCAATTTTTAAGTCAGTGGGTCTAGCTTCAAGTGATTGAACTGGCAGTTGTGGGTTGTACAATCAGACAGCATCTCTGTACTCCTCCAGGATCACCTGCCCCTGCTTACACCTCTTGTACTTCTTTTTTATGTCTAAGTTTTGTTAAGAGCTCCTTGCTTATCCATGCAGGCATCCTGCCACTTTTGCTTCATTTCCTACTTGTTGAGGCAGACCTTTCTTGAGCTTGGAGGAAGTGGTCTTTGAATATCAACCAACTCTCCTGGACCCCTCTTCTCTGTAGGGCTTTATCTCATGGGATTCTTCCAAGCAGATCTCTGAAGAGGTTTGGGTCTGCTCTTCTGAAATTCAGGGTTGTGGTCCTGCTTTTTGCCCTGCTTCCTCCTCTCAGAATCCTGAACTCATGGTCACTGCAGCCAAAGCTGCCGCTGACTACTTCTTCCTTGTTTTTATGGATCAGGTGTAGCAGAGCACTTTTCCTGGCTGACTCATGATCACCTGGGTCAGGAAACTTGTTAATGTACTCCAACTTTTCACTTAAAAAATACAAGTAGGCATGTTAGCACCTTGCTCTTTGTCATCATTTTGGTAGTCAATTTGCAATAGTAATAGAAGTAGAGTTCTGTCTTTCTGCTCTAGCATGAAAATTATTTAAAGACAGAGCATTAAATATGGAGAGTAGTAATTTTTAGTAAGTCTGTAGTCTACAGTAATGTTTAACTTGTAAGCTTTATGTTATGAATCTTTTCAAAAAAACAAGTAAAGTGAATAATATTCTCATGTGTTTACTCACCACGTAACTCTAAAGTAAGGAGGCTCAGTCTATTTCCAGGAGCACAACAGAATGAGTGCTAAATTTTTCCTCCTGTCAAGCCTGTGTTGTGGCTGCTTGGCTGCATTTTTTTAAATTGTCTGAATACTTAGTGTTTGTACTCTCTGCACTATAAAGATCTCATGCAAACCAAGGAGCATGTATTGTCAGCCTTTCCTACAATGCCATGCTGTACTTTCTGTATACTAAGGACGTCCCTTTATACTACAATGGAAACAGTATAGCATTCAGCTCTCACTTATATTTGGAGATTTTGGATAAAATCTTAGTCTATATTTCCTGTTGTTAAGTTATGCTTTTCCTTCCTGCATCAGTGTTGGATGCTAGTGTTATGACTGCAGAGTGTTTTGCAATGCATCGCCTAATTTTCTTCTTCATTTCAGGGTCACAGTATCCAGTTTTCCACTGCGTAAACAGAATCACCCACGAGGAGGTGTCTGAGAGTTACTGTGACAGCAGCACCAAACCCATTCCAGAAGAGGAGGCCTGCAACCTCTTCCCATGTCCAGCTTTGTAAGATACTACAATTTAAGTCAAGTGAAATAAGCCAATGTCACTGAGGTTTTGCATGTGAAAGAGGCTATTCTAAGTAGGAAATTAGTTTGCACTTCTAAGTACTATGTACTTGTGTCATAAAGTGTAGTGGATATTTTTTCCTTAGTTGTTGGTGGCCTTCTTCCCCTTTACAGGGAGCAATAGCATTCAGAGAAGACAAAAGAGAGGTTGGCAACAAGTGAGCGTAGTAATTTCTCAAAATTTCTGTGATTGTTCAGGCATACACACTATATGTGGTCTCTCTATGGGTACATTTTTTTCAAGTGACAGGCTTCTGCATATACCTGTCTAAAGAAGAGGCTCTGTAGGTTATATCACTCCACATTGGATCAGTGTGAGATAGTACCCTCCTGTTCATTCCGTGGTGTCATATTTAAAGATGAGGCTGACAGTGCTCACAACAACTCTCTCATAAACATCACCTCTCTTTCCTGGAATTCAGTAGTTCTTCAACTTGAAGACTGGATTCTGAAGTGGTAGTCCTTGTTTCCAGCACACTAATACAACCAGCTCAGGTGTGATTTCCTTCTGAAAAGACACTTGCCATCAGGACACTGTGACTTAAAATTGCCCAAGCAACTTCTTTTAAATAGTCAAAAAAAAAAAGGGGGGGGGGGGGGGGCAATTTATCCACGGGGTATACCAAGAAGAGAAAAGGGTTAAACCCAGTTGCTTTTATAGCAACTTTATTTCAAGTCAGCAGCTGCAGTTTCCATCTCTCTTGTGGTTACATTCTTTACTTCTCTTCTAGCAGCAAGTGGCCACTCCTTATCCCATGAAGTTTCTAATGGTGTAAGTGCTGTTACAGTGTTAGAGACGCCTGACAAGCAATTTCCTGGTGTACATGAGATACTCAGGAACTTTTGAAGCCAATAGCTTGGAGATGTCTTCTCTTACGGAGCATTTTTCTCACCTTTTTCTTTCTAACAACTCATATTAATTCAGCTTCATTTGTTTACACAGGGTAATATCAAGAATATAAACAAAGCTGTGTAAATATTTATTAGAAAGAATACAGAGATTTTGGTTGCTCTCCACAAGAGTTCTGAAATAAAATGTGTGAACAATTTGGATACTTCCCTTAGTTGTGTATGTCTTCATGCTTGAAATGAAAACTGAAAGGGGAAAAGTACATGTTTATACAAAAGTGATTAAATAAATACAGTAAAATCTTGGAATGAGAAGAATACATCTAAGGATTTTTTTCATCTCTAAAATTAAATGTATTCATTCATTGCTTATCATTTGCTATTTCAGTTTTACTGATGAATGAATGCCTGGATGCATTATGTGATATTTTTTTTTTTTTTTTTTTTATTGTCCTTTTTTAGAGCCTTTACTGAAGAAAAATTTTATGCAACACATCTTAAATTTTTGGGAAGTGTCATTAGAGCAATAATATATATTATAGATAGATTCTTTAAAAAAAAACCCTAGCTATTAGTGGCTTAATTAATGTTTGTAATGTGTCTTGAAACCTTGAATTGTGCAATCTGTATGTATGCTTGTTATTATCAACCACTACAGGTAGATTGGTTACATGTATATAACATTGTCTTCATAAAGGATTAAGTTATGCATGCAGAGGCGTGTTATTTTGTAAGATTCTGTACCAGCATCCGAATCGTGTCATCTGACTTCTGTTAAGATTAGTATTCAAGAAATCTTTACTGAAAAAAATACATCATCTTTTTTTCTTTTTCTTTAGCTGGGATATAGGGGAGTGGTCTGAGTGCAGCAAAACATGTGGCCTTGGTATGCAGCATCGACAGATCTTATGCCGGCAAATGTATGCCAATCGTACCTTGACAGTTCAGCAATACCGCTGTCATCACCTGGAGAAACCAGAGACAACCAGCACTTGCCAGCTGAAGATCTGCAGTGAATGGCAGATTAGGACAGAGTGGACTTCAGTAAGTACGATTGATTAATGTGGGGCGTAAAACCTCAGAAAAGAGTAAGAGTTTTCTTCCAGGTATCACTAATCAAACGTGAAATTTGTTTTTGTTTAAAACAAGGAAGTGTAATGTGAAAAGCCTTGGAAATATATGAATCTTAGTTCAAGAAAACCCTGCTTGATTATGACCATTAAAGTTTTACTGTTAGTAACCAGAAAGAAGCTGAAGAAGAGTGATTGTGTAGTACAAAACACACAGATGTGCGTGTACAGAAGTACACAAGCCTTCTGAGCGCTGGATTTTTTTTTAAATACTATATGAAGTAGAGTTGAGACGGTCCTGATAGGTTTGCCTGCAGTGGCAAATTTACTGCTCTTTCTCATAGCATGTAGAGTTTAGTTCAGGAATTATTAAACCTTATTTATGTGTTAAGGATAGAGTCAGTAGTTGCTGTTACTGTAGTTGGTTTGAGGCTATGCCAAGACTTTCAGATGAATGTGGATGGTACAGTTTTGAGCCTTAATTTCTGTGTTGCTTACAAAAGCCTGACAACCATCCTAGATACTTTCATGGCCACTGTGTGAAAGAGAAAATATCCTGGTATATTAGGCATAGTGGTAAACAAATGTCTTTCAGTTAGCCCTGAAACAAGCAAAAAAAATTTAGAGTTGCTGAATTATGTGGGTGGATAGACAGTGAAAAATTCCAGCTTAAACCCTCAACTTAAACCTTTTTCCTTTCTGCTGAAGTGCTTCCGTGCTCCTAATTCCCCCAGCCTGTGCTGGAAAGCATGTTGCAGCGCACAGTGTGTTGTGCATGGGCTAGCTGCACTGGCAGTAGCAGGACAGCTTTCCATCCACACAGTCACAGTAGGCTAAAGAGTCATGCAGCAGATTTTGTGTGGCTTTATAGTGGGTCTTTCCCCACGGTAAAGTCTATGTGAGTTAACTCCCTCAGTGGCTGCATTTCTGAGGCTGATGGTGGCTTTGTTACCTTCCTAGTCATGAAGTATCTGTGATATGTTGATATATTCCTGATAAAAGAATTGGAAATACCTAGACAGACAAAGGTAAAGACACATTGGTTGGTTAATTCATTATTCATGATGAATTAAAATCCATCTGGAGTTAAAGGACAGTAACATTTATATTAAAGGTAAAGTTTTGATTGTTTTATTGTGTTGATGATGAAAAAGGGGAGCTGGTTTTGTGTGTTGTTACATTTTGAGAAGTATTTCAGTGTACAGAGCCTCTAGGCATGTACAGCATATGGTGAATCAAGCTAAACAAATGCTTTAGAAATTGCAGCTGGTTGAATATAAACATAATTCCAATAAAATTCTGTGATTAATTTCCTCTTGGAAGTAAAATTAAAGTTCTTGGCATGAGGAAGATCCATCATAAAGAAAGGAGCAATTGAGTTTGCAAACTGGTTTCAGTAGAACGTTTATTTGTGTTTGTGGTTACTGAAGTACAGTTAGGTTCTCCCTTTGGAGATAGGTCTGTGATCTTAAAAGTAAGCCCATCTTAAGATTTTGATGTGCTTACCATTTTTTTCTGAGATACAAATGTCAAAAACTTTAATCTAAATCTGATTAGAAAATATGGCATTGTGGTAATTTTAAGTTTGGAGGCAGCAGACTAGAGTTCGAGAGTGACTCTGGACAAATCGCCCCCTTTATGACATAAGCAATGCGTAGTTGTTTTTATTAGTATTTTGCTATTTAATGACCTCACACATCTAGGCTGGGTTTTGGCCAGTATTCTAGAATGAACAGTTGAAGAAATGGCTGCAGTCTGAAGATGAAGTCTGTGAGGTATCTTGCTGTAGGGAGTATATATTACATGATAAATAACTTTAACATGTAAATATAGTAGACATGATTAAGCATTCAAAAGCAAGGAAAAGACCATGAGGCTGGCTTTGGAAGCTCTGCTCAGTACCTTTGTATGCAGGTACTGCAGTCTTTAATCTTCAGATTCCCAGAGATTTCCCCTTTGAATTTTAGAGTGTTTACAGGACTCATCAAAACATATCATGCATACACAGCAGAAAATTATGTTCCCATCTTGATTCATGATCTGGATGCTTCACATCATCAGGCAGAGATATCAGATATCAGGCAGAGATATCAGATATCAGGCAGAGATAGCCGTCAGCACTCTCTGAAGTTGAAGAAAAGAGGGCAGGAGAAGGCGACCTTTACTTCTAAGAGGGATTCAGAAGTTGTGTTGCTTTGCATTTCTCTTGCTTCATATCTGCTTATAGGTCAAGATCAAAATTCTGCAGAATATGTCAACCTGCTATTCAAATACCAGCAGTTCATTTTGATAAGGTGCAGCATGGCCTGTAGAAGACATGTTTTCCAAATGTATCTGCATAGTATACTGTAGAATTCTACAGACTGAGAACATGATTTAAAACTACTAATGTGGTTTTTTTTCCCTATTCCTAGCAACCTAGAGTAGTTCTATAGCTTCTATGGATGTCTTAGCAGGAATAATTGAGCTCTACATACCCAGCTCCCTCATATACCTCTGCAGTTCTTGCATAGTCCTGATGCAACCTCCCTTTTGTTACAGTGTTCAGTGCCTTGTGGAGTGGGGCAGAGGACCCGAGATGTGAAATGTGTCAGCAACCTTGGAGACATTGTTGATGATGAGGAATGTAACATGAAGCTGCGGCCAAATGATATTGAGAACTGCGACATGGGTCCCTGTGCTAAGAGCTGGTTCCTTACAGAGTGGAGTGACAGGGTAAGGCTTCTCATTATCTTTGTGCTGCCAAATCTTCTAAAACAACTTATTTGTATCAGAATTTAAAAATACACATCTGTACAGCCATAAAAGGAGTGATCTTATTTTCTGTGTTTATCCTTGATCTGTTAAACAGGCAAGAGCAAACAAAAAATAATGATCCCAAGGGCATCTTGAGTTTGTGTTAGATACAAGAATGCATAGAAAGGGCAAGTGTGCGGGTACATGGCCAAACATCTGGATTTAGAATTGGCTCTGTGTCTGAACTTCCCAAAATACTGAGTGTGCTGAGATTTATTATTCTGCCTTGCTTAGCCCTGAGTCTCAAGATTCAGACTCTAAAAGTTTCCCTACTGTTTTTTTAAGGGATGGAAGTTTGAGGCCTGATGTCTGGGTTTAAGTTCACAACGTTATCCTATAGCTGTGAAAAGAGGGGAACAACTTCATAAACTCAGGCAAGGTTGATTCAGGCTTTTGTACTTTGTGAACATGGATGGTTTTTTTTATTCTAATGAGTCAGATTCTCCACATGAAAGCAGTTTTAAACCAGTGGTGATTTACCTTGTTTCGTGATTGGGCTCAGAGTTGTTGTTCAGTAGTGATACTTATATGATTTCATTAAAAGGCTTACAAACATGGGCTAAGAAAAGCCTGGTATTTTGGTCCCTCTTGTGGATGCTGGCATACCAATTTCATCTGTAGACAATTTGAGCCTTCAATCTGTAAAATCCTGATTGCATTTCCCTTTTCTTTGACTGGTTGTTTTGGCAGGCAGATAGTATAATTTATCATTGAAGCTGTAAGATTACATTCATAACTTCACAGATTCATTATTTAGATCATTTTGTGGTAGTATCTCGGAAAGTTAGGAATGTCTGGCTCATAGGTTATGCATTAGTTTGGACACTCAGAAGGTTTTCCACATTTTAGATGCAGAGAAGGAGGAGGAACTTCACAAGTAGGACAGGTACCTGGTATGTCACATAATTTTAAAAAGGCTGATCAGACTCTTGCTACAATTAAAGGCCTGCAAAATTTTCAGCCTCCAGACAACTCAAATAGATTTTATGAAGAAAATAAATTATACACTAATAAATCTTTGTGGTTGTCATTGGAACTTTTTTTTCAGTTGTTAGTCACTCAGTGTACGCTCTGGCATAGCATGGACAGAAAGTTACCAGGTAAAGTACAGGTATTAGTGCAAATGGTGAAGTTTTTGCTGTAGGGGAAATGACAGTGCCTTTTTTTCTTTTTTTTTTTTTTAGCTTGTAGACCTGTTCTTTGTACAGTGCTATTAAAGTGGTGTTTTACAAGTAAGAGAGAAAAATGAGATGCCATCAAAGACATCTTTCTTGAAAAAGCTGGCCCAGCTACTATCAGTGCAGTTCCACCACATAAAGCACCTACATTCCAGTGAAGACTCTAGCATCAATGTTTTCTTCATTATTCTACATTGATATTTTGTCCTCTGCAGAATTAGTTTTTGTAGCTGAAGGTTATGACTGTAGAATGTTATTATGCTTATTTATATGTATTAAATGAGACATAAGAGTGAAGCAGGTAATGTGGAAAATGTTGGAGTTTTTTCTTACCACAAACATTTTAGGGTCAGAGAGTAAAGAATGGATTTTGTTACCTTCTCAGCTTATGTAAGTGTACAAATTAATTTCTTCCAAATGCTTGCTACTGTAGTTGGCATTATTCACCATCACTTCTGCCAGCAGTGGGTTTGGAGTTAAATTCACAAAGAGAATGGAAGGAACAGCTTATTTCAGGAAAAACATAGATTCAGGCTAGAATGTGCAGAATCTTCTAAGGTTCACACATACCTTATAACTCGGATGTTCAGAGATGTTTAGTGGCAGTGATTCCAGTGGAAGTCAGTGGAATATAGGAGTAGTCAACAGCTTTGCAAAGTCAGGACTTTAGCCATTAGCTTTCTTATTGTGCCTTTCAGGGGCTGTTTTTTAGGGTCAGAAGTCTCTCTCTGTAGAGGAGTGTGTTTCTACTAAAAGACGAAAGGAGAATTCTGTCATGGAATGGAAGTGGGCATTCCCAGGTGTATGGACTTCGCATGTGTAATTTCCCCAAACAATTCTTTAAGAAGTACTTTAAGCCAAGCCACACTTCAGCAATAAGCATAGATCAGCGATGGGCAGCCACAAATGGTTCAGATAAGCAGCCAAAAGTTCAAATGCTTAAAGAAAGCTTATTCAAACCTCTCGAGTCTGCAAAACTGTGGTGGAAATCTCACAAGAACAGACGTTCTTTGTGAGATTTATTACATGCCTACTTCAGGTCCCAGCTGGAAATACCACGGAACAGTCTTTCCCATTGTATTTTGACATTTCAGCCGTGGCTGGAAATAAGAGGTAAAAGAACTTATCATAACTTTTGAGAACATTGGAACTTTGAAATGGTTGAGTTCAAACTTGGTTACAGCCATAAGAGAAGGCCTGGCCTTTACTTTTCTGAACCCATTTTGCAAACACTTAATGTGTACTGTTGCACATCAGCAAGTACAGATTTCCAGAGGCCTGTCAGAGATCAGTTAGGCACACACTTTCTCTTTCAGCAAGGGATATATCAAACTTCCATGTCCGGATTTATGTGATGCATGGGGCATTACAATATAGCCTTGGTTAATTAGTGAAAAAGCACAGTAACATAAAAATTACAATTGTCTTTGCTGCCAACAGATGTTAAATTTCAGGATTTGATAACTGTGATATATATTTGTGCAGAATTTGACAAGGGTATTCTTTAACCCAGGGAGAGAAAGAGATGAATAGTCACAGCTGAGTTTTAAGAAAAGGACAGGATCTAATTTAGGATTGGTGGAAAGATTTGGGGTTTTCTTATTTTACTGAAACCTTGCAAAGTTTTAATTGATGCAAAATCATGTTAGTTGCCTTCGTTTTCATTAATGGTTTCTGTGGTTCTGAACTGGAAGATTATATCATTAAATTTCCCTAAATATAGCTTCTGCAATACAACATATCTGCACTTAAAAACCTGCAGAGCATATACAGAGTTGTTTGTAGTTGTGTCTCCTTCCCAGGGTGGGCTATATGTAGGTTTACTCCATAAATAACACTTGGCTGCCTTCTCGCCATGTTCTCCCGTCTTGTTTTCCCACAACATATATTTATGTATTTTATGGCCCACCTGTTTCCCCTCCATGGCATTGACCTTCTTGGATTCAGTTACTGCACAGACTGATTCTTTATACATATAATTAATCCCAAGTAATTAAAAAAACCTCCATGTTCCTAAAACAACACAGTTATTGATTTGAGTTATTTTGATAAACAGGTATCAGAGTCCATTGTATGTATGTTACACACACACACACTTTTACCTGCAAAGCTCATGAGTTGTGTAGCTACCATGCGCACACTGGTGGAACAGTAAAGGAAGGAAGGAAAGCAATTCATCCTTAAGAAACAAACCCTTATTTTCTGAAAAGTATATGCTCTGTTATTTGTCTATGAAGTAGATCCAAACATATATTCTGATATCTCCCAGGCTCGATCCTGAGAGAAACAGAAATTTTTACTCACTTCAGTGGGCAAGATTACAGGTTAAAATTCTCTAGCAGCAAAGTGAGACTCATCTTTGTATGTGACTGTCTTTACATTTAGTATTCTATCTTGAGTATAAATAAGAGAATTAACTTAAGTTTCATGGCTTTGTCTTCTACATGATCTTTAACCCCTTTTGATTATAGAGAGTCTGGACAAACTTTTGTGATATTTTTACATGCGTTTGTAGAAAAACAGCTTCCTGTCTCATAATTCTCTTAAGATGTTATGCTGCATTAAAAAGGTAAAGTTCCACCAAACTGCATCCATTAATCAGTAAAGCTGGTGAACCTTACTGAAGTTAGCAACAAAATTGGATTGATGGGAGCAGATAAGATTCTTGCAAACATTTTACATGACTGATTCTTTGACAGCTCTAGTTGCTGGAAAGTTTACTTCTCCTATGGGTCAGAATGGGAAACTGCATTCTCCTGATTTACAGCAAGGGGAGACTCATGGGTGTTTCCTTCCGGCTAACTAGAGCATTCCCCTCTTGCATTTTTGTTTATTCCTCATTGCCATCTCCTCTGTTCATTTGTTTCTCATTTTATGTTTAGAGCACACTTAGAAAAGAAGCCAAAATACAAACAATTCTTAGATGTTAATGAGATTCTGAGGCCAAAATAAAATCTTGGGAAGAAAGAAAAAATGCTGCACATCAGGGAACAAAATCAAAACAGATCAAACACATGCTCTGGATTTCACTCTTCATTAAAAGGAGTAACAGCAATGCTTCTGTAATATCCTCCATTAGAGAACTGTAGCATGCTTCGTAAAAATCAATGCTTTATTCCTCACAATCCTAAAGCATTACCTAACAGGTACAAGTGGGTTTGTTGACCACTCAAATATGGAACCACCAATGAATATTGTAGCTCACGCTTGTCTTTCACTGTTTTTTATTTAAATCTGGATAGCTCACATAAAATCTCCTAGATCCTGAAAAAAAACAAGGGAAAAGAGACCACCACGGAGCTTGTGCAGGTGTTTTGTTATTTTTGATTATCGCTGTTTATTTTCAGTATAAAATGAAAACAAGATAAAATACCCCTTTCCATTGATTTCATGTGGGAATCATATGGAAATACGAGTTTTGCATTCTTTGTGCATAAATTGGTAACTCACTTCATGATTTGCAATGAAACATATAACCAGGAGAGTTTTGAAGGAGGCATTGATAGAAGGGCGGCCAGGACCTGCGGAGATTTCTGTTTCCTTCTCTAGACCTGGTCTCTCCTTGTCACAGTACAGCTGCTTGAGATGAAAATTAACATATAAAAGTCTGCATGGCAGGGAGGAACCTTGCCAGCTAGGGACCAGAGTATCCCAGTTACGTCAGCAGGGCAGGGGCAAACGAGAGTCCAGATTATCAGGCAAGATCACGGTGATGAGGCAGGTCCAAGGGCAAGCTGGGAAATCAATCCACAGCTCAGGTTGAGTGCCAGTAGCCAGGGTTAGACACAGCCCAGTGATCCTGGGGCAGGTCCACGGTAATGAGGCAGGGTCAAGGTCAAGCTGGGAAGTGAGTCCAAGGGTGAGGGATCAACAAGGCCCATGCCCAGGCTGTGGCTGGGGACAGGCACATCTCTGATAAAGCTCAAGCAGGGACTGATGGTCCAGGGCTGAGGTTAAATGGAGACACTGGGCCATGGGCAGGGGTGTGGGCAGAGGCCCCAGTTGAGACTGGTCAAGGCCAGTAAGGCATATTGGTGCACTCAGGCCCTGAGAAGTCCTTACAGTTCCCAAGGGAAGTGATACTTGTTTGTTGTGTGAGCCAGAACAGTGAAGAAGTCCGTTCCCTAACGTTCAGAGAGCATGAGTAATATCTAAGTACCAACAGTGTTACCAATTACATGTAAAGAAAGTAACAGTGCGTATGTAGAAGCAATCATGATCCAGCTGAAGCGTCCAAAAATTCTAAGACCATATTTCAAAACTTTTGTTACCTTGGAAGTGTACCGTGGATCTGCTAGACTAAATACAGGGATAGTTTGACTTCTGATCCAGTACCTACTGTATGCATAGATGCACTCTAAAGGGAAATAATTTAAATCCAGATATCAGAAAGTGTTTTGGCAATACATAAGGATAATTCTGTGTTTCTGACTACATTCTCCCCCCCCCCTTTTTTTTTTTTTTTTTTTTACAAATCAAGGCTGCTCTCAACAGTTTTATGTCCTTTGAAAATCTGCTCCTACTCTTGGAACTGCAGCAGAAGTGAGGTTCTGAAATACAATTCTTAGTTTATTATTGGGAAAACAAAGGTTATATAATCCTTCTAAAATCCCTTCTGAAAGGGATTTTGTCAGAGTAGGTCAAATAATGCTAAAGGGTTTCATGAATGTGTTTCAAATATAGATCTTCATTTTTATTTTTTGCGGTAGTGTAACATTAGGAGGATGATTCATAAAAAACTTTACTATCTTGTGGAGAGTAATTAAGATGATGAAGGTTGAAGTGTGGTAGACAGAAATCCTGCACAAATGGGGATGTTTTACCAGAACTCAATTGGTTGTTGTTTAAAAATTTAATTAAGGCTAGCAATGATGCTGAGACCTGGGAGAAAGGACTCTTGAGTTCTGGTAGATTTCCTGCTGCCTCTTTCTTGTGGTCTGTTGCTCCAGTAATGAGTAGGGCTGGCCATTAGTGAAAGGGAACTGGCACTGTTAAAGGGTTTTTTTGCTCTACCATGCCCTGTGGCTGTGACAAAAATTCAGGCTTCCACTTGCAGTTTTCCAAGTTTGCAGGAACTAGCCTTATTTTCCTGCACTGCTGTTACAGTTGTTTTCTGACAACTATCAGAGCACTGGATTAGGGGTGGGTTTTTATTTTTAGTTTTTAATGGGAATGGAAAGCTTCTGAAACTGAACTCATGAGGGAAGGACCTCAGGAAGAGGAGAAATGGCAGACTCCTTAAATCTAGGGAGGGTGTTCCACAGACTAAGGTTTCTGAGGAATTTCTGCCAATTAAAACAAGACAGTGAAACAAAATATCTTTAATAATAGGACCAGAACAGAGAAGTTGCAGCTTGTGAAAGTTCCTCATGCCATACAATGTTATGTTATGGCAGTTACTATGTATTTAATGCAACAAATCAATGGCACAGAATTGAAAGTAGTGGGTGTGTCAGTTGTGAAAACCAAAGGGAGAGGATTCATTATCCAAACACTCCCTATTCTCTGCCTTGGGCTTTGGAAATCATGGCTTTCACATGGAAGATTTTTACTGAAAGGAAGAAAAAAACATGAAAAACCAAATGCTTAATGCAGAAACATTCAGGTTTAAGTTTGCTTTGTAAATCCTTTGAGGGTAGTTAATCTGTAGTAAAATCTTGCAGCAGAGGGTGGGACAACCCTATACCTTCCCGTTTGGTATTTCCTTTGTTATTTGATATGTAAGCCTAGTTCATGCATAATCATTTAAAACATAAGACTATGGAGATTTTCTGGATGACTTTGTAGACTAAACTTGTTCCCAGCTCTGGCTTGCAAAGGAGAAAAGCAAATTAGATTGTCAAATGAAAATTAGTTAGAAATAAGAAAAGTATTTGCAGAGTATATGCATAGTTCTCTCTGCATAATATAATTGAACATACTTGCCGAGGATAAAATATGAACAACCACAAAATTTATTTCTCTACAGTGGATTTGAAAAGTAGCCATCTTATGGGGCTCAGTTAAACAGTCAGTTTACCTAGGAGTGGACTGTTTGAAATGGGTTTAGTTTAGTTTAGTTTTAGTTCACACAAATGGGAAAATGCTCACTACTAGCACAATTTACATCAAGATTTTGCCAGTTTACTTTGAACAGACCTCTTTAGGCATCAGATCTGGTTTGCTGAGGAGATTAAGTATATTTTACATATCTGTGTGAAAGGGGAAAATTTTGTTGTGCATCACCAACAAAAAAGGTTCATTATGTTACTTACAGGCATCATTTAAGTGAAACTTAATTATTTGATCTTGCAGATGGAGGAAGAAACCATTTCAAACTGAAATGAGCAGTTTTTTCCTATTTCTGTGGAGTACCTAAGCATCTCTTTAAATTCTTAATTTCTAGTTATACCAAATTGTATTTTGTTTGTTAAAAAAATGACTTGTAACAAGTTGAATCACTTTTTTAGTTTTCTGGCAATGCCATTTCAGTAAAGCTTTGCCCTTCTGTTTGAACATCTTGTGAAAGAAGCTAACTTGCTGATAGGAAAAATGTTTTTCTATACTGTATCTGTGGAATAAATATAACATGGCTACATGTTTCACACAAATAACCAGTATTCTTCAGTGCAAGTGAGTGAAGAGTAGTTTGCAACCAACTGTATGTTCAGTCACTGGTCTCTGTTTTCAGAAGATGGATGACTGTATTAGTTAATCCCATTATTAATCAAGCTACTAGTCAACTCTGTGTCTCATTACCAGTTCTCTGAATCATTCTTACTTTTTTTCAATAAAATTTAAAAAAATATTCCAATACAGAGTTACATTTATTCACAAGGAATGTACTGTTCATTGTGGAAGTAATAGACAGTTTCTCCTAACTAGTTACATTGTATGTTAAGAATAAAATCTGAAATGTCAATCAAATGCATCTTTTTCTCCCATATACTACATACTTATTTGTGGTTTTCTTTGCATGTGTAATATAATTGGTTTTAATTGTTTAAATTCAATTATATACATATCTTTCAGCATGCTGCATATGCGGGTTTTTTTTATTTTAATGGTCTAGACATGAAATGTCAAATGCCTTTTAAAAGCAAAAGAAAGAAAGGGAAGATTAAGAAAGAATTGAGCAACAAAACCCCAGTCTAACACAAGAATTGATTATTTCCCTGGCAAGTTTCTGTTTCTTAAATGTCAATAGTTTGATGCTGCCTAGAACAGTGGAACGTTGGAGACTTTCCCACTGAAGTAGATGAAATGACCAAACTGTAATGGCATAAGTGGAATTTATCCTGCATGATTTATGCATGACATGTATACTATATCTGAATATGTGACATAAGAATCTGCATATCACTGTTTATCAAGAGCTTTCAGAATTTAGCAGTGAAAATCTGAGAATGGTGAATGTTAGTTACTGGGAAGTCATATAATTGGAAAGCAACATTGAATTTACATAAACTTCTACATTCACCTCTTCTGCTAATTAACACTTCTGCTAAAAAACTAATTAACAACTTACAGTTGAAACAGGCTGGGCAATAATTAGTGGTAGTTAGAATTATTTGCTGAGGATTTACCTGAATCTTTTGAAAGCACCTGTCAAAAAAATTTATCTTTTTCTACTTTATTGTGCTCTCATACTCTGTCAACTCATTATATGGAAGAGTTCGAGGACGCACTTTGCAGTCATTTTACTACCAATGCCACAGCCCTCAGAGTCTTCCTAGCCCTAGCCTTGTCCTTTTAACCAGTGTAAGAGTTCACCTGGCTGACAGCTTGAATGGTCAGAGCAGAAACTCCTAGAACAATGCAAAGGCTGAAATATGACTGCTGTCTGAAAAGCTGCTTATTGAAATTAGCCCTTCTCAGATCTGTTAATTGGTATGCAAAAAGATGAATAAAATGAAAACTGAAAGAATTTACAGACAGGAAGAAGGAAGGAGAAGTAAGAAAGCTAATTAAAAGCTATAAAAAAACAGATTTCTTTCTTCCCAAATCCTTCAGTTTCTTTCATTTGTGACTGTAAAAGACAGGTACTACTTGTAGTGTATTCAAAAGTATGAAACTGTAAGATAATTTGCTACAGCTGAATTACAAGTTAAAATAATTGACTTTGCATAAATCATTTACTTTTCTTGATTGTTGCTTCTCCTCATTTCATTGTGCGGTCTGGAGGATGGACTAGTGAACGTGTTCTGTCTTTTTCTCCCCAGTGTTCTGCGGAATGTGGTGATGGAGTCCGTACGCGTTCAGTGGTTTGTATGACAAACCATGTCAGCAGTTTGCCTCTGGAAGGCTGTGGCAATAACAGACCCTCTGAAACAACTCCCTGCAATAATGGACCCTGTGCTGGTAAAGTGGAGTGGTTTGCTGGGGGCTGGACACAAGTAAGCTCTATAAGGAATATAAGTATTTCTTTTCTGCTGGTATTTTAATTTTAAAAATGTATTTTTGTGCAATGAAGATGTGTGCTGTATTTCTACATCTCTGTGGAATATTTGGATTTTTTTTTCTCTATTTTGCTGAGTTGATGTTCAATACTTTTCAGCACCTGCTGGTTTTTCACTTCGATGAAAATTAGATTTTGTTCTTCTCTTCATCTGTACCTTCATTTTTATTTCTCATCTACTGACACGGTGTATTTATAAAATGAAAGATAACAGAAAGCTGCTTAGCATATTCGGGTGAATGCTAAAGCAACAGATTCTCACCTTTTAAAGTAGAGCATTTGTGATCATGCATATTTGCAGGGAGATAGATATATTGATACATAGATATATACAGGGAATTTCCAAAAGATAAATAAGACAAAAAAGAATGGCTAAACCCAAAAGTTGGCTTCGGTACTGTTGTGTTGAAATTCATGATAATAGATGAAAAGAACAAAATTTGGTTAGTGGCCTGTATCCTGATGCTCTTTCCTCAAGGTAAACTCTTCCCTGGATCCACATCTCAATAGTCCTTCTCTTCTAAATAAACATTTCTGCTGTCAGGAACAAAGACATTTCAGAAGCTGTCAGCGGCTGCCCAGACATTTACATCCCTTTGTGTAGGCTCTCATACAGCCTAGAGAGCCTTTTGGACTGCTGGTACCAGCACTTCATGGAGTTCTTAGGGAAAAGTGTCTGGGCTGTGCTGTTAACTCACTGCATTTCAGATTCCAGGTGATAAGGAGTTGGAAATTAAACTGGTACAGCTGAGATGGAGATTACAGGGCTACTACTATGCTAATGCTTTCGAGTGGAAGTGATAATTATTTGTACTGTGTAAGAGTAATAACAAAATCATATTTAAAACATACTTAGCTGCAGTTCTAGTAACAGATAAAAATCTGGGTTACTCACACTACTCAGTGCAGGTGAATAGGAACTTTGTATCTGTTCTTGCTACCACAGAGAGAAGCATTCAGTAAAGTCATCCTAACTCTCCCCATTCTGTTGAGAATAAGAAAGTTTCCATCCTTTACAATTTTGTGTTCTTTTAAGCTAATTCACCTTCTTTCTTTGCATGAGATTGAATTGTTTGATGCATACCAAGGGTACAAAGTCTTTGCTGTATGCTATCTAAAAGAAGTATCTGACAGGCAAATCCTGACTTTTAAATACCAAAATGAAAGCAGGCAGTAGACCAGAGCAGGAAGGAGCACTGGTGGATGACCTTATGTATTATACTCTGCTAGAGCTAAGGCTGAATGTTAAGATGCTGTCTTTTGGATGAACCATTAAAAGAGAGCAGTGACAGAGATGCTCAGTGTTAAAGGAAGCATAGTTACGTTATTTCCTGTAGAATTTATTTGGGTGGGTTCATCTCAAGGTTCTTCATTCAGCTCAAGGTTTTTGTGGGTATCTCGTAAAGGGATCATAAATTCCACCCAAAATATAAACAAAGTCGCCACTTTTAATAACATTTGATTGGTTTAGGCTAGAAAAATCCTTTGAAAATCATAGTCCTTTACGCAACGTAGAAACCAATGTGTTGCTGGAATCATTTTCTAAAAACCTTTTTACAAGTGCCAGGAACAGTACTGTGTGTGTATTTAACCTTTAAATGGGCATGTGAGTCAAATTTGCTTTTCAGAACTGGAACCAGCACTGTATCAGATAGATACTTGCAAACATGAAAAGAACACCCTGACAGATCAAGGCATTTTCTAAAAACCACACAGAATGTGGGGTTTGTAAAGCTGCAAAACTGTGCTCTAACCTTATAACCCTCAAAGGTTCAGTGCACCACATACAATCCTGCTTCAGCAAGAAGCAGTAACACTGTTTACGGAGAAAGTAAGTTATGCTTCTCTTCTTATTAGAAAAATAAATACCAGTTTCTTTGTGTAGCTACAGGTAAAACTACACTTTTAGGTTTCTTCAAAAGCCTGACACTTACGGTCATATGTCATCTTCTTCATAAAAATAATTAGAAATATGTTTTGAGTCTGTGGTACCACGTGGAATAAAAGTTCAGAGAAGTACAGTTTTAACTGCTTTTCCTGGTTTTGGCTGGGATAGAGTTATTTTCTTCCTAGTAGCTGGTACAGTGTTATGTTTTGGGTTCAGTATGAGAAGAATGTTGATAACACACTGATGTTTTCAGTTGGTGCTAAGTAATGTTTATACTAAGTCAAGGGTTTTTCAGCTTCTCGTGCCCAGCCAGCAAGAAGGCTGGAGGGGCACAAGAAGTTGGGAGGGTACACAGCCAGGGCAGCTGACCCAAAATGGCCAAAGGGGTATTCCGTACCATGTGACATCATGTCCAGTATATAAACTGGGGGGAGTGGAGGGAATTGCTGCTTGCGGACTAACTGGGCATCGGTCAGCAGGTGGTGAGCAATTGCATTGTGCGTCACTTATTTTATATATTCTAATTATTTTATTATTGTTATTATCATTATAAGTTTCTTCCTTTCTGTTCTACTAAACTGTTCTTATCTCAACCCACGAGTTTTACTTTTTTTTTTCTGATTCTCTCCTCCATCCCACTGGGTGGGGGTGAAGTGAGTGAGCGGCTGCATGGTGCTTAATTACCAGCTGGGGTTAAACTGCAACACTGCTGTAACCATTTTTAAGGTTAAAAATTAAATATGTAGTACCTGACCCTTATAGTCATTAGTCACTTGATTAAGTCATTAATATATCCTTCAGCATTTTCTTGTCCTGGTTCCTAACTGGGACTGCTGGCTACTATGTTAGTAGTACATAAAAATGATAATAACCAAAGGTTTATCTAGGCTACTGTTCTGGTTCTGAGAGATAAAAACCCTACTGTAGGAACTTAAGGAATACTTTACCCTTTTCCTTTCTCTTTAAATCATACATATGCCAGTGATGGAAGGAAAGATACAGTTCATTTTACTGAGGAAAGAACGTGGAAAAGAAATGGATTTTTGATGTTAGTGTCTAGGTATGTGTCCAAGAATAGGGAATAAGCAAAACTTTACAAATTTTCCTGTTTGAATATTCATTTAAAATGCAAGTATGTGTGTGTGTTGTTCTATTTCAGAAACAAATAACGTGGAGAAACATGTTACTTTGGAAACGTGTTGCAGGACATAAGTAGAATAACAAATTCCACCACGTTTTTTTTGTTGTCTGATACAGTGCTCTACTGAATGTGGCAGTGGATCTCAACAGAGAGAAGTCATTTGTGTTAGGAAAACTGAAGGTAATTTTGATGTTTTGAACCCTTATGAATGTTCATATTTGGAAAAACCTCCCAGTCAGCAATCCTGCTACCTCAAACCCTGTGGATCTAAGTGGTTTCATACAGAATGGAGCACAGTAAGTCTATCACACTTTTCTATATCTAGTTTTGTTTGATACATCTTTTTCCATGTATATTGAAAGGGAACACCATTTGGATAAAACTGTTAATCATGAAATTGACTTAATCTTGCACAGGAACAATACTAAAAAGAAAGCATACTCTCTTATACCCAGTGGAACTTAGGAAAGTTAGGAAGTATCTTGACCAGAAGGAGACACTGCATAGTTGTCTTTTCATCACTGATCTCTTCTTCCAAGAATCTTCCTGTTTTATAAAGTTGGTTTGCCCCTTAATGGGACTATGCAGTGCATTTAGAAGTTCTTTTCAGGCCTCTAGTTTCATTACAGTTAGGGAGCATTTAATAATGAATGAGGGATGTATTCGGTTTTTAAAGTCAGTTTTACCATAATATTTTACTGTAAACTCTTCACTCTAATACTTAAAACTTTACTGAGAGAAAACTTACTGTAGAGCTTCATGTATCTTCAGTTTCCCCTGGAAGTGGGTAAGCTAAATTCACCAGTGCCACAAAATCCTTTGGTTTCATCTATCTTTCCATCATTTCCTATACCTGGCAAAGCTTATTGGATTTTTACAAAAAATCAACATTTTTCTCCTAAATGAAAGTCAGAAAGTCCATTGTCATCTTGGAATGAAAAATGGTGTGAAAACTACTAAGATGACATCATATCTAATGCAGTAACTTACACCTTTCCTTGAGCCTTAAATCAAACTCAGAATGACAGCTCTGAAATGTGGAAGCACCTCAGATGCCTTCTGTTTGAGTTTCCTTAGTCAGGAACCTTTGGAAATACCTCATCCACATGACATGAGAGAGAAATTATTTTGGTTTTCCCTTTTACTAAATGCTCAGTTATTTGACTCGCCTACTGGCAGCACTAGAAAGCAGAAAAGAAGGTAGAATGGTTTTAACAAAATAAGTCAGCTGAAGGGAATCCTGATTTTTCTTCCTTAATTGTAGGTAAAGATGTTTATTTGGAAACAACATCCAAGTTAGGTTCATAATAAAGCCGTGTAGATTGAAGTATGTTCTTTCATGTTGCTGGAAATTCTTTGGATTCTTTACTGAGATGTTTGCTAAGTTATTTAACCTAAACTAACCCTTTAGCAAACCTGTTTTCAAATGTGAACCTGCAGGTGTGTAGCCACAACAGATACAGCTGTCCACATCCATAGAATGCAGCAGATAGATTCCTTCTGAAAGTGAAAATAAATGCTCCCTTTCGCAGGCACAGAAGAAACAAGGTGCTAAGACTCAGAATCGGACAGTTATTTTAGAGATCCCTAGTAAGTCCCTACTTTCTAAGAAGTGGTGTCTAAAAATCCTTAAAGTTCTAAGCCTTTGTGACCATCTTCACTGTAGGAACAAATACATATGCTAGCTGAGGTTTCACAAGATCATACTCTTAAGTGTTTTTCAATTCTCCTTCTGATATTGTTACTGTTATCAACAGAGTATGTGGTCTTTCTTACTGTGAGACCTGAAGAGAAAGGATTATGGGGTTAGCTGTGAGCAGAATAGCTGGTTCAAAGGCCCTGTACTAGCTTTTGAACCTGTCCATATCTTTAGCAGACTTTTTAATACGACCTAGTATAAATGGTGTGGCCTCTCAGTCATGGAGTTTAAATGGCTGGCTAATGCAGAATGCTGGCTTTTGTGTAGTGTGTTGTATGTAACATCTAAATTCTGTCTTCATTCCATTTTAAGTCCTTAAGATATCTACAAACCTGAACTTATTGTTGGATGTGGGATAATTACAATATTCTATACAGGCATGTAATGAGTAATTATACAAAAACCGCAAGTGTTCCATTACTGTCTCCAGGGGGCTATGTCTTTTCTAAAGTGGAAAAAGGTTGTACTTAAAGATGAAAGAGCAATTTAAGAATATGTTATTGAGAATATTTTAGTTAGTTTGCTACAATATGATTTTATGATAGCGATAAGTTGGTTTTGCGATGTTAGGAAAAGAAATAATTGTGCCAAAAAAGTCAGAAAGGATACATTCTTACTAGTTTGGGGCTATTAAGGTTTTAATCATTAGAAATGACACAGGTTTAATTAAGTTTATGAGCATTTAGGTCAAATTGGACAGTGAGCCAGATCTCAAAGACCTCACTCAGGCAAAATTCTTGAAGTCAACAGGGGATTTGCTTCAGTATGGGCAGAAATGTGTAATAATTGGCTTTAAAAATACCATGACAAGCAAGTACAAAAGTCTCTGGCTTCATAACAGACTTTCAAGGAGCACAGAAATATTTTCTTTAGAAATTCAAAGAAACCTATGCTTAGTAAAATTGTTGTGCTGCAAGAAGTGAAAAATAATTGAGTGCTAGAAAAAAGACAATTAAAATTATTCCTGATTGTATATAAATGGAGGCAAGAGGGTAGTGCAGTCAAGTAGTAAAGTTCAGTTCAGGAAGTTCTTAAAGTAAGAAACATGAATGCTGTGGAAAGAGTAGATTTGGGAGATACGTATAAATAATCAGAGAAGAACAAGACTAATTAGACGAGCAAGAAGCTAACTAATAAATTCAGAAAGAGAAATATTCTAGCGTGCTTTCAGTTATGCAGTGTCTACCATGTTTACTTGTCCAGTTGTTGCCCCTGTGGTCAAAAATGTTTTTGAACCTTTAATGAAATTGCACCTGTATGTTAAGGACTTTATAGTTGGAGAACAAAAAGCAACAGAAGTGGTGAAGTTGATAAAAGGCTACAGCAATACCTGGGTCTGGCTTCAAGGTTCCCATTTTTTTTTCTTTTTGTATTTGCACATCTCATATGGTCTTCATGAACTTCAGCTTTTGTGTTCCAGTGTTCCAAATCCTGTGAAGGAGGATTTCGGGTTCGAGAGGTACGGTGTCTATCAGATGACATGACAGCCAGTACTCAGTGTGATCCACAGCTTAAACCTGAAGAAAAAGAACCATGTAACACACAAGATTGTATCCCTGAAATAGGTAAGGAAGAGGAAGCTTCTGTTTTAACTCCATCTAGTGGAGAAAGTATTTAATAATTTTGTAGAGGTTTTAGAGTATATTTTCTTTATCAAGTTCAGGGTTTTATTTTTAAACAAAATACAGCTCTTCTCTATGGTGTAAAAGTAGGTTTTCATTTCTGATGAAAAACGTTTTCCTTGTAACATGTAAGAAACTGGCTTACTTTTAAAGTTGCTGAGAATGTGAGAAATCTGCTTCTGTGAAAATGGTACATATAGGGTGGTATGCAGCCTCTTTGCCAAGAGAAACCTTTGAGAATGCAGTCTTTAAAACAAAAAAAGGATCATGTGTGATATACTGTATTTGGTAACAGGTTCTGTAAGACCCAATAACGTTAAACTAAGACATTAAGGGCAATTAAGCAGTTTCCTTTTATATATAGTAAATATACACATATACATAATTTGGCATTGGAATTAGTCATTCATCTCATACAGACTTGATTTTAATAGTAATGAGAATGACTAAGGAAAGGAAGATGCAAGTATTTAGGACCAGTTTTAACTCTTACATACTACAACAATTTTCATTTGAGAATTATTCTTCGACATAATTTAAGATAACTATATAAAAACCCTGGTATACCAATATTATTAAAAAGTTTTTATTGTATTTGTGTTGTTATTTCTTTATTTAAAACAGATTGGTACAGGATTGCTCATTTTTACATCTGTTATTAGTGTTGTTGTCATTCAGTCTTTTTCTTAACACCTCAGTTTCTGTGATTACATACATGATCATATGAAAATTGTAGTTGTCACTTAAAAGAGTATTTCTAACCCTGTTGGTTGTAAAGGAAAACTTCAAAATGTGAACAAACCACATCCTAACAGCTTAGAAAAATGGGAAATTTTAAGTACATGAATTTTTGTCTTTTTTAATCTAGTTATTTTAAACCATTTGTAAGGAGGGAGATGGTTTACTATTTTCCAGTATTTAGATTCATCAGTACTTGAAAATAACATTTGCGGGTTCTGGTGCCATCTGTACACTGCCACAAGAGATTAGTTCCTGGGAAGCTAAAAATGAAGTGGATGGGTACCTGAGTGAAGAATACTTTCCTATCAGCTTTATTCAAGACAAATTTTGTGTTTAAAAAAACTAGCAACAACACCCCCCCCTTCCCCCCAACCCACAACAGTGTAAATGGGGATAGGTACATTTCTTCCACAGTTTTATTGATCTTTATGTTAAATGTAGAAAATCCCAAATAATCTAACTTATTTGCATAGGTAGCCTATTCTAACCTGACAATGAATGTTTAAATACAGGTCCAAGGGATTTTACATGATAAAAAGAAAGGGGATTGGTTATTTGTTGCTCTAATACTGTTTTCTTCAGTTTCTTTTCTCTCCCTTTTTCTCCACAGATGAGAACTGCAAAGATAAATACTACAATTGCAATGTGGTGGTTCAGGCCCGGCTCTGTGTCTACACCTATTACAAAACAGCCTGTTGTGCGTCCTGTACGCGTGTGGCAAACAGACAATCGGGGTTTCTAGGACGTAGATAACAAATACTCTTCGACTTAAAGCGGCAATGTCAGTCTTTGGATGGAGCTTGAACAGAGTTACTGTTTTGACTACAGCAGGTTTTAGCTTCTTAGAGATGTTCTTTTATATTGCTGAGTACATCAAGACTATGGTTAAATCTCACACCCTTTCAGTTACAGTTATCGTGCAGTTAACTTCTTTAAAATGTTTGTTGTGAAACCATGATCTTTCTAAAGCATTAATTTTTAATGATACTATTCTTTGCACCTGCTCATCAGATAATTATTTAAAGAACATACCAGCCATAGTATTGTGAAATTAATGAAAACTAAATCAATCACAGGCAATTACTGGAGATATTTGACCAGTATGGATGCAGCTGCTGCATTATTTTCTGAGTGCTTACTCTTACTCGGTATTTTGGACTGCCTTAAATTAGATGACTAAATCAATGAAACATGGACAAGACCCATTTATCATCACTATCTTAGCACTCGAACGTGTATTTTTAATTACTTCAGTCCATTCATAATAAATTAGAGTCACTGTTAAGCTATCTCAGTTGTACTTTGAACTAACTTCCTGTCCTCAGGCAGCAAACATATATACACTTGACTGCCAAAAAGTGCCTTTATATTTAATTCATAAACTCTTGAAGTTACACTTTTGTAATTTTGTATGGATTTTAAAATATATTACCTACCAGAGTGCCACTAGTATCTAGCCTTTTAAGTCTTCAACAACTGCAGCTGTCAGTGAGACAGATTTACCAGAAAGGTGAAGAGCCTTTGCTGGTATAAAAAAAGTGATTGTTGCCATTGGCAAGGTCTCTTTCCTGTAGGGCAGTTATTTCAGTGAACTGGTATCTTGCCTAATGTCTTGTCTCTGCACTATTGCTTAACAACTACCGTACCAAAGTACTTTGTCCAGACCTAGTCTGGCTATGTCACCAGTTTCTGAAACAACCACCAAAGGATGCAGGCCTCTGCTTTATAGTAGTCTGTTACTCTTAGTATCAGGCAGCAGTATGAGTGTAGTAGCTGAGTATCTGTAAAAAGGAGATCTTAGCTATTGACATTCTTCAGGTTTTGATCAGTTATTACAACATACTTCTCTTTTTTTAGTCAATGTTTCATCCCGCAGATCTGTTCATACCACTCCTTTTCTACTACTCAAGAAAGACTCCAGACTTAGAGCTGAATTTAGGTGGTGATTTTTCATTTCTGCAATTACTGTACTCAACCCTGGGACTTGCTAAAGGCAAGTAGAATGTGCTATGCAGTGCAGATGAAAGCTTTTGCGTAATCTGCACATTCTCTAGCCTTTACCTGAGAGGTCTTTCAAATGTGTAAATAAGGCTGAGGGAAAAAAATGAACACCTCTGCTTATTCAGCTGTTTATTACAGCATATTGCTTGTAAATTAGTGATACCCAACTGTGCATCTATTTCTAAGGTGCCTGTTGTCTGAGTTGAAAAACTGTTTTAATAATCTATGTTAAGTCACTCCCAGTGATGTGATACAACAGTGATTAAGGTGTCCTGCTACTGATGAAGAGCCATGTTTGAGCCTCATTGTGTATTCTTTTCTTCTTACTGCTTTGGTGGAGAGGATGTGGAAGAGAGAATGGGGCACTGGGAGGCAAAGGTTGCTGAGTGTGGTATTAGTCACATCAGTTCATGTGCTGGAAGCCACCGGAAGGTGGAATTCCTGTAGGCTAAAAGCTGCCTTGGATTAAGACAAACCTTAGATTTTTTGATTCAGTCACTTGTGAAAAATATATTTGGAAATGATGAACTACTACTGTTTGGCTAAGTGAAATGAAGAAGTGTTTTCCCTAAAATTTGAAGCTACTCTTTGTGACTATAAACTAATAATGTCATTGGCTGTTTCTGTACACCTTGATTTGGGCTTTTTCTCTGTAATCAATTGATATAAAGCTGTTAGAAACAGAAGTGCTAATTAGAAAACCTTTCATTTGAGTTCATGAATCTTTCACAATCCTATTCCCCTGCATTATGAAGATTTATACATGAAGATAACTTACAGATTTGTGATCATACTATATTCCTTAGATTCTTGACCAAAGAATGGTATGGAGAAAGTGCAGCATAAACAACTCTGGAATCCAGTATTTGTAAATACAGTTTTTAATCTGGATATCTCATTGCAGCAAATCTTGACATACAGTATATAATTTTTGCTGTTGTCTCTTTTGTCCCAAGGAAGTGTATCCTGTCAGCTTGAGGGAATACCTGTTCCACAAAAAGGCTTTCTGAAAACCACAAGGCGAATGAAATGCAGAGAGGTAATCAGGTTTGGAGTCAGTTCATAGAAAATAACCTGCTCGCACACACTTTTGGCCGTGAGACAGTCAGTGACTCAGCATATAGACAGGTGATTCTGGTCTTTTATAAAATATGTTATTCTGCTCTGGAATATATGGCCATTGGGTTATTTTACAAGGATTATCATCTTGTAGGCTCCATTAAGCTGCCACTAAAGGAGCTAAATATCAAAGAATATATACATACACATAGCAATGTAACCCTGTATTACACCTATATAGAGGTATACAGCTTTGTGAATTGAACACAGTGAGTTATGGTTATACAAATTGTACTTTAGTAAAGGGACAGTTTTCAGATGTACCAGATAAAACAAAAAAGATTGATTCATCTAATTAAACATCTAATGATAAAGAAACTGCCAGAATGTTGCTGAACTTAATCATTTATCATCTCTTCTTTTGTGTCAGCATAATCAAAATAGTTGTTCCTGCAAAATGAAGTAATGAACCCTTCTTTTCAGCACTTCAGTGTACTAATATTATTTACACAAAGTAAGTGCTATGCTAAGATTTCACCATCACACAAAGTGCACTTTTGAAATTGTGACTATAGGAAGTGTTTGTTTTAATAGAGCAGTGCACCAGTTTAGGATGATGCCTGCAAAGGGCCTGATTTTACTTTCACTGTAAATCAGAGGTGGCCTTAATGAATGCAGTAGACTTAGAGCAGGTGTAGAACCAATGTAAGTAAGAAATGATGCAGGCTTCTGAGTTTGAATGCTTTAATTTCTTTTTCTGATATTTTAACATTGGTCAAAAGCCTGCAGAATGGTGGAAAAAAATGCTTCCTTGCCTTAAAGATTTTCACCTTACACAATCCAGTAAGACCAGAGTAAGTGTAGGAAGATTGCTGTAGATTGTTGATTTAAAGAGTCTAAGCAGCCTAAGTGCTTATAGGGGTAAAATCAGCATACAGCTTTCATGTCTTGCAGACGTGCAGCTGGCCAAAATCGGCTTGATCCAGAGCAGGCTGTGTGTCTCAAAGTACTTTCCTTCTGGAATTGAGGACTGCTGGTGCAGTTGTTCATCAAGTTATCAAGGGTCCATCAGGGTTTGCTAGCTCCTGCGCGATGTCAGATCCAAGCATATGTAGGTTGAATTGAGTATAGCACTTGCATGCCAAGTTTGAGAGCCCTTACTAGCAGCACTGAATTCATGGGGTTCTCCCTTTCTCTCACTAGCTGAGAAAACTGAAGAAGATGCCGTGGAAACATGAGGGTTGCTCCTGTGAGAATGACCTTTGTCTGACTTGGCCAGCAATGAGACAGAGTTAATATTTGCTTTAGTGTCTCTGACCTTCAGTCCCTAGGGCTCTGAATTAGAAAAGGGCTTGTTAGCAGGCAGTCAAGTGCTGGGGAGTGCAGTGCAGGAGACGGGTGTTCTTGCAAGCCTGCTAGCCTTGAAGTCCAGCTGTAGTGTATGCCCACTGGCTCGATGCAGGACTACCTCAGTATCCCTGCACAGGGAACTAGTGTCGTCCTCATTACACACATAATCTATTTTCTTTTTTTCCCCAATACTTCAGCAAATGGAGAACTTTCTGCATGAATAAAGCAGTGTTTAACATTAATGTTGTTGGTTAGATCCCACTTTCATGACAATATGGTGTAGTTCAGAGTTTGGTTCTTTTATACAGAAAAAAGGCAATGTGTTGCAGAGCATGTTAAGTTAATGACATGTTAATGCAAAGACATATTTTAGGTTACTTGTTCATAGACTTGATAAAAGTGGTCAGTATAGCTGTGACTCAAGTACATGAAACTCATGGAACAGAAGACCACATGGGGCAGCAGTATTGCCAGGACCTTGCTACTTACTTGTCTTATGTCTGAGTCCTAGAAGGCACCAATGGTCACCACTGAGGGGGGAAGGAGGTAGGTGCTGGAAACGGCTTATGGCTAGTAAAGGGGAGGTTATGCCTTCCTGAAGGAAATACTTTGCTTCCACTTTTTATAATCTATACCACCGTAAGTAGTAAAATATGCTTTCTGGGGCTTTGCTTTTCTTCATCCTCATGCTGATGTGTCTCCCTTTTACACCCACAAGTGTCCTCCTCTTCCTCTTATCTCACCTCCCTCCTTTTGTCCTTTGGATGACAATATTCAATTTTGCCAGAATCACTCAAAATCCTGAACTGGCCATTTGGTTGGTAAGAATCTGTGTTAGAAATAAGTCCAGGTATTAAGAGAGCTATATTCCTGCCAGTCCAGTGATATTTTTTTGTGTGTGTGTGTCCATGTTGGCTAGTTTTAAATGCATAGTATTAAAGTACCTACTGAATTAATTCCTGTGCAATGAACCTGTGATTGAACAGCTGTTGAAGTATGTAGTGGCCCCTCATTCTCACATCTAACATCTACTGCATAAAAAAAAGAAATTTATCCTCTTCACACTCAGAAAGGAAAAACTGTGTGTCTACCTGGTTTTCTTGAAACTTACACTTACTGTCTTCAGCTTCTTAAGAGCTGTTCTGTCTGTTGGGCAGATAATTCATGTACATGTCTGTAACTGGAACGCAAAACATGAAATTTTGAACACTGAAAAGAAAAATTCCTTTATTCCTAAGCTTACAGAGTGTGCTTGGGGGGGATACATTAGCTGTTGTTTAGAAAATGGAGTAAAATAATTATTTCTATATCAGAAATGAAAAATCATCCACTAAGCATTTTCAATATATTTTAAAGCAAACTTGTTATCATTATAACCTCTCAGTAGTGTGGGTGAAATTCAGACCTGGTGAAAGGGAGAAAATTCCGTTTAGGAGAACTCACACCAGACCTGAACTCAGCTCTTTGCTTCTCAGCTTTTAGCAACCAGACAATTTTAAGAATGCGAGTTCCCAATCTTCTATATTCCTATTTACTATAATGGGTTATAGATATCTACCACTATATCTGGAGAGGAGGGGAGCTTAATTTTAAGAAATCATTGATCTTCCAGCAACAGTCTGTCATTGCTACTTGCCCTGAACTGTTTTGTCCATGGTGTATTTGGGTCTCGTGAGACCAGTGGCCTTGGCAGGGGTTGGGTACGTAGGAGCTTGTGAAGTCCCATTGTAGTCACTCAGGATCTACATAGAGGATCAGGAAGAAATGGAGACAAAAGAAACCCTAACTTTTTTAATATGTATAAAATTGTCTACTTGACCCTCGTAATTGATTTTGGCAGAAGGATATACTTTATTATAACTTATTTTGTCGTTATTTGTAAATACAAGATGTCTATGGGAAATATGTAATTCTGAGCTGTGTCTCTGGAACAAGCCACTGCACCAAAATATTTCAAATATTTAGAATAGGCAGATTTTTTATTAAAAGGGACCTAATATGTATTTATTTGCATATACCATTCAAATTTTGTCCAGCTCTTTCATTATACTAACCCAGCTTTTTAGGGAACTTTATAGCACAGGTATTACATATATATTTTTGTATATATGTCATACTGTAAATCCATAATACAATTTTCTAAACTTTCTGATTAGCCAATTCCTTGAGTGAATTAAAGGGGGAGAGTAGAGGCAAATTGCTTTCTGACTCGTTCAGGAATATGTATCCATGGCAATGCACCTGAACCAGAACTGTACAGCATCCTTTTCATATTGTATACATTTTCTCTTTGATGAAAAAATGTTAACTATTTTTGTTTATGACTAATTTATTTTTTGTTATTGTGAAAAATAAAGTAATTCAAGATTAATTTATGTGACATGATTTATTTCTTATTTGCTTGATTTGTTCTTGCAGAGTTTCTTGAGAATTAAGTACAGGCATCATCAAGAGTATAACACACTAAGGGAATCCTTACTCAGATTTAGGAGTGGGCAAAATAAAATGATGACGCAAAAGGCTGCAATAACCTGCGTTACAGCCTTGCAGAAGCGATAGCAACATCCCGATAGACTGCCCCAAAGATAATCACGCGTACAACACAGGGGAAGGGCGGCCATTTCCTGGTGGACTGTCAGGGCCTGTTCATTTCCTGTGCAGGTTTGCCCCAAATATATTCCCTCATATAACTGTAGGGTAAAATTGCAGGATGAAGCTCTGCCACTTCCCCACGCAGACTCGGCAAAGGAATTGGTTTGTATTTTTGGGAAGTGGGACATAAACCCCCTGGAGCAGCAGCAGCTGCTATGCCTTGGTTGAGCTGGGATTCCGAGTTTTTGAATCTTGTAATTCTTCATTTGTAATTGCTTCTATTTTTGAGTTAGTGCATTACCAGTGAAAAATCAGCAATGTGACAGTAAAGTACTCTTAAGCGTGGGTGCAGCTGAAGTGTGTTCATACCATAAAACAATGTCTTACACTGTAAAACAAGTATCCTGGGTGCTGAGGGAACGTGCAGGCTCTAGGCAGAATTTCTCTTGGTAGCTGATGAAGGACCGTACTTTTTTTTTCTGCACTCTGGCACAACCAGACCAGCACTATGGGCAGCTCATTACAAATTTCATTACAATTTTACTATAAACTGGTGAAATCTCAAGGGAGAAAATACCTAAACCTTTTTGGAGATAACGTCATGTTATTTGACCTTTCATCTTTGCTGTTACGAGAAGTTCTGCGCAGTTCAAGAAAAGTGGAAGTTACCAGTATTTAGAGTTAGCATTTTATTCCAAAATTCATAATTACGGGTGCGTTCACCAGATAAAACACACGTGATGTGACCGGCGACGCTTCGCGCCTGCGCGCGTGGGGGAGGCGGGCGGTGAGGCACGTG
>NW_010972775.1:7448970-7611248 GCF_000737465.1 Haliaeetus leucocephalus
GGGAGGTAGGGGACTGGTTGCCGCCGCGAAGCGCCGCCTCGTGCCTTTCGCGCTCAAAAGCGCGGCTCTGCGGCGCGAGCCTGCTGCTTCAGGAGCGGGCGCGGGCGCGCTCTGCCGCGGCCGTTGGGCGGCCCCGCCCCGCGCTGAGGGGAGACTGGCCGCAGCCCCCGCGGCGGAGGGAGTGAGCGCCTCCGCCGCGCATATTCTAAGCGGGTTTACGCGGAGAGCACTGGTCTCGGTGAAGCGGGACGTGGGTTCCCCCCTCCGCGGTCTGGAGGTGCGCACCGACAGGGCGAGCGCGGAACCAGCCTGGGCCTCCTTCCTCCGCGGCTGCGGAGCAGGGCGCCGCGGGCGGGAAACCAGCGCCTGTTTCTCTCTCTGGGTTCTGCAGGTGCCGAGACTTGTGTCCGTAAGTGTTTAATAGACGTTGGGCTTTTTTTTAAAAAGTAGAACTTGAATTATTAAGCCATAAAATTTTAAGATAATAAACTCCTTGTTCTTCTCCCATGTGTTCTTTATGTGTAAAATAAAAATGCAATGTGAAATTAGGAGTCCTGTAGCAGATGCAGTACTCTTTTTTTCCTCATCTTTGTTCAGAAGCGAGGTGGTCATGATACGTGTTGTAATTTGTCAGAGCCTTCAAGCCTGACTAGCATGAGAAGTATTTCATATTACCAGATGCTGCCTGTTTCAGGCCACAAACAGAGTGGGTTCACTACTTTCCATGATTTGTGTGAAGAGTGGACCTGTCTAAATACAGAGGCTGTAGCCAAAGTTACATAAGCTGTGTGCAACCCTGCACTGGTTAATTGTTGAGTTCAAAATGCTCATCTTTAACGCCTGACTCCACAGCCTATTTCCATGTTAAACTTTAATTTGTCAGTTCAGAATATTCTTATGTAGGCAGTCTTATGTAGCTATGGCTAGCCACATAGTCATAAAAGGAAATGGGAACCAAAGGAAACCATTATGGAGAGTTTATTGATGAGGTGAAATCAAAGAACTGCTCTTAAAAGAACCCAAAAACTTAATTTTGGCTCTCCATGGATCATGTTCCAATGAGGAACAAAGCCAGAAAAATCAGTGCTATCTTCCTGACCTATTTTCTAAAATAGCTAGGCTGGCCTGAGCATTAAGAATGAGCTGCCACCTTTGATTTGGTTGGTTTTGGTGGGGGTGTTTTGAGGTATATATACACAGAGAGAGAGAACGTGGCATAACACCTATCCACAAAAAAAGTTAGAAGCTCTTCACAGAATGGTTGAAGTTGGAAGGCACCTCTGGAGACCATCTACTTTATCCCTTCTGCCCAAAGCAGGGTCAGCTACAGCAGGTTGCCCAGGGCAGTGTCCAGTCGGGTTTTGAATATCATCCAAAGGTGTTTTCTTACTTTCAGATGGAATTTCCTGTTTGTTGTTCGGTGTGTGCCCATTGCCTCTTGTCCTGTCACTGCATACTCCTAAGAAGAGCCTGTCTCCGTCGTCTTCAGTCCTTCCCATCAGGTATTTATACACATTGATAAGATCCCCCCCGAGCCTTCTCTTCTCCAGATTGAACAGTCCCGGCTCTCTCTGCCTCACTGTGTATGAGCAGTGCTCCAGTCCTTTAATCATCTTTGTAACCCTTCACTGGACTCCGTCTACTAAGTCTGTCTCTGTCTTGTACTCGGATAGATCCTTGTACTTAATTGATCCTGATGACCTATACCTTAATGCTCTAAGTGAGCCAACCAGCACACTGCACGCAAGATACTCTTCACTGTAAAGACATAATATAATCCAGCTAGCAGGAAACTGCACTTATTTTTGTGTTGTACCTAGCACAGGATTAAGTGATGAAAAAAGCATCTAAAATGAAGGCAGTAAATACACAAAAGATATACTTAAATCATGCAGTTAACAGCCCGGTAGGTAAGTGGTGAAATCCTTCAGGGTTTTTTTGGTTTTTTTTTTTTTTTTTAGTTCTCTGACTGATTATGTGTTTCTCGTTATAATTGGCCATATGCTAGCAGTCAAGGCTTTGGTTTCAGATAATGAGATACACAGTAATAATAATAATAGTTTTGACTTAAAAATTCCCAGAGGCCTTGTTAAAAACGTGTAGATACCTTGTTTATGCTCTTTAAATCTTAAATGTTAAATTGTTTAACTGGGTTACTGTTCATCAACTATTACTTGTTGCCATATTATAAAATACAATTTGTTGCAATTATATGTTAAACAGCTCATTTTTAGTAGATGGATGCTCAGAAGATTGAAGTGGATCTTACATTTTCTCTATGTCAAGACACAAAATGAGAATTTTTTTGTTAAGGTCTCAAATTTGACCTTCTTCAGGAGTTGTACCCATACTGAAATGCCACTTCTCTTTGTTTTGAGCTTTTGTTTTCTGGTTTCCAAGGTGCTTTCTCCTTCACTGTATCAGCAGTCAGTCTCTTCCTGAGCAGTAGGTTTGATGCAAGTGAATAATTCTAATACGTTCCCAGAAGATGTCTCCTTTGGAATCCTGGTACTAGATTTGCTTTTGGTAGAAGTGAAGGGAAGTTCCGTCTTTCTTGGTTTGCTGGTTTTGAAAATTCTTCTTCATTTACTAATTTGCATTTGTGTGAAACAACGTGAAAGGCTTTTATCAGGGGATTGGTTGCTGCTGGCTTCTGTGGGAGTTAACACTTGCAAACCTACGTGCTGAACTTGTCTCTAATAGAGCTTTTCTTTCTACATACTTCTCTCAAGTAAGTTGAGAACACTTCTATGTTGAGCTGACTCAGATCATTTATGTGCTAGATTGCTAAGGAAAATAAGACCTAAGTAAAATTGTATTAGACCTTTAATTCTGTTTTGACTGCCAGAAGAAAAACAGGCTCATTAACTCCAGTGGTTCTAAAAAGCAAGGATTTTGTCTTTACCAGTGATTTGGAGGCATGGGCAAATTAAGTCTGGGTGATGTTAATGCTCCTTACCAAGAACAAATTACTATTCAGTAGAGCTTTTTGTCTCAATGTTTTTTCCATATGTAATTTATGAAAGAGGAGAGAAAAATGCTGTATGTATGTATCAACCCCTTATTATTATTACTCTTCTATTTTACTAGAAATTATGGATTTTTTAGAAACGTATGGATTTCTAAAAACTTAATGAATGATATGGAACAACTATAAGTGAAGACAGATATGCAATAAGTATAAGATGAACTTGGAACTGTCATCAGTGCTTCCAGTCAGTGGCTTCCACTGCTGAATGTGTGCCAGAAGGTGCTTTTTGCTCTGGAGACTTTTTAACTGGTTAGGGATGAATGTTCAGTCCTTACTGAAGTAGGGTGGATTCAGAGCATAACAGGTGAGAGTCTGGAGTGTTGGTTACTGTTGATGGTCTTCAGAAAGTTGAAGGGAAGTGCTTCATAGTTTCTTTCTCTGAACTATGAGGAATGTTGAGATTGGAACATGAGTTGTGTTGTCTTCAGCCAGATGAATTCTACAGTTGAAATGCCTGAGAAGATTTGATTGCAATCTTGAGATCCAAAGCTGAGATTTTGATATAAAGTTGAAGCAGTTGCTGAGTGGAGGAGAGGAAATAAATGTCTGGCACAGCTTTGGGGACTGTAGATAATTTCCATTGATCTTCCCTTCATTGCACTGGGCTGTTTTATTTTGTTTGTTCTCTGTTACTCATTTTTGGTTGTGGTATATTAAAAGAAAAGTGAATATTTGAAGAAGGAAGACTATGACTTTCAAAAGAGGAAAAATCCAATACGGTACATCAGGAACCAAAAGTAAATTTACTCTAATATTAAAATAACTTTCATACTGCATTCCTACTTACTCATTGTGTAATTCTGAGTAAGGCATAGAAAAGTAAATATTTAAAGTGCACAAAATATGAAATTAATGTAATGCACCTGCACTGAAATTGCAATTACTAGGACATATGTATGCAAATGGATCAGAGAAGCATACCAGTAATTATCAAGAAAATCACATAGTGTGCTTTCAATTTAATTGGTGTCCAGTAACTGTAAGTTCGTTAGTTACTTTGCACCAGACTAACTGCGTCATGGTTTAACCCCAGCCAGCAACTAAGCCCCATCCAGCCACTCACTCACTCCGCCCTGGGGGGGGTGGGGTGGGGGGTGGAGAATCGGAAGGGTAAAAGGGAGAAAACTCGTGGGTTGAGATAAGGACAGTTTAATAGGTAAAGCAAAAGCCACACATGCAAGCAAAGCAAAACAAGGAATTCATTCAGCACTTCCCGTGGGCAGGCAGGTGTTCAGCCATCTCCAGGAAAGCAGGGCTCCATCACGCCTAAAGGTGACTTGGGAAGACAAATGCCATCACTCTGACCGTCCCCTCTTCGTTCTTCTTCCCCCAGCTTTATATGCTGAGCATCAGGTCGTATGGTCTGGAACATGCCTTGGGTCAGTTGGGGTTAGCAGTCCTGGCTGTGTCCCCTCCCAACTTCTCATGCCCCCCCAGCCTCCTCGCTGGTGGGGTGGTGTGAGAAGCAGAAAAGGCCTTGGCTCTGTGTAAGCCCTGCTCAGCAGTAAGGAAAACATCCCTGAATTATCAAAGCTGTTTCCAGGACAAATCCAAAACATAGCCCCATACTAGCCACTATGAAGAAAATTAACTCTGTCACAGCGAAAACCAGCGCAAACTGCTAATTGGAACACAGATAAACTTTCTCCAGTGTGGTAGGTAAGCTGTAATCTGAAAGTGGTATCTGTGAAATGTACCTCTGCAAATTCTTTGGATAAATAAATGCAAGTAATGTAATTCCCCAGCATTCCAATTTGGTTTTCTTGCTATATACGTTTAAAAAACCAAAAACATATGACCCCAAACCTTAGTGAATGATCCTGTGCAATTGTGTGGATTATAACTACCTGGACCTTAGCATCTCCAGTTCCTGAATCTTAAGTCAGATGACTGAAATGGCAGTGGATAGCAGTGTTATATTAATCCAGTGGAAGTCGGATTCTTTTGGCATAGGGAACTGTCTGCATCAGGTAATTATTTTTGCTTTATATTAAGATGTATGACCAAGAGTCAGCCCTTGTGAGGAAGAGGTAGCAGCTATTGTCTGTATTGCTCAGGCTCTGGAAATGGTAAACAGATGCTGACAGTTCCTAGCTGGCTTTTATATTGTCACATGTCCCTGTGGTGTGAGGCTGAAGGAAAGCACAGAAGTTTGCCAGGGAGAAACAACCATTTTGGCATTGTGTTGTGTGGAGCTTTGTGAAGGTATCCTTCCTTATTCTGGAAAACTCTGACATCAGTAGTAAGAGTTTATGGAATCTATGAATCTGATGGTTGGAGAGTAAATCAGCAAAATCCCACTGAAACTAAGGGAGCTGTGCCAGACTGCAATATCAGGCAGTCTCTGGTCAAAAACTTTTCTGTTGTATGAATAGATCTACTATTACCTTCAAGAGAGTGTCAAAACTGTATTAAAAGTGTGTTCCCCTGGGGAGTGCACTAAACTGTGTATTCTTTTCTTTAGAACATGGCTGCCTGTTGCTGCAGCTTTGCATAAGCTTTGGAAGGGACAGACCTGATTTCAGATTGAAATGGGAAGAAACATGCTGGTGGAAGAAAATGTTACTGGAGCAAGTCTGAGGTATCCTCTGTTGTTTTTTCTTAAGGACTGTTCACTTTATTACATCTCCAGAACTTTAAAGTTGTGTAAGTTCCACACAGCCTTCTCCACCCCTGTTGCAGCTCTTTGCCTACAATCTGTGACACCTATTGCTGCTGGTCTCGGCAACCAGTTGAAACAGCTGCTGCTAGTTCTAATTTACAGTCAGGTGGTGTCAGACTGCAGAAGGTACTTCAAATAGATAGATCAAAAGGCCTACTTAGTTAAAATCGAAATACAGGTAACACAAAAAAAGTAGCATGTTACTGTTTCTCCAAGAAGCATTCAGCATACTTTTCCCACTATGTGGTAACTTGTTTTTAGAAGCAGTAGAGATGAGCAAAGGGCTAAAATCATCACATACTGTATTTCCACCACTAGGATGTTCTCTTTGAACCAGATTTCCTGCTGTATGAAAAAGTCTCTTGGCTTTCTTGTTTGCTTTGTGGAAAGAATGCTTCCTTTTTTTTTTTTACAGTTAAAGTAAAGGTTAAGTTTTCTTGGAAATGATTGCTATTGCCCTAGAAAGAGAGAGTACGCTAAGGATACAGACTGAAGAAGTAGCAGGAATGTGGGCTGCTTAAAAAAGACTGTCATAAATTCACTAGGTCAGATGGGCTTTTAACTATGAGTGAATGCAGTTTGGCTGCTGCAGAACAAAGGGAAACGAGAGTTTGTAAAATCCAGTCTAGCTTAATTGCAGAGAAGCACCTGCCTGAAAAATTATTTTTGCTTGGTAACTGAACCAACTTGCTCAGCACTGAATTTTGGCTAAGACTGGACAATAAAATGCAGTAATACTTTGTAGTTTCCTCCTGGAGATTGGCGAGTGGTGCGCTCAGCTATATAAATGCACAAGGATCCAGTCAGACTTTTCTGATGTATTTTGACTCAAAAATCTGAATAATTGGGAGCCTATAGCAGCAGTAAACCTTTATGCTATTTTAACAACGAAGCAGTGAAGGAGAGAACAAGCAAAGACACACATGCACATGTTCTACAAACTTTTTTGTAGTTGTTAGTAGATAACCTTGGGAAAAGGTGTTTATTTGAAAGATTACTTCCAAAAGAAGGAGAGTTTCTGTGCGTGCTTCACATTCTAACACTTAGAACACGGTGCCCATTTTTAATCATCTTCTTGCTGTAGCAATTTGACACATAGTTCTTTTAATTGACATAAATTGATAAGTTATGCTGTTGTACCAGGTTGGTAAGTACAGCCTGTGGGACTTGAATGCAGAGCATAAAATACTTATGTTACTAATTTTAAAGAATGAGGGCAACAGATAATATGTGTGTGGAAGACATGCAGACAATGGATCAGCTTCTTAAGTTCTTAATTCTTGCTGATGTATGCTTATGTGAATACCTATGCTATCTCTGTGTTTTATGCAAGCACTTTTAAGGGCAAGATTAGAAAGCCAAATTGTGAATTGTAACTGTAATCTGAAATCAAAATGAAATAAATTAGAGAAAGGTTACGTTATAAAATACTGCATTTGGAATGTAAAATTAAATGATCAAATGCAAACTGGAGAATAACTGCATTACAGAAGATCAAACTGAAAGAATAGTTACAGGTAGCACTTCCAGCAGTGACTTTTTTTGAACTACCTGAGTTCACGTAAGAGTAAGGATTTCTCTCTCACTAGCACTGACAAGATCTATACTGAAATCCTGTGTCACATGGAAAGTATTACTGGCAAATTGAAAGGAGTTTGGAAAAGGGAAACCAAAATAAGTGTTTGCCTCTATCCACTATGAGCAATTTTTAAATGAATTAGATTTGTTTATTTTAGAAGAGGAAGCTGGGCATGGATTTAACAGTCCACAGTGTGAATTTGTTTTAGGGTTTTTGATGTAATTATTTTGATCATTAGGAGGTACTGATCGGTAAGAGGGTCTTGCAAGGATAGGAGGAAAAAAGCTGTATAATTTTCAAGAAGGAAGATTGCATTTAACGTGTAAATAACAGAATTATTTTCTGACTGGGGGGATGTGGTGAAATTGTTGTAGGATAAGGATAGTTTAGACAGATACCTCTTTTTGAATCTTGCCTCAGGACAGGAAGATGGACTAAGCAGTCTTTTGAAACTAATTCTGTTCTTGGCCGTACAGTACAGCAATAATGATAAGAATAATCAAGAGATTCTGTTTGTCTTGGGTGTTCTGTATCCTGTGAAACAGGGAATAGGCTGTGCTTAATTTTGGGAAACGTGTATTTGGAGTGGGGGGGATGCTGACAGAAAAGACTGTTTTGGTTGGGGATCTGGCAGGAGTGGGTAAGTAGATGAAATTTATATACAACCTCCCCTTGCTGAGAGCTTCCAATTTCTTTCGATTTTAATGAGCTCTGAATTGAGTACTTGTTTCTGTGCTACAGAACAATAGTTTAATTGTCATTCAGCTAGACTCATATCCCACTTCAGGGATATGTTTTTGTTTGGTGTTTTTGTTTGTTCGATTTGGGATTTTTTAATGAACATGTATTTTAAAATACATATTCATAGGAAGTGCATTCTTTTATGCATTCCCTAGTTATGAAAAGTGGATCCTCCAGTCTTATTTTCTGGAGACCTCTGTTACTTCTTATGGACAAGCCCTGGATGTCTGGCCTGAGAAACCACGGGCTGAAGCTTTATTTTAGGTATATTCATTTTTCCAACCAAAGGCCTGTATTGCTTAAAGCCACTCCACCCATTCTTTCTATCATCTTTCTTGCATACCTGCTTCCTAATTCTTGCATGCCTTTTCTATCTTTTGCAGGCTGAATTTTCAGTCCATCGACACTTCTTGAACAGCAAGAGAAATATAATCCAAAGTTGTTTCGCTTAAATAGCACGCCTTCACAAATTGCTAGGATATGCCATTCTTTAGGTGTGAATTTCTACGGTGTTTATGTGAAGTACAGACTTTCTTTTCTACTGTGAGATTTCTGCAATATCAGAACCTTGAACATTTTAGTGTAGTCCTATGGTTCCTGAATTGTCAGTTTTCCTAGAATTGCTTCAATAACATACTGAAATTGAACAGTAAATCTACTGTGATTATGAATGTTTTTAGCAAAAAGGCTGAAGTGCTGGGCTGTCTGCATAAGCAATAACTGATCAGACCAAGAGTGCTATAAAACTCAGTTGCCACTTCTGCCATTCCTTTTCAGTTCTGCTGCGGAAGACTGGTGATTTTTCTTTTAGAAGTGCAGAGGGAATGACTGCCTTCTCCTCCCCCTGCTTCCAGCTATAAAGTTGTAGTTTCTCCACATTAACACAATATCAGTACATTTGGCATCTTTTCAGTCCTGTGTTGGAAAGACATTGTATAATTCAGCATGAGTCTTCTTGGATTCATTGATAATAATGCCAGCATAGCTGCATGTGATACAGCATTTGCATCTTTCTTTTTATCACTCAGAATAAGAATGCAATAAAATGCTTGAAAGTAGTTGTCAGCTAGTTTGCTTCTTTCAGTTTGGCTCTACAGCCTCTTAGCATTACACAGGAGATGCAAAGTCACTTTTTACTAAAGGAGAACAGTTTTATTTTTTCAGTTTGAGTTTATTAATATTTATTGGAAACTAAAATCTGCCACTCTTTGAAAAAGACTTGAAGAGTCTTGATAAGTATTTTCATCTAGATAAATTTAGTATCATGGGACCTTGTATTTAAACACGAGTATTTCAGTTACATACCCCATTTTGTGGTTTAATGTGCTTTAATAATCTGCACGGTAATATTTGAATATGCTTTGAACTGAATATATCCCAAGCTGTGCCTGCTTTCTGGGTGCAACCTTTTTTTTTCCCTGACGTTACCACCAACAGAAAATTTTGATAGGAATTTAATTCTAAAGCTTAGATCCTTTCATTTTCAGAGTCTGTGCTCATACAGAGCACCTGTATGAGAAGGTCACTTCCCTTTTACTTGATGTGGATGCATTTAGTCTGAGGCAACATGTAGCCTTCAGGCACTTGAAGCAAAGCTAAGAATTTTGAAATAAAACTTGATCCATTCATTTTCATTTAAGTTAATGCCGTGAAGAAAAACAGTCTTTTCCACGACTGAACTTCTGATGTCAAATGACAGTCAGTAATGACTACAGCTAATATCAGTGTGAACACTCCATTTTGGCTTGTTTTGCTGTGCTTTTTTTGTTACTCTCGTCTGTTTTTGTTTTATTTTTCAATATAAGTCAGCATTTAGATGTGCTTGAGAAGTAGCATGAGTTTTCTTTGTACAGTGCCTTTCGTTTTCAGAACATTGCAGTATGCTTTCCAAAAATTGGAAAGTTGGGAGCACAAATTCTTAACAGTATCTTCCCCATTTCATAATGAAGAGACTTCACAAGCAGTTCTGTTGAACTAGTGGAAGAGACCTGTAATAGTTCTTCTGTCAAAGGGCTGGGGCAGTACTGAATCTCCCAGGAAGACCCTCTCTGCCACTAATCCAGATCATTTTTGCTAGGGGAAGTTTCTAAGCAGGGATATGGATCAGGTGGTTGATTTCTATTTTCTCCCAATACAGTAATAATGAATATAACACTTTTCTTCCACATAGAAGTCCAAAGTACAGCATGTTTGCCCGGTGTATATAAATAATTTCATTTATCTAAGTTAGATTTGTAACACTGCAATGTCGCCCCCCCCCCCCAAAAACAAAAAATCTCTAAGGTGCTTTCCCTTTCATGAGGTTTCTGTAGGAATTATTACATATTCTGTCTCTCATGTTCCTACCTCCCGGCTGTTGCGTTACAAGTGGTGAGAATGTTGTTTGAAAACTAAATGAAAAAATAATCTTTTTTGAAGCTGTGAACAGGTACACTCAGAAGACGTAACAGTTCGGGGACAAGAACTTGCTGCGTTACCCATTGCTTTGTGAGAGCTTAACTCAGTTTCCAGATTGTACAGAGAAAAATTCTGCCATGTGTCCAGCATGCACACACACCATGGGAAGCCTCTGAAGAAGACTTAAGGGCTGGGCCTTTGCATGCAAGTGTCTTTCACCACAGCAAATGATCCAAAGAGCAGCTTCTATAAATACTATAATTTCCAATTGCAGAGCTTTCTTGTCCTTTCCTGTGGATTCCCTTGCCAACCATTTTCTCAGTCCTGAAGTAGAGATGGTTCTGTAGCCAGCATGCACTTGAATAGCCCTTTGAGAACTAAATCCAATACAGATTTTTGTTGGCTTTTGTTTGAGGTTTTAAACTGGCAGATTATTTTAGCAACATTTGTAGAGAAAGATTGCCTCTTGGTGTTGCTTTTTCTTTTCCATTGTTGTAACAACATAGTAAAATAAGGTTGTGGCTGCTGTCTGGTCTAATATTTATAGCAAGATTATTGCATTGCTATACAGCACTGTTTTAAACAATGTCATCTTTATCTTGGAGCACAAAGGACAATGGCTCAACAAAACTTTTTGAACAAAGGGGATATACATTTATTTGCAGATTTCCCAACACAAGTTTTGGCACTTCTTGTGTCTGAAGAAATTGTATTAAGAAAATGCTAATTTGTCTTTCTATCAGATGATATTGAAACTGAAGTATAGTTAATGGTCATAAATCAGAACTGGGCAAAGTTCCATTCAGAGGATCCTGTTTAACAGAATAACTGTGCTTTCACAGTTTTCAAGTATTAAATTGCTTATTGGAGACTGCTTTAGAGATCAACGATGGGAAACACTTATTTAAAAGTAAAGGATGCAAAGATACAGCTGGTTTAACAAAAATGAAGTTTAATCAAGTACTTGATCCTGGCAAATAGGTCAGAGTGTTGCTACAGCATCTCTGCATTCTTGAAGAAGGTTAATGTAAATTGGGGTGTTTCACTGTTCCCTTTTTCTTGTTGGTATTTTCTGGTTCTTTCTTAATGAAGTGTGTTATTATAAAATGACTTAATCGATAATGTGATCATGCCACTAATTTCAGCCGGCTTCTATCAAGATATCTTAAAATTAGAGTTGTAAGTGCATGCCTTAGAATGCATAGCATTTTTGTAATTTCATTAAGAATTCTGTATGAAAAGACTACTCTTGAGTGAGCTTAGAGCTTGTTAATACAAGATCCATTTCCATTACAAGGTGGTTGTGGTGCAATGGTAAGAGAAAGTACTGGGTCATGGAAGTTGCCCAGCAAGAGAATGATTATTTCATCTTTTTGTTTACAGTGAGTATTCTGACCCTATTTGAGACAAATACCACAGCTTGGTAATGTAATTCATGAAGTGTCAGGTACAGTGAGGTACAGCAGATGGATGCATGCCAGTATTCAAAGGAATTCAAATGGTTTCTTTCTCTAGGTTGTTCTGGAGAATTCCTAGTCCAGAGGTGGGTTTTTTTGAACAAGATTTTTTTTTTCATGATGTTTTTATTAAGTTTTAAGAAGCAGCTGCAATTGGTGGCAAGTATCTGAATGAGCTCACAATAATATTCCTAAAGTACTATCTCAAGCTAATGATTCATTCCAACACACTCCCTACTGGCGATGAGTTCACTACCAAACATAATGCCTACATTTCCAAACTGGTATGAGTTGCAGCTGTGTTACTGTCTACAGAGTTAAAAGCTTATTGTTGTGATCTTCCTTTGCAAATGAAGAACAATAATGATAATAAACCTAAACATTGTTATCTTCATCTAGAAAAAAGGAAAGCTGAAGTAGTACCTTTAGGGTTTTAAACAAGTAAAATACATATTGTCCATAGTATACTTGCCATTAAAGACTTGGCCATTTTTTATGCAAGGGGTTTAGCATCTGTAAGTCATTCATAATAAAGTCTAATCCCTTTTGTGCCATGGAAAGCAGAAAGCAATGATAGTTGCAGTTAAGCAACTGATAGATTGATAGTTGCAGTTAAGCTTGATTAACTAAGCATTTAATGCCAGCTGCTGGATAGGATTCAGGGTTTGGTTCCATTGCAGCCTAACTCAGTTGAACCCAGTTGAAATTGGTAGTCTTTATTTCTTTTGAAGGATTAACTATAAATCACTTTAGTTAATTTTTTTCTTGCATCTGTCTACAGCCATTTAAGCATAAACATCCCACTGGAGTTTAACTGGATAGAACTAGGACAGAAAGTTGCCAGCAAAAAGATCATGTTCGAGTCCTTTGCTTCAAGAGAACAAAGTATGCCTGAGCTTGGCTAAAAGCAGAACTTTTTTTTATGGCAGTGAAAGGCATCTGACATGGTCTTGCTTCAGTAGCTAAATGTCACCATAATGACTATGGGAACAATATAGTACAAGGAGGAGAGAACAAGGAAAAAGAAAATTATATTGTGGAAGGAGCACAAGAAAATAGAAGTGTGCTGTTGTCTATCTGGAGAGGAGGAAGAGTGAGCAGATTCTTTGCTCTCTCCTTTATGCCTTCTCCTTTAGCTTTTATGTGTATGTTAACCATTCAGACTTCTCATTCCCTCATCAAAACAGCATGAATATTCTGTCAAAAATACTACTGCTTTGTGAGATATTTGAAAAAATGAGAAATCCTTCAAATCAGCATTTTATCCCAAAACCTGCTTCGGTCCAGATTCTGCTCTAGAGGCTCTATGAATACATCAGTTCGAGATTGAAGCTGTAAATACCTTTCTAGTGTTCTGTACTTTCATAAAAGGCTTGGCTTTGATCCCAGTATACTGTATTATGTTAGAAGATTATTAGGATGTTGAGTGTTGAATTAACTGAAATGAACTCTTTGGAAATTTATGAATGATATTTGGCAAAATGGTATAAAAAAGAACATGAAACGTCACAAACGGAAATGCAGTTGCTTACTGTTTATATAGACAATGTTGTTTTCCATGCCACAAATATTTTAGACTATCCAAACTGTGCACTATAATGTTGTAAACGCGTGACCTTGTCAAACAGAGAAGAACTCAGTGTACCAAACAGAAACCACCTTAGCAGAAACAGTAAGGAATAAAAATCAGTTTATAAGACAATTCAATGCTCAATTCTGTTTGCTAGAAATAGTTTGAGAATGTGTCAAGGCTGACAAACTATGACGTTATTTAAGTAATGATTGCTTTAATTAGTTTCCAAACTAGAAAAATAGACGTTACTGCTTATAGATTCATATTTCTTTTAAATAAGGAAATGTATTAATTTAATTTTTTTTCATATTCTAAATACTACTTGTCCAGTCCACCTCAGATATATTGTAGCAAGTGTGTTCCCCCCCCTTGATGTCCATTAATATAAAGGTTCAGTGGCTGGCCAGATAGAAGTGTTCGCTTGGGTCTCAGCTGCTCAAGAGAGTCAAATCTGGTAGCTGCTATAAAGCCTAAATTCAGGCTGGTGTTAACAGTGGAGTTTTACTTTTCTAGTACCTCTCCGCATAAAAGTTACTTCCACTTGGATGCACAATTCTCTAGATATTTGAGTGTTGCTTTAGAGATCTAGGCCCTGGAGGCATGTCGCTATACTAGAACTTCAGCTTAAAGTTCAAGTTCCTGAACTTTCTCCTGAATGGGAAAATTGGAGTGGATAGTGAATAAGCAAATCTGGCTTCTAAGGTACAGAAATTGGGAAAAGTGAACTCAAACATTGGCGCATGTTTGGAATGCGACTGAGACTTTTAATACCTAGAGAGAGTAACACTAGCATCTCTTACATAATACTTATTTGATAGCAATGCCTTGTTATGCACTGTAGAATTGACTTACGTAGCTGTATTAGTAAGTAGAAAGGGCATTCTTTTCCATGTTATCATTTGTGGGGTAGTGAAGAATGAGAAAGAATAAAAATTGTGCACTAGTAATGTGTTTCCTTAAGCCAGTGCTTAAACATTACTTAACAGGTGGAAATGAATATTTAATTTCGAATATTGCTTGAAGAAGAGAAGGGCAGTGTATTACAAATCTAATTCAAATGAATCACATAGGGAGAGGAGACTATACAGTAAAATCAAGTTCCATTGAGAGTTGTATAACACCTAAACAAATCTTGCAGTTACAATCTCAAAAAGTTTCATTACATGTAGTAGAGTATAGGGTGCTTGATGAATCAGAAGTTCGGTTGGTAAAGTCATGTAACTGCAGTATTTTAAAAAATACTCAGAAAGATACATTTTGTTGCACATTATCGTGGTTTAACCCCAGCCAGCAACTAAGCACCACGCAGCCGCTCACTCACTCCCCCCCATCCAGTGGGATGGGGGAGAAAATCAGGAAAAGAAGTAAAACTCCTGGGTTGAGATAAGAACGATTTAATAGAACAGAAAAGAAGAAACTAATAATGATAATGATAACACTAATAAAATGACAACAGTAGTAATAAAAGAATGTACAAATGATGCGCAGGGCAATTGCTCACCACCCGCCGACCGACACCCAGCCAGTCCCCGAGCGGCGAATCCCTGCCCCCCCCTTCCCAGTTCCTAAACTAGATGGGACGTCCCATGGTATGGAATACACTGTTGGCCAGTTTGGGTCAGGTGCCCTGGCTGGGCATGAGAAGCTGAAAAATCCTTGACTGTAGTCTAAACACTACTGAGCAACAACCGAAAACATCAGTGTTATCAACATTCTTCACATACTGAACTCAAAACATAGCATTGTACCAGCTACTAGGAAGACAGTTAACTACATCCCAGCTGAAACCAGGACACACATCTTCCGTATAACTGCTCCTATTTCCTACTTGAAAATAACACTAATAATTTGTGGCATGAGTTAATGACTTAGGATTGCTGCTTTTGTTGTGTGGTTTTGTTTGGGTTTTGTTTTGTTTTTCTTTCTTTTCTCTTTTCAGAGATCTGCTAGGGTGTTGGGTTTTTTTCTTTTTTAGTCTTTGACCTTCAAGCTTCAGGTTTCTACACAGCTTCTCGAACAACTCCAAATGTCTGATACTTGCATAATTACTGAGGAGGGGGTAAAGTGTTCAGGCAAGCTTCCTCAAACTTTATTTAATGATGTGCTTCACTATTGGAATGGACAGCTTAATTTTCTTAAACACATAAAAAACCCTTATTTTAGAACTTTTCAGTTGCAATGCTAAGAGGCAGAAGAATGTTTACCTTATGTTGAATAAATTCTTATATTTAGAAATGATCAAATTCTTCCCAAAAATGCAATTCCTAAACCTTTCTGTCACTGAATTTGAGTGTGAAAGATGTTGCCTCAAAAAAGACTGCTTAAGGTCCCAGATCTTCAGAATTCAGTACAAGCATGTATCTGGAAGTTCATGCAGTCTTACAAATGTGAATTCTAAGAAACCCTATAGCTGTTCACAGGTATCTAAATGTGTATTTACCTTAAATTTGATCTGAGCAGAGCAGACATTTGCTGCATGCCTTACGCATAAAATGGCTAAAGGTTAATGTAAGTTCATGAACTGAGTTGCATTGAAACCATTGCAGAGTCATTTTGCTGTTAATTACTCTCCTAAAGTTACCATTTTGTCAGATTAGCCTGCCCACAAATTTGGGATTGCTGATTTAACATGTTTCATATTCTTTTCAAGACATTTCAACTCAACTGAATTAAGAGGATATTCATCACTTTATAGGATATTCATTTCAGATTGCTTTATGGGGATGGATGGTGCAGAGGGGATGTATCTCTGGCAAGTTCACAAGTTTTTAAGAGTCTCATATTCTTAACTGCAGTTTATCAGTGCTAGGTTTTTATTTCTCGAGTGGGTGTCCATTTAAACTAGTCACAGTATACTATTTATTTACACTTTCCATTGCATTGGATGTTAACACGCTTCCTTTTTTCATGTATGGTTTGAAGGCTGTTCATTAGAAAACATGCATGGTGTCATGATACATGTTCTCACATATTGTGACTCTCAGTTTTGGTAGCTAGAACTAGGGAAGGTAGAGTATTTGTGTTCGACAGAAGACAAAACTGTTGGTTACCCAGATCTAGACTAAATAAAAAAAAGGTATGAGAACGTAATGTTTATGTGAGCTGGAATCCAGTTGCCTAAATGCACAACTCTAATATTTAAATGTTTGTCGAGTCCCAAGGTTGGAGCGACTCAGGTTCGTGGATTTCCTTTGTCAGAATTAAGGTGAAACGACACCGGGGGAGTTCAAACAACAATCAACGTTTATTCAACCAAGCTAACCTTGCCCAAGTACAAGTGAACTTATCAATATGAACCTTGCATCATGTCATTAAGCCGCCATTTGAAAAGAGAAAGGAGGTGTAGAAAAAGAAACAGAAAAAGGAACATGAACTATGTTAGTGAACTGTACAACACATGCTAACCATACATAAGCCTTACTTATTTGGGCATCAATTCAAAGAAGAAAATAAGGAGAGCCTTCCCGTTGAGTCATGAGGTTCAGAGTGGATCCCCTTGCTTTCTAGACTCCTTCTCAAAGAGGAGCCCAGAGGCAGCTGGATCCACTCCTAGTCCCAGACTTGGTCAACGGTTTATGTTTAAAAGAATGAGGTGTAGGGTCTGTGGGGAAAAAAGAGAGAGAGAGGAAGAGACAAGAAAAGGATTTCACCAGTCCTGGGTCCAGCGTTGGTCCAGCCAGTCTAGAGATCCAGTTCCAGAGGGTGTGCGCCAAGAATTTGTCCTCCCTTCTTTTATACCTAAAGGGTCTGCCCCTGTAGGTGGGGGTTTGCCATCATTGAGCAAGCACAGTGTGAGCTCAGGAACATTCCAGAAATGAGTCAGTGGTCTCAACATGCGCAGTTCACATTCCCAGGATTCTCTGGAAATGGGTTGGTGGGTTTTTGGAGTCATCGGGGAGTTGCTTCTCTCTCCTTGCAGGCATGACCACGATCTGGCTTTTCCTCCAGGCACATACATTGTGCTTCTTCGCATGGTCGCTGAAGATAAGGAATTGTGACTTTGGAGAAGTGCGGTCCCACCCTCCGTGGGCCTCTCTTCCAGCCACGTTTTCCCGTTCACACAACTCCAGCGCTTTTGCAGAGGCTGTTTTCTCCACCAAATTCTTCAACAAATGTTTGAGACATTGGCTATAATTTGTCAGACTGTCACAATGTTTGTTCAGCTGTTGCCCGGTCTAAGGCATAGGTTCTCCCCACGGTCCCCTCCCCCAGAAAAGTTTTCCCTGTGCTTGGGAAGTTTTACTTCTGCATGTTGTTGGAGGCTTCAGCTTTATTCCCTTTTCTTTGTAAGTAGGCTTACCCTGGTGTTTTGTGGTACAAATGCTTTCTCTTCCTCTTAACGAATCTGTTCTGGTATAGAGAAAATCAGTAAAAAAGAAACCATTGAAGAGTATCACCTTCATCTAGTGGTTATGATCCTCAGTTGGAAGAACTCATCCTTGCTGCAGGTACTGTTGTTTAGTTTATTCAGAGGCTGTTTAGTATCACATGGCACTTACAGCATGTGGCCTCTTCTCCAGGTCAGAGACCTTACCCCTGCTCTTTCTCCTTGACTCTTAAAATTCTGTATGTAAAGCCCAATGCCTTCAGTAGGTGAATTTCACAACAAGCAACTACCTGGTTGTGAAGCATACTCCTGGGGGACAGGTGCTGTAAATTAAGGTGGAAGAGGGAATTGAACCTCATCAGACTCCTAGAAGAATGAGGTAATGGGGGGAGAAGAAGGATGGTAGTGGCAGCCCTCCTTCTCTGGCATACTTTAAAATTTAAGAATGGTTTTAATTTTTTTTCTTCTGCAGAGGGTACCAGGTTGTTCCTCCCAACTAGGAGGAAGAACTCCCTAATAGCACTGAGTGATGTGTCATAAATCAAGAGAAGATAAATCCACATGCCATCAGTGTTTCCTGCTGACCATCTTATGAAGCTCTGGTATCAGTGGGCAGGGAATTTCCTTTCTGTGATATTTTAGTTTTCTCTCAGTATTACAGTTAGATTAAGTTAGATACCTGTAGTCTAAACCCACGTGTCTCACTTACAAGATCTGAAAGAATTGCGTGGTGCTGAGATGACAGATTTTTCTTTGGATCTGCACTGTGGATTCTTTTGAGACCCTGTTAAAGGTAAGAACTTAATGTAACATTGAAGTATGCACAAAAATCTCTGCTATGATAGTTGCGAAGTTGTTCTATTTTTGTGATTATTTTCTTATATTTTGCAGGGAGGTTATTTTCATAGGCCAGTTTAAAACACCGTTTCATTCTAATTGTGCAGTCTAAATGGTTAGATAACTTTGATTCTGACTGAAAGTGTTACAAGACAGCTGTTAGGGGCTTTTTTGCTTTCCTGTGCTTTGCTTCAGTATTAAGTTTATAAAAAAATGTGAATCTAGTTCTGTTGGTTTTCTTGTTCTGGCATGTAAACTGCTTAAGTTGACCAATTCAGTGTGGTACCTGATCTAACTTGAGTTTGTCATCTGTGATTGTGTTTCTTAGATGCTAGAACTTATTACAGTCAAACTGACTTTACAACAAGTCTTGATTGAACAGTATCCCTGTGCAAAAATTTTGTTAAGGTTCATGACAAAAATTATAGATCACTTTAATTCATCATTCATACTTGAGTATTTTTTATCTCAGAAATCTTTTTTTTTTTTTTTCCCTGTGTCAGGTTAATTTGCATGAAGAATGATCCTGGGGCACTGTGCCTAATGTGTCTTCTTATCCACCAGCATTCTTAATTTCTGTGGGGCTCACAGGAGGTGAACCCATGTATCTTGTCCATGAATTGCTTTATTTTGCCTTTAGTGAGTTTGCTTTAATCCTTGAATCGGCTACAACATTAACATTAGATGAGCCCTTGGGACTGAGTAGTTCTGTGAATATTGACATAGGCTCATAAGGAAGGACAGTTTGTCTTGTAGAATTTTGAAAATACATTAGTGACTGAACTCAAAGGTTATAGTTTGGGAATACAGTATCTGTGTAAGAGGCTTAGTAAAGGAGTGAAAGTTTAATCAGAAGTGCTGATTATACTAAATAATTTACACTAGTAAAAGCTGAAGAGTTCCAGAAACTGGATGCTAAAATGTGAGATTATGTTGAGCTACATTGAATTTTAAGTGATCCACATGGATGGGGAAATCCTAATGTTGCATATGAAGCAATGAGCCATGAGCTGACCCATTAACTCCTCAGGAGTAACATTAGTTCTGTGGAAAGATCATGGACTGGTAAAAAGCGATGTGAATGTCCAGAATTGTTGGGAAAGGAACAGGGAACAATATGAGAGTTGTAATAGACTGAAAAGGCTGGAAAACAGATGACTAAGATGACATGTTGATAAAGGTCTGTAAAATATTGGAAAGAGGGTATAACTGGTGATTTTTCTAACAGAACATGCAATGAAGGTAGTAAGCTCAGAGGAAGGTACTTTCAGTGATGTGTAAGCTATGAAACTCCTTCCCCAAAGCATGTGCAAATGCTAAAAATCTACTTAAGGTTAAGTAAATTCATAAAAAATAAATTTATTGAGTGATTTTAAGTACAGAGACTGGTTCATAAAGTCTCTGACTTCCAAACAGTTGGAACTGGACCCTGGCTCAGAAAGACTTGGTATCAGTCCTTGCCTTCTTATGCTGCTTTCCATGGCTTCTCATTCTGTTTTGCCTTCAGTGTGTTCTTTTCTGATGGGGCACAAAGCAGGGTTGGGACAGGGAGCAGGAGTGAGGCAGAGGTGGTAAAAATTATAGTGGGCTGCAGGTACCTTTTGGTGTGGCTCACTGTGTTCCTATTGGAAGAGTGTGAGATGAAGTCTGAAAGCAGCAATGTGTCTGTTCCACTTGTTAAGTAAGTCCGGAAAACTATGCCTTGCTACTGTGCTTATTCAGAAGGTATATAAAAATATATTTTTAAAAAAAAGTCTGAAACGCCCCTTTGAAACAAATGTTTCACTTACTTAGTTTTCAACAATTTTTTTTTCTAATAAGAGCAAAATGTAAAAAAGAAAAAAAAAATCTTCAGCAGCTATCTGTTCTATTTGAGAGGATCTGAAATACAGTTGCTTATCTATGACCAGATTCTGCTCAGACTTGCCAGAAGCACGAGGGGAATTGATGAGAGGAGTTAGGGAAAAGAACTAATCAACTTTGTAATCTGTGTGCTAGGGAAATCTAATTATCTGACCATTGCAAAAGCAGGGTGACAAGTCCTGTAATGGCTATGTGATTAGTAAGCTTTGACTGTGGCAGTTTCCCTGGAAAGGAAAGGTGAAAATTGTTATGTTCAAGCTGAATACTGTCAGTGTATATCATCTTTTTCTTCTGCTTTCTTTTCTTGCAGTGTGGCACTGTGGATTAGTATGAAACTAATTAATTTCACATACATATAGGAATACTTTTTGTGGTCAGCTAGGCAGAAGGACTGGTCCAGTGAACATATAACAAAATCCAAACCACTGTATAAATGAAATGCCTCTTTTATATCCACGGGAAACTAAGTAGGAATGGTACAATTTTGCCATTTACAGGAATGGGGGGTTCTTGTATATAGAGGCATGCTTCGTTCTTTTCTCAGTAGGATTTTAGGCATTGCTGTCCTTGGCAGGGCAGATGGGCTGGAAGCAAGTCAGAGAATGTGGCTTATCAGTGAAGGACGCCTGAATGTAGGCAGGGAGAGCCAAAAGAATAAATGGGGCTGGCTCTAGATGCAAGTTCCTCTTCCAAGGTTCCAACCAATAATCATACAGATTAACGCTTGCAAAGGCAGGAAGGAAGAGTTCAAGAATTTTTTTTACCTGGATTTTTTTTTTTTTAATTGGGCATAAATGGCAAGGTTTTGGTGGTGGTGGCAAGAGGAGGGACCTGCAGAGATGGCCTCTCTGAGAATTGGCCGGGGGCTGGCCTGTGCGGGATGCAGTTGGCTCCACAATGGACCCACTGCAGGACATACATGAGCCCATCAGTGAAGCTGGTTGAGCCTCTGTGAGAACACATTTAAGGAAGGGCAGAAAGTGTCCAGAAAGAAGAACAGTAAGGCCAGTGTAGCAGGAGGTGCTCCATGGTGGAGCTGCAGGTACTGCCCCTGAAGGGACTGACTGCAACCTGCAGGGTTGATGAGGGAGTGGAGACTGGAGCGGGATGAGGGGATGTGTCTGGAGTGAAGCTGAGCCTGGGAAAGGGGGAGGAAGAGTGTTTTCCATAAGTGTTTATTTAACTGTTTGTCATCATTTCTAAATACCTGAATTGGTAATTAAAATGTTAACTGGCATTAAGTTAAATTCCCCAAGTCTGTTTTGTTTCCACAGTAATTGGTGAGTGATTTTTTTCCTGTCATTGTTTTGACCCACAAATTCTCTCCCTTTTGTTCTTCCTATTTTCTCCCATCCTGTTAGCAGAAGAGTGTGAGTGGCTGTGTGGGTGCTTGGCTGCTAGCTGGGGCCAAGCCACTGTGGTTTTGTATGTTCTAATTCATGAATTAATTGTATCTTAAAAAAAATATGTGGGATTATAATATGAATAATGGAACACAGTCTGATGTATCTTCTCTTTTCTAATGACAGACCCATATATGCTAATAAGCATATTGCTTTAAAGTAAAGTTCTAATTAGCTTTCTTGGAGCTCTTGGGAACAGCAGTATCGTAGTAACCCCAATGATGGACTTTTGCATTCTTGAGCCTTGTTACCCTGCCCTTTCTCAGGAATTTGGAACAGGTGATGGTGATAGAAGATGCACTGAGTAGCAGACTCCAATTGCAGCTGGCTAAACAGCCTTGTAAAATAAATCTCTCCCTTTTGTTGGGGCTAGCTTTTAACTGTTCAGGATATTATGTATTTAAAATTATTACATTCCTTATATCTGAGGTTATGTCATTATGTAGTGAAATAATCTGTAATCTATTTACTGAGCAGGTGCATGCACCTGCTTTCTGAGAATAAAATATGAAATGATCCCTATATAACAAGAAGACTTTAAAAACAAGAAGTCAGAATGCCCTTTTCAGAGGATTGGATGTGTGAGTAGGTAATGGAAATTTCTTTCAAATGACTTTTCTAGAAATAAAAACTGAAGGAAGAATGAAGTCATAGCAAAAGGCAGTTAATGTAGATGAACACTTGAGATGAAGATTGGCTCACATCTTTGCCTCTGGCAAATCTGCAAGGAGAAAAAGAATTTCATTATTTTAAGTGGCATGATAATGACTATATAAGTAATTTATGAACCTGAGGTATGCTCCCCTGGAACTGAGTATCTGGACTGAAAGTACTGGGTTGTCTAGTCCCGAGCAGTGGAAGGCTGGTATTTCTAACAGCGGACTAAGTTCTGATCTTTTATTTGCCTCTTGTACCAGTGTAGCATCAGTTGATTTTGACAGATATATAATTAGTTACTAGCTTGAGTGAAGACAATCCTCTGTTCTTTTTCTTTAACTGCCATGATCCGAGTCTGGACATGAGATGATAACCCAAGTTCAATACTTTTTCAGCTTTATTCCTTCTATGTATTGGAACCTAACTGTCAGCCCTTACAGGAAGACAGATCTATGTTTGGACATTATGGGATTCTAAAAGGTTTAAAGACCAATTTTTTGAGTGTAAATGTATTCTGATTAGCGTCAGTTTTATCAGTGTGATCACAGCATTAACTCTCATTATTGAAGGAACAACATCATATCTTCGTATCTGCCAAAGAGACCGGATTGTAACTTTTCCTTGGGTAAACAAAACCTTCTGCAGAAAGAATTCTCTTATCACATGCATTACATTGTACCCTTTTTATTTTGTCAGCAGGGTGATTATGTTTTAACAGAAGCCAGATATTTTAAATATGACTTGTTTGCCCTTCTACACTTGGACAAGATTTAGAAGTCTGTTGTGACTTTTGGTTTCAAAGCCTGGGCATTATTTGACTATGGGGAAGCCCCAGCTTTGGTTCTGTCAGTAATGGAGCAATGCTGCACAGCAGGTCTGTTGCGTGCTTTGAGCTCAGTGTTAGGAGAGTTGTTAACTGACTTGTTTTTTCGTTGAAAGTTTTTTTTTCTTTCACTAGCTTAAAAAAAAAATTTTTTTTTGTAAAAATGGATCCATTTCTTTGGAAAGTTAATTTTTTTTTATAGGTTCCTGTATCTTTTATTCTTCTTCAGATGAGTCATTTTTATTCTTCTTTAGATGAGTAAGTGGCCTTGCCTAATAGGCAACTCCCTGCTGCAAAGATACTCCTTTCCAAGTGCCATTCCTGGGTAGACAACAAACAAAAAGTCTTAAAATTTGAGACTTTTTTCCAGTTTCTTCCCCTTTTTTTTAAATGTGAACTTAGTAGAAATCCTGTGTATTTTTCCAGATGAGGTCAAGGTATATGTAAATTTCTCTCTAGAAATAAGTAGAATTAATTGCAATTTTTCACCTTTTTAGCAAAATTTTAGCTCACCATTAAATATATCCTTCACAGGAGCACAAGAATGTGGCCTTTATTTCTAGAGCCTTAATCTGGATGATAATAAAATAGCTCTTCTGTCAAAGACAAATGCCAATATCTCTTCAAAAATTGGACTCTTTGTTTTGAGTGAGTCTAAATTTGATTAACATCACCATTGGTTCCACTCTTACACTCCTATTCAGTGTTAACATGAAGCAAACACACTTTTCTCGAAGAGGAAGTCATTGTCATTCAAGTCGAGTTGTACTGAGGATTTGTATTGGAGGAGGGAGGGGAAAGACATGGTCCTTTGCAGACAGAAGTGCTTAATTTTTACTCATGTGTAGTGTTGCAGATTTCAAAGTAAATTTTGCAGTGTTAATATATCAAAATACTGCCACTAAAGTATCTAGAGAAGATAAACTTCTACTCTTCATGGGATGATTATAAGCATTTGCAGTACATACCACTTTATTGATAGAACTTTTTTTCATATAATTACTCTCTAGTTTAATCTTTTGATCTTTTATGGATCAGTAAATCAAGAAGCAGCACTGGTTGTAGCAGAAGGGCTCGCAAGCATGTTGAATGCCTTGCTTAGAAAATAATTATTGGAAGACTGTACTTGTAATGCAGTCCATGCCTAATACATATCAAGTTAAAGGTATTCAGTGATTGCTGTTAGAGGCTGAATCCTTTGCGGTGAATGTTCCTGATCTTCCGTGCAACTGTGGTGACTTTTTACTGTTGAAATATCCTTAAATACAAAGGAGGCTTAGGAGCATTCTGAAAATACCATGACTACACCAGTTAATGTTAGTGCCTCTTTCTTTGCTTACACAGGGAGAAAAAAGAGCAGAGCTATAAATTTTTTGCATGCAGACACTTCATTTAAAAATAAGTACTTAGACCTAACCATTTACTTGCTGATTTTGCAAGGTGCAAAATCTTGGTGTCCTTGACCATATATGAAGGACTGATTCGCTGTTGCTCTGTGCTTCCCTTTCTTCCCCCTGCCTCGGCATGCAGTGCTGTCTGCATCCTGAGAAATGTACAGGTGTCTTAAAACACCTCAGTGTTTTGTTCCCCTACTCAGGTACACTTATTATGAAAATGGAGGGGGTTTTAAGTTTGAATTATGATCTCATATGCATGTAAGAAAGGCTCAGATGATTTTTTGATCTTTTGCCCCGACATGTGCAGGATGGGATATCTGCTGGATCATGTAAAAATGTTCCTCAAATTGTATTACCAATGTGTTTTGTTTTGTTTTATCTCTACCTGAATGAAAAGCAGCTGTCTCCAGACACAGACCAACAGAAGACACCAATTTTTTTTCTGTTATAGACAAGTTTTGAATAATAGAGGCATACAGTTAATTCTGCTAGTGATCAAAAAGGCATGGTAAGGTTAGTGTTCACTGCTGAAGGTGTTTTATTATGGGAACTACAGCAAGAAGTCTTCAGAGATCATGTTGGAAAGCCTTGGAAGGGCTTTGCAGAGCAGGCAATCTTTTTTTCAGATCTGGAGTTGCAATTAATAATGTGCTTTTGGGCCTTGTTGGTTACTTTTGACTGTTCTTAAATGTAGAAGTTAAAACACCCTGTTCAGAATGCATTGAGCAGAATCATTAGAAAAAAGAATAATTAAAAACACTTTGAGGCTTCTTACTGATAGTAATTTGAGAGTTACTTAGGTATGTAAGCATAGATTAGTTTTACTTTCTTTTGTAATAGCATTGAAAGTGCTGAACAATTGGTAGATCCTGTAGCATAGAAGAATCCACAGTCTGTCACAACTGATTATTACATTTTAGTGCAATTTAAATTGAATCTTGTCCATCTTCAGGGACTTAGGCATTTAACTGTTTTCCCCTTATATGATAGAGTAGTAACTGTTCATATTCCCATCTTTTAATTGAAAGAACTCAGTTTTTAGGGGCAGTGATGCTGAATTGAATAGTTTAGTACAACTATTCTGGTTGACACAACTATTTGGTACAGCTATCTGATAGTGTATCAGATATGTGTCCTAATAAAGTTCTTGATATTTGCAGTCTTTCTGTGTGTCTCCTCTTAGTAACTTGAGGACTAAATTGTTATTGTAGTCTGGGGAAGTGATTTCCACTCTGTATTCGTTCTGCTGATGCTAAGCGTAAGTATACGTGGAAGCTGTGGGCTGTTTTGTGATTCACCCTTATACTGCGCTTCTCCATGTTGCCTGGAATAGTTGAACATGAAGGTGTGATTATACAAGATGCTTGCTCTGTCCCCAGGCTTTGCACAGCTGGCTGCACATAAAGTAGAAAGATTTTTAAGGAGAGAAACATACTGTTTCCTTCTGTGGCTGAAAAATACTCCGGTGTGAAAGATCTTGCTTTTATTTTGATTGGGTTAGAAGACAGCTATGTTGGAAATATTAAAAGAAATTTTAAGTTTGATACAGACTCATTTGGCAGCAGAGTCCAACAGTGCATACACACTCCACTCCAATTCAGAGGGTCTTGGAGGAGGGTCCATGTGAGACTGGTATGTCTGTGCGCAGCTGCTTTCTTCTGTGCACTGTCTGGCCCAACTCAAGGAATTTTGCATTGGATTTGTAAATTGCAAACACTGTTAGGGAAATTTCACAATTTGAAAACATTTAGACTTAGATGTCAAAGGAAGCCATCAACAGTTGATGAAAGCTTCTGTACTCATATTCAGTCATATAAGAATGTAATCTGAGATGCAGAACACATTTCTGTGTTTAGATCTACTGAGCATAGATAGTTTTTGAAACTGCCTCATGGCTGTAAGCTATGTGTGGCAGGGGAGAGAAGAGGCAGGGATTCACAAAAGATGGTGTGCCAATGATAATTTTAAATTGCTTTCTGAAGATGCGAAGAAGGATATCGTTTGCTAATGGTACCACATGCCACCTAGTCCTACCATACATTTCACTTGGGTTTCATTTCTCTGGAGGATGACATGCGTTTGTACACTGATGTGAACTTCTGCGATTCAAATGAAATGTTGGGTGACATATAGATCTTAGGGAATGTGTTAGATCATATTTCCAGGATCTAAAGAAGCTGGTATGGTGTCTGTTCCCATTGATAATTTTCCCTTTTTTCTGTTCAGTCAGGTTGTCTGCAATGTGCAAAGATTAAATACATTTTTCTTGGTATGTAGTTGTATTTTTAATGCATGATAGATGACAGAAACCATGTTTGTATAGTTCTAGCTTATTTGCTATACTTGATTTCCTCATATTTTGCCATCAAATCCTGCTTGAAGAAAGTCTGTTATGATTTAAGAAAATAAAAGCTTGAGAGGTTGAGAAATCCATTTATAGTGACAAACTCATTTATCTAAAAGTCCTTGTGACATGCAAAACAAATGGTATCAAAATAAATGTTGTTATAGTTTCTTCATCAGAAATTATGGGAAACCAGCAAATGTCCTATGTGAAAGTAAAATTTCCAAGAATGGCTATCCTGAAAGGAAAAAGAAGTAATCTAAATGCTAAAAGCAGTATAAGCTTTTAATTGCATTTTTAATGTATATGCAATTAGTCATTTAAGTTTATATATTTCTATACTGCTTAAAATTGTCAATTTTGAAAAATCCTGGCCCAAACTTTCTTAGTATTTGTAACAATGTGTGGGTGGGTATTCTAGTGCTGGCTTCAGTGATAAGGCAGGCCATAGTGAGTCTTGGGAGGATGACACAGCAGACCAAGGTGGGTTGGTTTTTTAATGTGGTAGACAACTCTTCCAGCATGGCCTTTATGCTAGTATTAGTTACACGTCCATATCTGCAGTCTGCATAACACATAGTTTGGCTGAATCTGAGCATGTTGTTTCATGTCTATTACAAATTAATCTTTTTTGGCAAATTTAGTGGCTTTTTTTCTTCTTATTGCCTAGAATTCTGTTGCAGGAATCCTAGCAATTCAAGCCTATTGACTCAGATGAATAAACAATGAAAATTGAGTCCTAAGAGTGAAGAGCTTGAGTGTGAAAGGATGACCTATTTTTTCTGTCACATCAATGTGAGTAAGTGTTCAAAGAACAATAATGTGTTAATTTACATACTACAGGGGCTTAACCTACCTGACGTTTTCCTTCTAAATGGTAAAAGGTAAGCAGGGCTCAGAATTTTAAATGGCATCTCTGAAGGTATATATGGAGGCAGTGGTCAGCTTTGCAAGCAAACCAAAGTTGGAATAAACAGGGTTTTATCTATGAAAGAAACTTTCTTGCTCTAGCAATTGCAAACAGACAGTTGGAAAAAAAAATTTTGTCTGATGTGTGTAAATAGGAAACATAATTAGCCACCTCATTTTTGTTAATTTGGATATTTTTGTCTCCTGACTCCTAAGATTTGCATACCAAAGTGAGTAGCGGTCTTGTATTTGGGAAGCATAAGACTAGAATACTAAGCACTGAGTCTCCAGGGATGGAAGAGTATATTAGGTGACTCTGCAGCATCTTCTGAAGTAGGTGGTGATTGGAAAACATTACACTGAATATTCTATCCTAAATTAAATGAACATTTACATAAACCTTAGATCACATTTTGCCTTTAAGCCATGTTTGTGCAGATAGAGCACAAAGCTGCTCAAAGATCCTGAGGAAAGCATTTCTGGAGGTGCTGTAGGTGATTTCCTTTGGCAGGAGTCTACCCCAGTGGCTGAAAAATCCCATCCTTTCATTTATAGAGATTAATGGTGCAAATTGAGGTACGTCCTTTGTATTAGTCCAAAAGAAAAATGTGCTTTATTTTTTTTTTAATTCTGTCCAGACTTGTGAGCAGGCCTATACTGACAATTACCTTCAAAGCTTAACCCTTGAACAGAAAGTAACATCAGAATTTTGTCAACAAGAGCAGTAGCCCAGAGTTCTCAGCTAGAATAAATCAACCCAGTTCTAATGAAAGCAGCTGATTTAAACCGCTTTGTTCAATGTAGGAATCATGCTATGTAGAGACTCAAATGCACCTGTCTTGAATAATGAGTTCTTAAAACAGAAGAACAAGCAAATGGCCGAACAGTCCTTTTTCTAGTATAGCCTCCAGGCTTCCAGAAGGCAGTGGCTTAGGACCTGTGTGGGCAAGTATTTCTGTGGACTAGAAGATGATGAAAGAACTCTTTCTGAATGAGGTACTACAGTGAAACTAGGGAGATTTCTGTTCACTCTTTCATTACTTAATTTCTTTGTACTATTTCTATTCTTGTTCTAGAAATGGCAGCAAGTGGAGATAGTGGTGGGGGAAATACCACATCTTCCCGCTCCTTTTCCTAGTCTTTAACCGTCAAATGGCAGAGACTGACTTACTACTTGTAGAGTGCCTTTCTTAAGTGTAGGTGGAGTCCCAAACAGTGATACTAATGTTTTAAAATAAAACATGTTCTAGCAGGAAATGGCCCAAGTCCTGAACAGTGGGTGAGCCATGATTCTGTTTTCAAAACCAGCATTCAAGATAGTTGAAGAAGATCAGCCTTTTAGGCCTTCAATTAAAAGGATGCTTTCATAATTGAAAATAAAGTTTTAGTGTTACCCTTTGAAATGATGCAGTGTTAATTAAGAGCAAGATAGTATGGGTGAATGTAATAATAGGACACTGTTCTCTTATATCCACATCGTTCCTGACCTGCTATGGAGTTTTTCCACTAGCTGTGAGTTAATACTATAGCAAGCACTGAACCTTCCTACTCACCCATTGGGGGATTTCGTTGAAAGGTGAGCATGAAAGACTTGAATTTCTTTTTAGGATTTTAAAGTGAAGAAAGATGGATACGTAGGGGATAACAATGGGAGATTTTCATATTTTCTAAGGCAGAAAAGGTTGAATTTATGCTAAAAATAAGATTTATTTGGGAGTTTCATCTAGTGCAGCTCTGGATGTGATAAAAGGCAGTTTTGTGAAGATGCTTTGAAATCAGTGATTGTTTACAGTTGATGAAACAGCCATCAGTGAGCCCACTAGAGAGGTGTCAGTGAACTAACTGGAGTACAAGAAAGATTTGAGTAAAGATGAGTGTTCCAGAAGGAGAAGAAGAAAAGCCCATTAAAAAAAACCAAACAAACAAAAAACCAAAATAAAACCCTGTCTAAATAGCAAATCAGTTATGCTCACTGTAATGTGAATACTAGAGAGCTGTATTTCACCCTTTCATAGAAATGAATCAAAAGCCTAACATTGCAGTAGTCTATTTTAAGTTCTTTTCAGAAGTAATATGTGGGTTAATCTTTGTGTTTGCAGGCTTCATTTGGAGTTCCAATTTGTTTGCAAACCATTTAAATTAAACTAATAATGTAGTGGTAAGTTTTAAAGCAGCCTGATATTAAATTAGATTTCTTGTGCCAAGATGCCTGCTCCTGAATTCTGGTAACATCCTCCTTATTAAATAAACCTTGATATCATTAACAGTTCTGCAGATGTTTTTGCTATTATATGATATATTTGCACTATTTATTATGTGTCTGTTACCTTACATCCATGTTACTAGATTGTATTCAGAACTTGGGAGCTGCCAATGGTTCTGTATACGTGGAGTTTGTGAGCATTGGACAGTGACATTCAGTTTCAGTCGTAGGGACTTAACTTTTTTTTTTCCCTACTAGACCTTTGTATACTAAATATTAATGTTGTCATTGGTTTCTTTAATTTTTTTAAACACAATGTCTATGGAAGGAACTAATGACTACAAACCAACAGATTACAGGTTTCTGTACCATGTAATTGTGCCAAAGTGTTGCTTCATTTGGAGAGTTCAGACACCTTGATGGGGCATACAGTAAATGAAAAATAGAGGGACTAAATCTCATGCATCTCAAAAGCTACAATCTTGCTTTAGTTCATTTGAGTTGCTGTGTTCCACAAAAAATATTCCCTGGAACCTAAATTTTAAGAAACTGAAGAAGTTTTCTGGTAGTAGTTACAATATATGGTATTAATTCCCAGTATTGTGTAAAAATTTGATTAAAGTGACTCTGCTGTCATCTGCACCACTGTATTTACACTGTGTGTGTAAAACCACCATTTTATTAATTAAGCCTTAGATTTCTTTGTTCTTTTGAATTCTGAGCTTTACTGTCATCAACCGGCAATGTTGCTTTGTGAAAACTTTAGTGCAGTGTCCTTGTTTTTTCTGGTTTGCCTTCAGTCTCTTTTGCTATTTGTTTTTCTTGTAGTTCATGGAATCAGTTGCACAGAGATGTTTTCTGCTCCGTGTTTTTTCTGATTCCTTGCACATCAGGATCCTGATTTATGGCTGGAGTTCCTTGCAAGGCACATGTTATGTTAGTAGTAAATGCAAACCCAAATAATTTATGAAGTGCTAAAACATTTTAAAATAACTTCCCAAATTTCTGATACCTTCATATTGTCATCTTAATGATTATTCATTGATGTCTATTGGCATGAAAACTGTGCATAAGATGATGTACAGTACATGTTCGTATCTCAGGACAGAGATTACTTGTATTTTGAAAAGCTCTTCTATCCAGGTGAATGGTAATAGGTCAATCCCAAAGATTTCTTTAGTTCTAGTGAAACTTCTAAAGGCGAGTGACTGCTAATGTAACAGAAGTTTAACGGGTGATAAAAGTTCTTTTATAGTTAAGACATGATTTGGAATTGTGCAGTTTGTTCTCAAACAGCAAGATAAATGTTACAATTACGGTAAAAATGTGTGGAGAGGTTAAGGGGAGACTTTTCCCTTAACTTATTTCAGCTTTCCAGTGTGACTTAAAAATTGCTGTCTTGAAGCCAGTTATCTAAGTCAATAATGTGCAAGATTGCTTTAGCCAGGGTGGCTTCCTTTATTTATTTTTTTTTTTACAGGCAGAAGGTCTATTGGAAGTTAAAAGACTCAAAAGCCATCAAGGGTCTTTCCAAGTTTAGTTTAAATCATTTTAAATGTTCCTCTCTCCTGTGTATACTGCCTCAGTGAGCAAGTAATGATGGATGACACTTCATGGCTCTGCAGAATGTGACTAAAATAGAAAGATCTTTCACATTCAGAAAATAGAAATTATACAAGGTGGCTATTTCACGTGTTTTGGAAATAATGTATGCCCTTCTTACTTGCAAGTATAAATTGCAATGGAAAAATATACATGTCTTGTTTTCAGTGTGAGCTTCCTTCAGTGAACATTATTTTTCTGTCTGTGATGCATCTTTTCAAACTGGTTTGTACCTTATTCAGCCTCTTCAGTACCATGTAGGAAGGATTCCTTTGTTATTCTGAAGGCAGATACTCAGCATCAGAGTGTATTGACTCAGCATCAGGGTAAATCATCAACTCTGCTTTGGCAGTCTGTTTTCTATTTGCGTATTTATCTAGATATATTGGAAACTTAAAAAAAAATTAGCTTCAGCATAAAAATCTTTTGCCCATGTTGAATCAGCCATGAACATAAAAAGGAAAATATTTTATATTGGCTGCAATGTAGGATTATCTTCTCATTAAGAACCTGAGTAGCAGTGATATGGCTTGAAATTGAAATTAATTAGTTTCTGTTGAAGGCACTTATTAATTCTTACTATTATTACAAATGCTTGGGGAACACGATCCAGTGAAACAGAAAATCAGATGATCAATGAAATTATACAATAATGACTTCATGTTATTATTACGAAGTCAAGTCTTGTACTTCACAGTTATTTAGAACAGTGATTAATTAGATAAATTTGACTTCCATCAAAGCATTTACAAGTATTAGCAAGTACGTGGTTCTCATTTTTCATATCTAGACCTCAGAAGTATTTTATCTATGACTTTCCTAACTGTACACAGTGCTGTAGGGTTTTGGATTTTTTCGATGCTACGAAAGCCTGTGTCTTTGCTTAAGTTGCTTCTCGCACTCTGTGATGATGGCACTGGGATTCAGGAGGAACACAACACTGCAAGTCAACTTTGGTGGTAGCAGACAATACACAGTCTTGGAGAAATATCTTAACCTGGCTCCATTTTATTTCCTTTATAATGTAAAACAGAGATGAGGCCCTCTCACAAGGTTGTGAAAGACACTTCACTAGCATTTGCAGTCTCTTTTAAAAAGAAAAAAATATAAATGAATTATGGAGTTATCATTGTCAGGTTGCAGCAAGGGATTGTCAGGCTGCTCCCTAAGGGATGGGGGGCATGGAGGCTTTGCCAGCCAATGCAGGTGGGGCAGGACTGGGGGTAGTGGCCATGTTCAACCAAAAGTCTAGATCACCAGGGAAGTTTGTGGTGATGAGGCAGATCCAAGGTCAAGCTAGAAAGTTGAATGGCATGTCAGGATCAGGCCCAGTGATGGTAACCAGAGTCAGACACAGCCCAGTCATTACCGGACAGTTCCATTGTGATGAGACTGAGTCAAGGTCCAGCTAGGAAGTTGGCCCACAGGTTTGGATCCAGATCAGTGGGGTTCATGGCCAGGCACAGGCATGGCAGTGGCGGAGCTGGAGACAGGCATAACTGTGAGAGCTCAGGCAGGGACTAATGGCCCAAGCTGAAATGGAGCCCCTAGGCCCATCTGCAGGGGGTGTGGAGGGCAGCCCCAGGTGACACTGGTCAGGGCTGTTAAGGCCTGTTAGTACACTCATGGCCCTGATAACCATTCTTCATATCCATGCATAGTTTTGAAGATAAGATGCTTTTCCAAAAAGAAAACGTGAAAATAATATCCTGAGGAACAGAGAACTATTGCCAATCTTGTATGAGACTTTTATGTAACTGTGATATGTTGAAGACGATAACTAAAAGTACTGCTCTAGGGAAAGAGTTCTGCAGTACAAGCAGCAGCTGCCAGAGGGGGAATGCACTAGATGGCAGCAGTCAATTGCTGTGGCAGTGGTGACCGTAGGTTTCCCAAAACAAGACTGGAGAGCCTCAGTAGATGACAGACACTATTGGAGAAGACTTTTCTTGTCCCTTGACTGTTGGCCATAAATATGATCACTGTAAAAATCTAAGTCTCTGTTTCATCATCAAGTGGAAAAAGGATTCTAGCTGCAGGGCCTGCTTGCTTTTTCTAATGGATCTTCTATTCCTGACAGTAAAGGAAGTGTTTACAAACATACCTGATAAGTATGTTTGATATTAATGTGCATAAGATTTCATGCAATGGATGACTACTGAAGCCCTCTGAGAGTTCATTCCTGAAATGGAAGAAGAGCACAATTACTCCTATGTGCTCTGGACAAAAGCTTGGTATCATGGTGACTACAGTAAAAGCTATTTCCACAGGTAATTCATAGTTATACTTACAGTGGAAGAGAACTGGGGCGTTTGTGGTAGACCACTGCTGAAGAAAGAGTTATGTACAATTCAGCCTTTGGTGTTCTGTTGTCAGTTGTCTTGGTCCTCACATTGAGGAAAGCCTCGTGTAAAGTAGTGTAAAGGGGTGCTGCAGAACTGTGCCCTTACGGCAGTCATTTCAAAGGACAGCACATAAAGTGTTCTTCAAAGGAAAGGAATGAGTAATTAGCTCTCAAGCAGCTGACTACTTAGGCACTGCAGGATGTCAAAAAATTAGAAGTTATTCATTGAACATTAACAGAAGCAATCACGTGGCTACGGACTTTCCAGGACTGAGGAAACAGGCTGATAGCCAAGTTCCTGAAGTATCTGAGAACTTGAACAAGACCAGAGGTTAAACCTTCAGGGGAAGGTTGTTCAGCCCAGTCTCCTGTTCTCTCACTGTGGTAATGTTAATGCTGCAGTGAACCATTTGTGCTCAAATCACTTCTACATTTTTATGATTTTGGCAGAATAGAGGAAACATAACTTTAAAAGAATTAGAATACTATGTTTGTCTCTTTTAGTGGTGGAATTATTATGTTGTTGTTACTTTTTTCCTCTTGTGATGATTGATAGTCTTTACACAAATCCCGGTCAAAACATGGGGGGAGCAGGTATAGCATAGTGTAGAGAGCTATCTGAAGGTTTCAATGCTGAGATGACAAAATAGAGAAAAGGATACCAGGGACTCTGTTTTTCTGATTGAAAGCTGCCCAAGCACAGCCTTTGTCAGTATGAGGTCCAGACCATTTATAGAAACAAGATAGGCCCATTTTCTCATGAAACATTAGAATTGTTTCTATTTTAGGATAAATTATTAATATTTTAGATATTGATTCATTAAACTTCCTTTTCCAATGAAAAACAAGGTGATTAAAATAAACAAAATAACAGTGCATGCTGTTGTGATTTAACCCAGCAGGCAGCTAAACACCACACAGCCGTTTGCTCGTTCCCTGCCCCTTCCAGTGGGCTGGGGGAGAGAATTGGAAAAAAAAAGTAAAATTCATGGGTTGAGATAAAGACAGTTTAATAGGACAGAAAAAGAAGGGAGAAGAATAATAATATGATGATAAAGGAATTAGAATATACAAAATAAGTGATGCACAATGCAATTGCTCACCACCTGCTGACTGATGCCCAGCCGAGGCAGTGGCCCCCAGCCAGCTTTCCCCTGGTTTATATACTGAGCATGATGTCATATGGTATGGAATATCCCTTTGGCCAGTTTGGGTTAGGTGCCCTGACTGTGCCCCCTCCCAACTTATTGTGCCCCTCCAGGTTTCTCGCTGGCTGAGCATGAGAAGCTGAAAAATCCTTGACTTTAGACTAAACATTACTTAGCAACAACTGAAAACCTCAGTGTTATCAACATTCTTCTCATCCTAATTCCAAAACACAGCACTATACCAGCTACTAGGGATGAAATTAACTCTATCCCAGCTGAAACCAGGACACATGCAAACAGGGCAAATTTCTGATGCAAACTGCATGTTTTCCAATGGCAAGTCCAGCCCTTTTTCTTAGCCATTTTCAGTGATATTTGACTGGATCATGTCTGTTAATACAGGGGAGCTTAGCAGAATACGCTTTTCTTTCTCAGTGAAGAGTGATTATGACATTAATTTGCATATGCTGTTCCCTTTCCCAGTTTAAGGTATTTAATAATTAATTAGTTCCGCGGAGTGGTTTAATAAAGTAATATAAAAAGATGAGGGCTTATTCAATAAATTCTGCTGATATATATGATATCTAATAATGCACTTGGGTTTTAGAGGTTTGTCTCTTTCATAGAGCATTTGTGGCAAATCCAAAAGAGTTTTTTAGGGTGTTCTGGGTGACCTGAGGATAGGGGAAAGAGCAGGAGTGATTTACAGTATTGTTATGCTTGAGAAGTGTTGATTAGGCAGTCTTTGCCTACCTAAGAGGTAGGTTTGGATTACAAATCTGAGTTACAATGAACTTGTCTGCTTGTCTGTGGAAGGGTGAAATGCTTCTAAGATTATTTATTGTTGTCAATATTTCTATGACAGATTCATTGCAAGGGCTTGCATTGCTTTGACAGGTGCTCTGCGTGCTGGTACTTAGCTGCAGCCTAGAGAGTCATTGGGAGGGGCACTCATTCAGAAATTTCTTTACTGGGCAATATGTGACAGGCAAAAATGCAAGGAGTAAATCATCAGGTACAGCCCAAGGAAATCAGTGATGTATTGGAGGTCAAAGATGTTGTACTGGGCATAAATGGCAAGGGTTTGGTAGCAGGGGGTGCTGCAGGGGTAACCTCTGTGGGAGGAGCTCAGGGGCTGCCCTGTGCTAGTCACAGCTGCTTCAAATATTTGAATTTGTATATATGTATATACACAGACATATATATTATTAAGATGCACTTGTCAAAAATACTGGTTGGAAATAAAGAATCCCAAATGTGCACTGGTAGAAAAGTTTGGTCTGAGTAAGTAATCCTGGGTTGGGCCTCTGGTGGTAACTTGCAAGTACTCTTTATTTTCAGAGAACTTCCTTCTTGCAGTCTTACTGGGTTAAAACAATAATGAACCTACATAGTTACCTTGTAGGGGCTGATGAATTAAGGTTTTTGCTACATGATTTGGAATACTTACCGTTTAGTTACTGAGTTACTTAACTGAGCTTGTTACCCTGTAGGTTTTCGCATTAACTTTCCTGCATTAGCTCCTATTACAGTTAACTCTGATTACATCAGTTAACTCCCTTTTTTTTTTTTTTCAATAAAAGTGTGTTGGTTTTTTTCCTCTAGCAAAGTGAGATTAAGTTGCATCAGAAGAGAATAGGGCATTATTTGTTTACTGACCCAATGTTGTGTTTGAATATTTACTGCTTTCCAAGAGAAAAACAGCTTGCAGTCATATGCTTCAATCAATAAACTCCTGTTAATTTAATGAGAAGCATGGTGCATTAGCAATATTTATTGAGTTTATCAAAAAAGTACAGCAATTCAGTAAATGAATGTACTAGAATTTATAATGCTTTTACCATTTTGAGAAAGTATAGTGATATGACTGTGATTGTATATCTTCGGTCCATCATGTGCTGGTTTTCATCTGTGTTAATAGTCACCAATAGGACATTTTAATGTTTCAGGAAAAAAGCTGATTGGCATTTATTATACAGTAACACTAGAGAAGGAAGTTCCTTTCTCATATAAATATACATGTTATTATATGGGGGTTGATTTCTCATTTACTTTTTAGAAGCAGAGCTCATTTTAGTAGTTTTTCAAATATTATAAAAGAGTATAAATGCTGTGTGTTTATTATTACAGAGGTGCTTTCATTACTACAGATAGAAATACTTTGCTACCATAAAAATGTTGTGACACTTGAAAAATTATTTATTTCAATGACAGCAATAGTAAGAACTGATTCCTTTGAGGTCTGAAGATCAACTTTGAAATACAAAGTCTTTCTGGAGCTTCAGATTGAAGTCCCAGGAGGGATGATTCAAACCTCTATCTCTTGGCTGCTAAATTAAGGGGGTTTTGCAGTTTATTGTGACAGATGTGTTGGCTGACACCTTGCAAAGTAAAGTGTCATCTGGTCTGTTCTGGACATCAGGAGTCTTTGTCACAATGTGAAAGTATTCATTTTCCTCACTCTTTCCAATTATATGAATGGCTTTATCTTCTTATAATGCCCTTCCAATTTGTCTGTCTAGATTCCAGTAACACAGGATTTATATGAATCAAGTGAGTTTCTTCTTCTAGTGAAAGGAGCATACAGTGTGAGAAGGAGCTCTGCAAACATTACAGAATTGCAAAATAGTTGTTCTGCTGCCTAGCAATTGCTATCCTTAAAAAGCTAACTTTGTGCTGGAAACCTGCAAGATGAGCTACAGCAGTGCTCAATAATGGATCAACTTAGACAACATGGTGTTTTCTTCCCCTACTTTTTTGGCCATAAATTACAGATCCTGTAATTTCAGTGGTGAATGCTCGATGAAACCTTGTTTATTGTTGCAAGAGGAAAAACAGGTGTCACCCTGTCTTCCTCTGTGTGACTTCTCACATGAACTCTCTCATCATTAATTTTTATGTAAGCCTTAGTAGGCCTGAGCTTTTTTTTATTAAAATGCTAATATCTTGGCAGTGCAGAATGGTACCATTAAACTAGATTTTAATGACTAGAATCACAATAAAAAATGAAGTTTTAATAAGAAACTGTAGTGCTCTTTCAAGAAAATAATACATTAATATTCTGAAGGTCTAGGAGTGTTTACAGTGTCGTCTTCAGAACATTTTATCATTTTCAGGGCTCTTCAATTATCTGGTACCATTGCGCTGCATGTTTGAGATATTCATAGTAAAATACAGTAACTGATATTTTGGTATCATACAAGAAAGTTTTCTTGAGATCTCAGGTTTGTTAGCTATATATGCTTATTTAACAACTTGTCTTGCACTATTTCAATATATGACAGGTTACTTTTGGCAGAGGTGAAGTTGGAAAGTTATTGCAAATTGTTAAGAACAAAAGCGGGGGTTAGGAGAGGCTGTACTATGGATTGTCCAAAGCTAGATAATATTGTAATGTAAACAAAGAGAAGACACCCATTTAATATCCAGTACAAACCTACCTGTATGCTGCTGTAGCATCAGGTATAGGAGATCTTTAGTGGTATAGAATTAATTTTATATGGTACTACATAGGTGGTACCTCTCTTTTTCCTTATGTATGTGTATGTGTTTAGGTATCTATCTAATGTACATAAAATGATTAATTGTATGGTAACTGCCATAGGCTATAGATCCATGTTTGCTATGTCTAAAGAAACTAGGAACCATTAATAATTTGTTTATTTTCTCTGTAAAGAATAGAAGATGACTGAGAGATTGGTTTTTTTTGTGTATAATAACTTCATTACAGGTGGAAAATGGAGAAAGAAGGTTGACATTACACTCTGAAAGATACATCTAAGTATTGTCTTTGAGTTACACAGGAAATTATTTGGTTTCCAAAAGATGAGAGGAGGTCCAAGGAAAGTGTAAAATAGATGAAGACGGCAGGAGATGTTAAAAGCAAGAAAAATCCTTGGGAATAAAACAATTGTCTCATTTACTAAAATGATAAATGAGGTGGGGGTTGGTTGGTTTTTTATTTTAAAATTACAAACAGCTGTTAGTAATCTTCTAAAAATTAGTACAGCTAAGACTAGTCACTACAGTAATAATAGATTTCCTCCCTTAGTAAAAGGGAATGCTCCTAGGGAATTAAATAATTAAAAAATGCTTAATACACCCGTAACTTGGAGCAGTCTTATCTATCCGTATTTCCTGGTGATATGGACTAATTCTAACAGCCTGTTAGACTTACAGTCACAATTCGTAGTGTGGGGACTCTGACTTGTGATGGTAGTAGTAGTACACAATATTTTCTGGTTATTTCTGTACTTGTCGCCGGTACACTTTCTTTTTCTGGAGTTACACAGCTCTGGTCTGATGTTTCAAAAGGTAACAGACTTAGGCGTGTATTTGCAGAAGCTTTGGATTGCCAGTGTTTTTTATTTTTGGTGCAAGTTCTACACCATTTAAGATACTGATCTCTTTCTGGAACAACAATTAAAAATTGTTGAATAGAATTAGAATAGAATAGAACTTTACAAAAGCAAAATGTTACTTGTAGATCAAAACACTGTCATTTAATGATATTTAACAACAGTTAAATGACAAAGTCTTTTATTAATAGTCTTTTATTATGTATTGCCCCTCTACCTCAAACATACCATTAGAAAAGGTCATATACCATTAGCCAGATAAGAAATCATTGTGCAAATGTGACTGTAGATGTCAAAGACGATGTAAAAAAAAAACCTGCAAGGGACTTGAATTTAGTCTTATGTCCATACACTGAATCCTGATGTGTCAGACTTACTGCATGCTGATAGCTGGCTGTAAAGGACCCTTCAAACTATGGCCTGAGACTTCAACTTTGTGGGCTCATGTTCAAAAATAACACTGGTTACAGTTTTTATCAAAATTGACTTTGTGTTGGTCTTCACTGGGGCCTCTAATTGCGGATCCACTAACTTGCTTACAAATGCCCAACTTCTTGCAGTTCAAACCAAGGGTGACTCGATGCTGTGTATGAACATGGTGAACTATATTGTAAACTTACTGATCTTCCTTCTGCAGAGCTGTAGAAAACAGTGTCAGTTGCACTTGGGGCGGAGGCAGAGTGGAAGTCCTTAAACATTGTGTGCAAGACACAGTAAATTGAGAATTGAGGATTTAAATGTCCTCCACCCACTAAACCTCCATCCACTAATCCACTGGTCTTATGTATACTGATTAATGGTAGCAGTGCAGATTAATGGCTCATTTTCTTTGTAGTAGAGGTTACTACTGGTCTGTTATGAGTTTTTGCATCATTGCTGCAGCTAGAACCTGCAATGTAAAAATAAATTGCTGAAGGCATACAGTCATGGAGAGCTGTGGCTTTCCCATATTCAGAAAGATGATATTAATTAAGGTAGCTAAATATATGTTGCTACAGAAATTTGTAGCATAATAAAATATGTTCTAGGCTGCTTCCTGAGGTATGAAATATGAAAATGGAAGAATTCCTCAGTAGGGACATTATTATATATGAACTATATTTTATAATAAATCAGCTGCTGCATTTTACATGAATACTACTGCATTTTTATAAAATGCAAATAATAAATTAGCTACTGTGTTTTACATGAATACCGCATCTTCACTGTATGTGAAGATGATGGTTATCATGTGCATGTGTGCAGAAAATGTGTGTTTGGTAGAAGACCCTCTAGGAAAATTCCAGCAGATTTTGATTATAAAAGCAGTATATTGGACTTAGACTAGTATTACTTTTAGATACATGGCAGCAGGTATTCTGTTCAGTGTTGTGATCTTAGGCAAAGTATGCTAGAGCATTCCTTTGTGTGTCTCAGCGTTTATATTCCTAATGAGGTTTTCCAGTTGCTCATAACTTTCCTGGGCCATGGAAAAGAGAAACAGGGCAGAATCTTCACGCATGTGCACGTAACTACGGTGAGAGCAGTATATTATATTAACAGGTCTTGTTAGATCGTTGATGTAATTTCTGTTGACGGTAGAGAGATATATGATACATATTTGTTGTGCATTATTACTGAATCTATTTATTTTGGTTGAGCACAGGTATTTGAGCTGATTTTCATAAATGATCCCAAGTTAAGGTTAATAAATCTATTTTGCTAGTGCTGATATGTGAGAATATAGCCATGTCATCAAATGTACTATTAAAAATTAAGGATTTGCAGGCATGGATTCCCCTGTGCAAAGTAGTCCTACGTACAATTTATATATGGAAGTGTGTTTCTAATATAATAGAGTCATGGCGGTCATCAGGAAATGTCTAGTAAATGTGACTTCTACTGAAGAAATTTATTTACAGTATCCATTTATTTAATTTTAGATTTCAGAATGACTCTTGCAGTGCTGAAAAGTTGAGTGTAATTCTAAGTGCTGATGTGTTCCCCATATTGTTTGGCTCGCTCACTGCTAAAATTTGTGTAGAATAATATTCACAGTACAGAGGGAGACAACAACTCAATTGCTTTTTGTTACTTAGAATTTTCTATTTCACTGCAGTTCTACAAGGAAGTTTAAAACCTTGAGACGCACTATGCCCTTTTCCCCAATCAACCTGAAACCGATAGAGGTTTTAAACTTGCAAGATAAGGGATAAACTAACCAAATTGCTCTCTTTCATGCTTCTTTTCTTATCACCATGCTGATTATCAGGCAGGTTTTGGAAACTGTTAGAAAAATGTGTTAAGTACAGTTTGCTGGTTAGCCTGAGCTCTGTGGACTGTGGCCAAAAGGGGCTGTTGGCACTATCTGTTTGCAGATTCCTTCTCAAAGTCAGGAGGAGGATTCGTGTAGCTTCATGGTGAACAGCAGCTGACAAGCTGAAAATTAAACAGCATGACCTTTTTCCAGTGACAACCCTCACCTGGATTTAGTGTGTATCAGTGCTCAAATTTTAAGAGACCTGTGGGGAAGTTCACTACAGGTTGTGTGATAACTGCCAAGGATTTATTTCCCAAAGCAGTTTTTCTAAATGCCTTGTCATTCCATGGGGAGAGATGAGGTTTGATTGTCTTGCTCTGCACTCTCTCTTCATTTCTTTAGGCAAGTTGTCTGACTTGCTTCTTATTGCAAGTGTATACTTTGCCTGATATTTCTAAGCCTGAAGATTTTAAACAGCAGAATAAATTAGTTCTCTGCATTGAAACAGTGCCTTTGGTATGGAATATTGTGTTGCCATAAGTGAAGGGAAGAAGTACAGTAATTTCACTAGAAACCCCTCAAACGCACAGTCTGGTTCTCTTTATTGCACCATTTAAATTTCAGAAATAACTAACTTTAAAACTATTAACATGATTATGTAATACTGCAATAACAAGTGTCAAGTGTAGTTACGATTGCTCAGTTGTGGTTCTAAATTCCTTCTGTCAGTTTGATTTGTTGATCGATTATCTTGTGGAGTTGATATTTCAACAGAGAAATGAAAACTTAAAAAAAACCAACCCAACCCTTCAATGCTCTGAACAGGATAGCAAGACAAGCTTTGAGAAAGAACTCGAAGTTCCTCAGACTGCTTCATGATAATGTAATGAAGATAAAGCTTTTAAAAATAGCTCTATACAAATAATTTATGGTTAAATGTCACTTCAGAAACTGATACCCCTAGATGGTGCTGTTACTCAGATCCTGGTTTACTAGGAAGGCATTTTCCTGATCAGTTTTTCTTTGCTTAGATGACGCATGAGGTGCACAACAAAGTTAGTGTAAGCTATATTGGTTTAAAAGAGACCAGAATTAAGCATAGAAAATTTTATGTAACATCACTGATCGTGAGGTCCCTTTAACCCTATGAAAGTGAACAGTACATTCATGAGGTTTGGGAGTTTTTTTGTAAATAAGCAATTCGTGCCTTACCAGGAAAGTGGGCCATAATGATCTGTCAGCCACATTTGTATATACCCAGCATAATGACTTTGTACCTTTATTGTACCTTGGATGAATAACTAAGGATTGTTTGCATTTATTTAGTGTACAGGTAAAGTTGATTTTCAGTTAAACAACTGAATTTTGCAAAAGGAATGCATAGTACTTTAACAATGCCATCATTTTAATTTTAGGAATGTATGAACATTGCAACATCAGTTTATCCCAAGGGAAACAGTGAAACCAAAATTCTCACTGAAGTCTGAAATTTGATGAGATGTGGTCCTGTTAAATTTCCTTCATGGAAATTGATATTTTACTAGATAATACATTTTCTGCTTATTTTGCATCAATTATATAGGAATAATTACAATCAAATTCTTTTTCCCAAGCAGTGCTCTGAACACACTTTCTGTAATAATACATTTCTGCTGCAATAGATTTGCTTTTCATATTTCATTGCTTGAATAAGCAAAAGCAAAATGTGATACCAGTAGAAATGCAGTTACATAAGTAGAATCAGAGAGGCATTCTGACTAGATATCACCAAAATAATATCTCTGAGCTATTTTCAGCCATTTTTAAATTGGAGTTTTTCTACATGTAGAAACCTTTGATGTCTCTCTTGGGACCTTTGTAAATGATCTTTTCCACACAAGTCAATTGCTGCCATTTAACATTGCTAAGCAGTTGAACGGATTGAGTAGCATCTGTAAAGAAAATGATTACATACCTCCATATGTAATGCTGGGATCAATAAGTTGGCTTCAGCAGTTGCATCTTAATCAGTCCCAGTTCCTAACATCTATAGAATTTTTTATTAAACATAAAATTTAGTTTCCAAACATAGATGTTGTGTGCTTAATTGTGTGTAAATAAAAGATAATTAAGAATAAATGAGATAAACAGCCTTTAAATTAAGGTAGCCATTCCAAGTGGTTCTCAAAAATTCCCAAATCAACTCTACCAATTTCCAAGTATAGTAAAGGTCAAATGTCATCAGCTTTGTAAAGTTTGTTTAGAATCATATTAAGATATGCTTCCTGGTCATTGGTGGGGGCATATTTGGAAATCTAAAGATAGACCTATCACATGTAAAGATGACTATTACTAGCTCCTCCTAATGCATCCAGAGGTGCAGGTGAACACCATGCAAGGAGTCATCATAAAATCTGCATCCTAACTGAAGTTGCAGTGGCAGCTATGGCTGGAGGGAGGACTGGAACAAGAGGGGGTGATACACCACCTTGCAGAAGTAGCACCTGTCTCCCATTTTCGTGTTCCCAGTCTTTGCCATGCTGCCCTTAGCTTGAACTGTCTCTCCACCGACTCCTTTGTGTCCAGTTCTTACCTCTGTGGCAAGTTCTGTGTGATCCCTCCGTGACCGTTTTTTGTCACGTTGAGAGTGCAAGGACTATTCCTTGGGCACTTCAAAGATTTTAATTTTTTTTTCTAATATATCTTCATATTCTTTTTTATCAAACACTGGAGAATCAGTACAGCTGAGTCTGAGTGAAATGCAGGTCTTTTCCTGTGGCTTTATCAGTGAGACAGTTTTTATGCTTCTGCTCTGTTACACTGGTGCAAGTTTGTCATTAATAATGGGCTGCTGGGATGTTACTGAGGTCATAATTTGACCTATAAATCTTTATTACTTTTGGTAGTGCATGAGAAGGGAGCAATGTGGCTTGGCTTTAGGAGTTTTCAGAACAGTTGAAGAAAAAAAAAAAAGTCTTACTGTAGACTGAACAAGCAGAACTACAAGTATTGGGAAGTGGTCATTATGGAACCTCACAATAGCATGTTCAGAGAAATTATCTGAGTGATAAACACAGTTCTTTAAACTATTCCCTTATTTTAAAAGGATCATTAATTCCTACCTCTCTGGAAATGAAGGCTAATAAGCAAAAAGGGGGAAAAGTAATTTAAAAATCAACCAGTCCAGAAGGGTCACTAAACCCATGATATGCATATTAAGTATCTACTTGCACAAAGTCCTCTTCAGCAAAATGCTTGAGCCTTTTGGCTATATGTCAAGTTACATCAGAGGTTCTGATCAATAAAGAAGCTGTTAGCCTCAAAGCTGCTTACCGCAGGATGTCTGTCCAGGAATATCTATTAATTTTATGTGGGTGGTGTTTTGTGTATGTGTGTGCGTACCTGTACATGATTTCTTTGTTAGTCTTGTACTGATTCCTTAAATCTAGAGGCTTAGCATTTTAAAGCAATTAGCTGAAATAAGCTTCTGGGTTTTTTGGTTTTGGTTTGTTTTGGGTTTTTTTTTTCTGCTTGAGCAGTTAAAAACTGGCATTTAATAGCCTGCCATTTTAAAGTACTGCTGCATAAGCTTTGCAAGCTGCACTAAGCTGTAGGCAAGTTTATGTAGTACAATGCTCTGCCCATAGAGAATACTTTCTGTGAATGTTGTCTTCCTTTAATAACAAAACTCTATGACTTTACTGCTGCTTAGTCCTGTTTGTCCAAGTATAGCTAATAGAACTGTTGCTGAGAAAGTGATTTTTCTCTTTCTTTGTGAATGAAATTTTGAGGGCAATTGTGTGTTTATTATATTATATTTATGATGGTGGCAGCAGGGAGGCAAGTAAGGACAAATAAGTTGGCAGAGGAGGATGCTGATGATAATGATTTGCCATTGTGAATGCTAGGTAGCTCTAGCTTTCACCAAAACATAATCAGAGGTTGGCAAACTATAGAAAACCTGCAACAAGAGTGAGTTTAGACCTACTACTGCCATTAGTTTAAGTATAATAGAATTAAACTGAAAATAGAGTGTATTTGTGTGCCTGATTGCTTAAAACCAGTCATTATAATTTGGTATACTGATGCAAGTGGGCTGGGGTAAACTGGTATTAGTTGATGTAAATCCAAATTAATATAATAACCTTCCCATTCTGGATGAGTCAACAGAATTAACAAATGTTGTAATCTCATTTATTCCTCCATGGTTCATACAAATAGTTCATAAATAACAAAAACAAATGGTATGTCAGGACTGCCTCTGATACAGGAAGGAAGCGATAAGCATGCTTTATTCTTGTCTACAAATCTTCCTGTTTCAAGTGTGTCTTATAATTTGAGAAAAGACCTTATAGTCTTATAAGGCTGTTTGAGACCCTGTTGCGGCTCGCTTACCCTTTGAAGAGAAATATTTAAGAGGGTGTTTACCTTGCTTTAGCCGACAAATAGCAGAATAAATGTAGGGGAGAGACATTTGAAAGCCAAGGCATCTCTTGACTCTTAATATCCATTAGGAGTAAGTGAGAAGCTGGATCCTGCTCCATAAAGAGACCTGTGTACACAGCTACTACTTAGCCACCTAACTCAATGATTTTGTGTCTACATTAAGATGGGGACTTTATCAGAGTGAATTACATGTTGAGGTGACATTTCTGTCTTTTAAAATTTGCTTCACAGAAGGTATTTGTAAGTGTCATCGCAAGAAGCTAGTTGTTTCTTAACGTCTTTGGTAGGGAACCATGTCCTTGTTCTATTTGCTGTGACTTGCATTTCTTCCTCAGGTTTCTGTGATGTCTAGAAATTATGTTCCAGGGTGCCTTGGTTCTGGGCCAAGGCAATATAGGGGAGATGTTTGTATTGAGATGGCTTATCTTTCTATCACATTCCAGTGAGAAAGGATATGAACTGCTTTAAGCAGTGGTCCTGCTCAGCTGTTTCAGAGAAATGCTGTAATCAGAATGTGAAGGAGAAATGTATTTTCCTGGCTGTAATTCTGGTGGAAACTAGATTACACTGCAGAGCTGCTGAGCTGAGCTTCCTGGTGTGATGGAGAGCTTTGCTTCAGAAACAGCTGTTGAAGGTGGCAGTGTGATTCTTCACCTGACTTTCACCTGTTTAGAAGAAGGAGCACAAAAGAAGTGACAGGTACCAGGGTTGTCCTTCTCTACAATTTACTCCGTGAGTTGCCTCTGCCTACATTTTTTGTTAAAAAGTAGCTGGAGAATTCAGTGAGCAAGTGTCAGGCAAGAATTGTGAGTAACTAAGGGATGCAGCCAAAAATTCCATATGTTTTTTCTTCAGACTATTTCCAAGTTTATCTCCTATTTAAAAATAAGAATTTTTATGTTTCAATTTTGCAGTTTAATTAGGTGCAGCTTTCCCCTGCAGATTATTCACAAGATGAAAGCTTAATTTTTTTTTTTTGTCCAACTCTTCTTGGTCTTTTCTTTTTCCTCCTTTTTTTGTTCTTACAGATATTGTGCAGATTTTAAACCTTTAGGTAGCATTGTAATGGAACAGTTCCCCTCATATCTGGTATTTTTAAAACCCAAGTCACATGCTGATGAATGTTTTTATCCAGAAAATAATTTTAACAGCACTGATTATGACGTAAAAATCACTAAACTTTGTTAATCCTCTCAGTAAAGAAGCTTATCTTTTAGATTATTCCTCCCTACCCCCACTTGCCTGCCAACCATTACAGTTAGTAACAAGAAAGGAAGATTGTTGTCTTCACCAGCAGAATTTGCAAGACGTGTCGAACTCGCACGTAATTGATGCTTTTGGTAGCAGTGGGTAGTTAGCTGTCTTTGAGATTAATGTTACTGAACCCCCACTGAAAGGCAGGTTATGACAATGATACCTTCTCACCGGGGAGGTGCAAAAGGCAGAGAGTGAACAATGATAACTTATTAGCTTATTAATCAGGTCAAATTATGCTTGCGCTGGTGGGGTATATCTCATTCATGATGATGCTTTGGAAATAATTCCTTGGCTTTTAGAGTGCAGGAAGTTACAAGGCGGCCTGATTTACGCTCCTGTATGGAGCTGTATCCTGGAAGGTGGACGGTGGTGATGAGACATGAAGCAGACACTTCTTGCATACGGAACTGAATCTTCATCCTTCGTTACTTGTAATGCCTCTAGTTATTGTTGGTACAGGTTCACTTTCTATCCATGCATTATAGAACTCTGTTTCTCTGGAATGGTCAGTAACATCTCATCTGAAAGCTGTTGTTAGAGCTGTATGCTGTACAGTTCGTGCTATTACTGTAATTTTCATGGAAATGCATCTTGCATTTTATATATTAAAATCTCATGAGTAAAACTGTACATTGAGGGTTGTATACTTTATCTGCAACAAGAAAGGATGTAGGGAGCTTAGTGAAAATTCTGTAAGATCAAAAGAATAGAAATAGCCAAATGATCAAATCCTTCTTACAGTGCTATAACAGGTCTACAGTTGGTGGACCTACATTGCAAATGTCTTCTGTGTTCTGGAATAGCTACGAAGACCAGCAGTTTCAGTGATTTGGAATACCAGCTTAGTAAAGGGAAAACAACAGGAGCTTGAAATGTTTTGCTCCTCAACACTAATGAATTTGGAAAGTATGTTTAATTTTGGCCTTTCTGTAGATAAGTTACTGTAGTATATAGCTATAAATAAAGTAGCTATAAATTAAATTCTTATACTTGTCTTGTACAAACAAGACATAACTTAAAAGTCTCTTGAAAATACTGTGCTTATTCTGGAGAATGAGATAAGAGGGGTGTCCAAAGTATGATCTTACAGAAAATGACAAAGGTTTATTTTAAAGCCTGAATATCAGTGGACTTAAAAGATTGCAGTAGTGGTTTTAATATTGCTAAACAAGGGAGAACTGGAAAGCAACCCAAGGGAGCTGTGAAGCATAAACCAACCCACCTCAGACAGAGGATATCTGTGATGTAGAACTAGCCTAAACAGGCTCTTTTGAACCCGTTTGTCTTGATTCCACTGTCTCTGGATAAAATCTCTAGAAACATTGTAGAATAGGAAGACTGGACAACTGAAATATGTTTAAGGCTGATAGAGACAAAGAAACTAGGGAAACTAAGGTTGTATTGCATGAAGAACCTTTCTTCAGCCTAAGAAGTTTCTGACAGCTTTCCTGTGACTACAAACATCTCCAGAGTGGTGCTTTCATCATTTAGCGCAGCCTGGCATCTCACTGCTCTGTCCTTGATGGAAATTTGTTGGAAGGTGCAGGGGCAGGTTGTTGTTTTGGTTTATTTATCTGGGGGTACTGTTAGACTAAAGCAACCTACCTCTTTTCATTATTTACTTTTTTTTTAACATCTCTTCTGGTGGTAAATTTCATTTTAGTTTACCCTTTTATCATTTTAGTTGCCTTCTGTAACTTGTTCTGTTCTTCAGTAATCGATTGAAGATAATTGACCTGAATGCAAGTCCTGGAACAAAGCCAGAAGAGAATAATAATCTCAATCTCACGGTCTTTACTGCAATTCTGTTTTATTTTGATTGTCATTCTGTCAGTGCAGTGTCAGAGTTGGTTTCTTGGCCACTGCTATCTGTTTTAACAGAGCTTTTAAAATGTATTAATTTGTTGTTTATTGTATAGTTGGCTTTATGCTAAGGAATTCATATCCATTATCAAGGAGGTGAAATATCAGCATCCTACCCTAAGCAATTATATGAAAGGAGAAGGGAAAATAATTTGCTCAGAATGTCTTTTCACTTCTTTGACTTTGAATTATTTGCCTGTTACAGGCTATGGATTTTGTTTGTTTGTTTTATTTCTTGAAAACAAGTCCTAAAGTAACAGAGAAAAAGCTTGTTATGCAGAGTAATAAATTGGAAGAAAAAAAAAATCTTGATTAATGAAGAGTATGTATAACTTGCCCAAATGAGAGTTAAACTCTTCAGGTTCTACTCTTCATTTATAGTAAGGATTGTTTTATTATTAATATTTTACTGAAACTCAGTTTTAGGAAATCAGGACTTCTTTTCTATTTTAACTGTCACATATTGCACTTTATTTAAATTGGTGTCCTGGTTTCAGCTGGCGTAGAGTTAATTGTCTTCCTAGCAGCTGGTACAGTGCTATGTTTTGAGTTCAGTATGAGAAGAATGTTGATAACACTGATGTTTTCAGTTGTTGCTAAGTAGTGTTTAGACTATAGTCAAGGATTTTTCAGCTTCTCATGCCCAGCCAGGGCACCTGACCCAAACTGGCCAACAGTGTATTGCATACCATGGGACGTCCCATCTAGTTTAGGAACTGGGAAGTGGAGGGAGCAGGGAATCGCCGCTCGGGGACTGGCTGGGTGTTGGTCGGCGGGTGGTGAGCAATTGCCCTGCGCATCATTTGTACATTTCAATCCTTTTATTACTATTGTTGTCATTTTATTAGTGTTATCATTATCATTATTAGTTTTCTTCTTTTCTGTTTTATTAAACTGTTCTTATCTCAATCCACGAGTTTTACTTCTTTTCCCAATTTTCTCCCCATGCTGCTGGGTGGGGGGGGAGTAAGTGAGCAGCTGTGTGGTGCTTAGTGGCTGGCTGGGGTTAAACCACGACATAGTGTCATAATGCTGTTGTCATCTCATTTCTAACTCATACACTTGCATTTGAACATGAAATGAGGAATTACTTTTCTTTTTATCTGTCGTTTGGCTGTAATGGGGAAGTGACTTGGAGTTCTGCAAAGTGCGGCCAGATCATCAGGTATTGTGTCTCCTATGATATAGGCTAACCTATGGAAAATTTGAGAAATTTTGAAAGGTAATACTGAATTCTTTCTCTTCTTTCTGGAAAGAAAGAAAGAATTCTTCAGAATTTTTAGTCCTGAATGTACCATGTTAAATGCCATCACATTATTGCCGAGTAACTCTGCTCTTCAAAGAGGCATATTAAGGAAACCTGAAAGGTTAACTCCAGAAATGGACAGTGATAATTCCTTACCTTCTCACAATTCCCTGTCTTTGTGCAGAGACTTTTTTTCTTGGCTATGACTCGAAAAACTATTGGGAATTAAACCCAAGCATTAGAGAAATGCATGTGCCAATACTGAAATAGAGAGAGTTGTTCTGAGCTTAGATTCTGTGCTTGCGTTTGACAGGAGTTCCTCCTTCACTCTTCTGCATGTCTTTTTAGACTAAGATCCGAGTTTTTTCCGAGTCTGGAAGTTTCTTCTCTAAATTTGTCTGTTCTAGCCCAAAAATAGACCTGTAGACAGACAGAAGTTATCTGGTAGCTGTAGGACTGTAGTCAGTGGCCTAAATGCTTTTTCAAGGAGGAAGAAAGAGACCAATGCTGTAGGTCCAAAACCTTTTTCTTTTTTTTTTTTTTTTTATTTGACATCCTATCTATATGTGTTTAATCTGTTACAGTGGTCAGATTTTTGTTTGCATGACTATCACTAACCCTGTCTTTTGACAGGCACTGAGCAGAATTCAGAAAGGAAGTCTCTTACTGAAAAATACTTATTTTGAAGACACACATTGTATTGTTTTCCTTCTTAAGAAAAAAACAAGTTCCCAGTGAATGATGGCTACCCTTTTCATCAGTACGTCGTATCTGCTAGATTCATGTGAATGCATTTTACTTCGAGGAACAGCTGGTGGATGATTTGGCTATTGACTGTGAGCTGTACTGTACTTTTTCGTTGCCATACACAGTTTGTATATCATTTAGTGTTGTATAGTGCATTTTTAAAAAAATGACAACACTTAGGACAAAAGACAGAATTTTCTATTTTTAAAGAATATATGTATGCCATATGGATGGCTGTACACAAAATTAGAGAGCTATCGCTATTGCTGTTTGTGTACAATCAAAGAGAATATAAAAACTGAAAGAAAACTTCGTAAGTTACTGCAATGTTTTCATGGTTTCTTAATCAAAAAGCAATTTTTTCTTAAGGAGACTATAATTTAATAGAAGAGTATTGACAAATAGTGTTTTTAAAGACTGAAGTGTTACTGTGTAAGAAAAAAAATAATTCTGAGGCCATAGCTTCTGATTTAAACATTTTACACAATTTCTATAGCAGCTTGTCATAATGACATTGAAGTGTTTGGTCTGCCAATACTTGAATATAAATCTAAATAAAATACAGTTTATATTTAAGAACTACAAGACATTGCTTAACAGCTGCTTTTAAAGCTTCAAATATGATCTGAAACATTTTAATACAACTTTGATAGCTCTTAAGACATGTTTATCACTATTGTATAAGTCCTGCAAATTGTGTTGCTGTACTTCAGGTGCATTCACACACATGGCACAAAAGTTCTTAGCAACAAAAAAGGGCTACTTACTTTCTCCAGATATTCTACTATAAACATAGATGAAAAGGTTAGTTGCATACATTTTGGCAGTCTTCAGTTACTAAACAAACTAGAATGAAAGATGACCCCTTTTGTCTATGGGTTCTTGAACATGTAATCACCTTCTTGATATAAAGTATTGATAGGCAATATTATTTATTTTAGAAAATAAATAACAGTATCTGGATTAAATCCAATTATAGATATAAAAGATAACAATATTTGCATTCAGCATTGTGAACTTCCTAATGCAGAACCCAAAAGATGTGAAATTAGATGATAGAATTCCTCTATATGTAGAAAACTTTTATAATATTTCTGTGAGTTGATCTAGAAAGTCTGGATGCAAACACTTGAGGGAATGGTTGGAGTAGCATTTTAGGAAGAAAACTACTTGTGCTGTCAATTTTTTTCATGTTTTCTACTGTGAGTGCAAGAAGGTTGTTCAAAACGAGAAGCTTGGTACTGATTTAATAGGTTAGTCTTGTATAGCTGTTGCAGAATGTGATACAGTCTAGGGAGCTACATGTTCTTCATTTGAAATTGAAAATTGGGGCAGGGCAGTGATGTGATAGTTAATGGTGTTTGCAGTGATTTGCATTTGATATGTTTCCCCCTCATTTCCTAAAAGTGCATCTTCTAAAGTACTCCTAACAGTGTGCAGGAGAAGAGTTATTTAAATCACTTTTTTTTATTTCTCTTCTGGCTTTCCCCTTGCTTTACATTTTTTTTGCTTGTTGCTTCTGTTTTTATCTAGGAGGTTAAGTGTTTCAATCCTGGTGAAATAAAATCTGAGTTTTGATCTTATTTGAGGATCTTACTGCTCAGAGAAGGTCTGGGCGATTGTGTTGCTCTTGCTTATTTGAATCCTGATAAGTCTGAATGAAACACATCGGCTGGGAGCAAGGTACCTTTCACAGGTTTCACATGTTTACTTTTTGACAACTGCAATTCTAGAGCTTGTTAGCAGCCAACCATGTTATTAATAGAAATTAACTAAATTATTTATAACAATAAATAGCCAGCTAGCATATTTTCAACAACAGTTAGTTTTTAACAGTCTTGACTGATGTCAAGAATCAAGAAGGGTGGCAAATGGAGAATATGTACATTCTGCTTCTGATGTAAGTAAAGGAAATACATAAAAATCTGTGGCCTCAGTGACTAAAGAATAGGTCAAAATTCCATAGTTTTGTCCATGAAATAATTTTTTTGTCTGTAAAAACCTTATGAATAAATGATACTCTGAAACAATTAGAAAAGGTATATGGAAATGATATACAGTAATTTTTAATGTTCTTACCTTATTTTTAGAAAAATCAGCCATCCAAATCCCATCTTATTAGCAGTGGATTTATGAGTAATTGTTACAGCTTGCTCAGATTGCTCAGGATTCAAAGATTTAGAAGAATTCCCTGCAGATGCTGGCTCCTCAGAACACATTTCCTGCTTGTGAATTTGGGAGGGCCAGTGTCGTTATTCTGCACTAGACTTCTCTCAACATCATGGGAGGATGTGATCAGGAGTTAGGTTTAGTAACTGATTTTTGCATTGATTTAACCTAAATTGGGAGTCACAAGTTAGTACCTAGCTTCTCTTGTCAGCAGAGGCTTTAAAAACTGTTGCTTTTTTCTTTTGCGATCTATGTAGCTAGAGCCAAAGGTCTGTAATTAATCTTAGCACCTGCTGAAACTGACATTTTTGGTGGAAGTAATTTAGTAAGGATTTTTTTTTTCCTCCTGTCTTGATGGTGGCTATTGATAGAAATGTCAATTAACAGTTGGATGGGGATTATCAGACTGCATTTTGTCATTGTCTGGAAAGTCCTAGAGCCAACACTTAGTAAATGCATGGATAAATCAATAAAAATGAGCGATATCTCTAGCATTCTACTGAAATACTGCAAGTACAAGAGTGGGGGAGGGAATCCCATAAAAGAACCTTTCAGGTGGCAAGTTTAAAGGTTAGAAACATGTCTTTAGTCAGCCAAAGAACTGATTTTTCCCACAGTGCAGTCAAGAAAAACAAGTTTGGTTTAGATATTGACCAAAAGAAGGACTTGTCTTTTGAAATACCATATTTTGCTTTTGTCTAAGGACACAAAATAGATCTGTTCATCAAAGGCTTCGCTGATCGTGTTTCTGTTACTGATGCTATGCTGAAATAAAAAAGAATCCGATTATCAAATAAAAAAACATTGTACAACAAATAATGATACTTGCACTATGCATTTGTTATTTTATTAGCATTGAGGTCACAGTGATGGTACCTTTTCCTGTTTCATACTTTCTATGGTTATTGCTATTATATAGATGAATTATGGAAAAAAAAAATCTATTAGCTTGTCCCATCTGTCTTCCTGCCTTTTTTTTGATTTGATAAAATAAAAAACCTGCAGCTTGTGAATACTGCCTTTCAACCTTTTGTGGTGAACATCCAAAAAGTCTTTGCTGTAACCTCTGTTGGGTGGCTGAAGACAGCAAGCAGGTTATGTGGCATTCCCTGCCGCTGCCATCCAGCCCAGCATTCTTTTCTTAAGGTGAGGTAAGCCCTGCTCCCCTGTCCTCCCCTTCCATGTCATGTATTCATCATGCTAGAATCACTGATCCTGGGATTAGAACCTCAAGAAACTAGGAGTTTGTCTGCAGACACCTGTTGCTACTTCTTTTGATAAAGCATTATAAAATCACATTACTCCGAGTTCTTCAAAAACATGCTTGTATTGGCAGTAGAGGCTAAAAACTGATAGCTTAAAACACAGGTCATTTGAATGGCATCAGCTATATATATTTTAGTACTGTTTTTATGACCAGATCCAACCTGTACATTTGGCATAGCTCCTAACTTCTCTTCACTGGCAAGCAGGGCTGTGCCTTAGCTTAATAGGTAAGGCTGTGCCTTTGCCTTCATGGTTAAAGGCAGTTATTGCCAGTAATATCTCACTTTGTACTAGAGCCCAACTTCCTGCCAGCATGCCTTCAGTCTCTTACATCTATATTTATCTTTGTCAAACTACTTAGAGGTAGCACCTGTATCAGAACATTAAGCAATTCTAATTTTCTCTTTTGGCCAGTATGACAGTGTCAGGTGACGTGATGTTGCAAACACCATGTCTCAGGGTAGTTGGTTTTTTCATCCAAACATCAACATATGTTATGTGTTTTCTTGGTACCACTGCTCATCGTAGCTTTGTTGGGCTGCAATAATGTTTCAGTTGTGGATGGGACAATGCAGCAACCAAGAATTTTGTTAAATTACAATGAAATTTTTCTATGTGAGGATGTCTGTCATATCCTTTGCTTAAGAGTATGGAAAGGCATTTACTACTGACATTGCAATTCTTAAACTGGCATTCATTTATCCCATTGCACTTGAAAAATTTCTGAGGCCTTCTAGCCTGTGACCTTGTTGCTTGTATTTGTCACCATTTAATTGTTTTTCATGCTTTCAGTTTGCTATACTGACAGGAAATGGAGGCATATTAATAGCTTGATCTGGAGGAATTTTAGTCAAATACACATTTTTGTATGAAGTTCTCTCTTTTTTTCAACATAAAGCTTGTCTCATCATCAAGAAAAGATGCCTTTGCTATCTTTTACTGAAGAACCCATGCTCGGTTTGTTTCTTATGTTAGGAAGTATCTGTGCCTAATGGTTTTGAACTTTGGCAGTAGGAGTCAATCTAATACCATCTCTCAAAGCCAATTTCCAGTTGCTCTCATTTTCTTTTTTGGAGATGCTTATTTATTTATTTATTTTTCCATACTCAACTGTTGATTTACAAAATAATTTTTTATCTTTCAGTTGACAGCTTTAGCCAGTAGATTTCTATGCAGTCTGACGATCACCAAAGCCTTCCCTCCTATTTCTCTGTATTTCTCCTAAATACAATCAGGTCACTGAAATAAGCTGTTGTAGCAATTTAACGTATGCTGTAAGCTCTCATGTGAGAGGAAAGATTGGTTCAGTCTTCTCCCTACTTTAATGTCTTACACGGTTGCAATTGGAAGGGTCATTTGTTCCCGAGCAAACAAACAAAAGATAACTCATGCAGGTGACACTCGGGCAACCAAAGCCTGTCTCTTTAAATTATAACATATATAAATTCTTGCATTCCCATTTTCTTCCCTGCTGGTGCTATGATAACCTCCATAATTCAGTAAGAACGTCACTGCTTTCATGGATTCTGGAAACAACTTTATAGTTGTTCTAGGCTCCTTTATCAGTCATAATTCCTCAGTCTTGGCTCACAGTATGGTTAGAAGATGACTTTCCATGTGATGAGGTTTTGAAGCTTTTGATTTCTTTTGTTTGTAACACTCCATGTGGTCTTGCCAGTGGAAGAGAGGGGGTTATTGCCGAGTTCTTTGTCTCATTCCTGAAAGACTTGGGAGGAGGGGAGGATCTAACACAGTCAACCCCTTGTGCTGTACTGTTATAGCAAGGGTCTGCAGACAACTGGTAGTATATACGGTAAATAGAGGCTAGAATGTTCCTCTTTTATTCCCAATTTTATTGAAATTCTAAAGATGAATGGGATATCAAAAAGAATTGCCACAGAAAGGAACTGTCTGAATTTTAATCAGGGTCAAATCATTGAACACAGCTGTGACAGATGAATGCAAAATTTAGTAAAGTATCTATTGTGACACTGTAAATTAGATGTCTCAAATAATTGACATATTACTTGGCACTGTAATCAATCTGGGTTAAACAGTTGCACATAAATTATTTTTGCAAACCATTCCCTGAGATAGAGATGGTGAATTTAAATTATCGAAGAGATAAATGCTCTCTCCTTGCTGTTCATATGTTTGGAAGAGGTTAAAAACCACTTGTTTGTGGCACTAACTTCTAAGAGAATTTGTTTTGCCTTGGAAGAGTTATTGCTAGGTTAGAAGCTGCATAGTTATGTAGACTTTTGAAGCAACATTCCTGCTTTTGTTTCTGTAGAAATTCAATGGTTCTTGGTAACAATTTCAAAAGAAATTATAATCTGTGACCTGGGAGAATAGTTTAAAAAAGGAGGGAGAGAAGAAAAAGATAGGAAGATGTATTTTCTCAGAACTTTTTTTATTAGGGGTAGTATCTACTCAGACCTCATGATGCAGGTAGACACGCCAAACTTCTGTAACTTGGCACCTTGTGTGCCAGTAGCAATTTCCTACATTGTGTTCCTAATTAAAATGTATATTGCTCAGAATATACAACAAATAGCATGGTGCAGTGCTGGCCACAAGAGTAAACCATATTGGTGGAGTCACAAAAAAGAACTCGGTGCTAGGGAACATCTAACATAGCGTATGAAACAACTGTGGAATACAGAAGCTATGGCTACAGCTATACAAGTTGCATGGAGTGTCATTGTATGGTTATGGGCTGGTATGGTAAATGGGCTTTCTCCCACCCCCAGCACTAAGTAACTTGGCAGAGAGTGGGACTCGCTGACAACATCTATAGCCAGCTACATGGCTCATGGAAGTATTTACGATTAGATGAGAATATTTGATAAAAGCTGGGTATAAAACCTGCTACAGAGGCATCATAAAGATGCCAAGCTCCATATAAGTCATATGTTAAACATGAATGATAAAGAAGCATGAAATTATCCTCTATTTAATACTAGTGTTATGTGCAGAGAAAAATACGGATGGCTGCTGCTGCTGTTTAACATAAGCATGGCAGCAAATCTTGGAGAGTTTGGAATAAGAGAATTTGGGGGCCTGTGCAAATCAGCAGAAAACAGGGTATTGTGTGTGTTTCTTAGAATACTTCAGGAGAACAGAATTGTTAGACATAGGAAATATACACTAGGGTAGGCAATCAGTCCTAATACTGTAAATCTTAGTATTTTGGAAAGTATACTATTTGTCCTCATTTACAGCAAGAGAGGAAACTCATAGGCAGAATTTAAATTATTGGCATCATATGATAGGTCATATGATGATTTATCTGGAAACAGACCTCAAAATGTCAGTCCTGTGTCCTGAACAGTTTTATCTCCTAAGTGTATCCAATAGCCACTAAATACAAAAAGGAGGCTTTTCCCTTCATAAGCACAGAAAAACAAAGTAGCGGTTAGAGAAAATTTTTGAAAACCAGTTTATTATGCTACTTTTTGTGTAACATAGCAGAAGAATAAAGCCAGTATCAAATGTGAAGCTGGCTAGGCAGAAAAGCATTATTCCCACTATCTTTACCTTTTCTTAACCCCCCCCCCCCCCTTCCAGGATAGTCATTTGGGTTTGTAAGCAAAGTAGTTTTGAAAACATTTTCTTTTGCCCATTGTTATACATAAGAGATTGTTTTCAGGTCATTTTTTAGAGAGTAGTGGGTTTTTTTAAAAAAAAAATCAACTAACCAAACAAAAAAAAACCCCAAAAAAAAAAACCTTTTCCTTGTGGGAAAATTGAAAAAATATTGTTTGGGAATTTTTCTCCTTTCTCATTTAGTGAAATTAAAGTATTTTTACTGAATCGACATTTCATTAAATTTGTGGGGGGAACCTCACAGGGATTGGCAGGTTCCCCTTGTTAAACAAGGGCCTACTTAAAGGGATTGTAGAAAAGTACATTTAAACAAAATTTGTCATTAATATGAGTAGTAAGGGTTTTTTCCTCCCCCTGTGAAGGCCATCTTTTGGTTATGAGAATTTATTTCCAGATAATTCTGTCACTGTCTAATAGTCAGGAGAAAAAATTATCAACTATTTGCCTTTAAGGAGGTCCAGGAAAAGCAAACCAAGAGGGAGGAAACAGTGTCTACAGGCACATACTTGATACTAAATGTAGCACTAATTGAACCACAGAATGTGTCATTCAAATTTCAACTTTGTGCCATTTAGTAGATGTATTGCAATATGTACGCTTAAAGCATTAGCGTACCTTCCACAAGGTAACTGAAACTCATGACCAGCTTTAGGAAACATCTTGGGGGTGCTTGGAGAGCAGCCTAATCATAATGCCTACTTGCAGAACTGGCAGAGGTGGGGCAGGAGGTAACTGGGACCAAATACGCTGAATCCCAGTTAAGTAGGGCCACTTCTGCATCTTTTTTCTCACCAGACAGAAGATTTGGAGTTTCACAGTGGTAGAATAGGAGGCTTTCTGATGGCAGAGCTAGGAGGAGACATGGCAGTGATTAAGAAGTACCTGGATAAAAAACAGGCATGTGGCTAGGCTCTTGCAATGCTGCATTATCTCTTTGCACTTTGTGCTTCTGTGTGTGTTATTCACATATGTGATAGTTTACAATCCAGAAGGTAGGTCTCTAGGTATGTCTAGATGATTACAACAAGAGATGTTCTAGTTTTTCTCATTGCTACTTAATCACCTAGTTAGTACTGTACACAAACATAAACTGTGCTGTTCTTGCTTCAGTATTGCACCACACAATAAAAATATACCCAGGAGTCTGTTCCCTTGCCTGTATCGTTGCATGCATAGTCCTAATGTGCAGTGCTGCCCAACTCTTCTGCTGAATTTGCTGTAGTTTATATAAATGACACATTGGTGTCATTTATGTCTTCTGACATTAAGGCCTTCCGTTCTTTTGTAAGAAGAGAAACTCTGGTGTTTGGTTTTGGGGAAGGCATTCCTCATAAAATTAAAATGCAAATGAGCAATAATAGCAGATGGGGTTATACAATATCATGAAAGGAAGGCAATTTTCCCAGAGAATGAAAACTGCCAGAGGGCTGTTACAGTACAATTATCCTGAATTAGGTACTCTTCTTCTGTAAAATAATGACTTTCTGTCTTTTGATGTGTTCTGGTAAGATCCCTCAATCTTTTAAATTAACGCTGAAATTGCAGGCAAACAAACAAAAATTTAATAATGTCAGTTATTACTGGTATAACTCCCTATCTGTGTCCTAACCTGGGCCTCTTGTCTGTTAGCTTCAATAAGAAATAACCAGGTGTTTTTAGGTGTTAATTTAGCTGTTGGTGAGTCTTCCTTTTGTAATACAGTTAGTTCAACTGTTGTTGTATTTTGGAAGCCATCTGTCAGAAACACATAGTAGGACTTACAAAAATTTTCCAAACTTGTGTTGTTAGCCTTCAGTGTCCACAAAATCTTACAGATTATAAATAAGGTTGAATTGTCTTTACCTGTTGTATTCTTTCAGCCTTCTTGCTAATTTGGGGGGGTAAGGGGGTGGCGGGAGGGGGGAATATGCTTAAACTGTTAGAAAGACAAGATTGAAATTCAGGAAATAATTAAAAAATAGTTGCCACTGCTCACAGAATAAAGTTGATTTATATATCTTGAGGAAAATGTATATGGGAAATTATTGATAAAATATTTTGGTATCTCAGAATAGATGCATACCTCCATCATGTCTGTAATGTTTGTGTCGTCCTGTAGCTGTTGATGTTAGAGCCTTTCTGCTGAGGGCATTGTCCTGTGGCAATGCACTGGGCAGAGGCTGTACCAGCCCTGGGTTCTTCCTGTAGCTCTGCAGGTGAGTTGCTGTGTGACACTGATGTCTTGATTTTTATAAGAGTGTTACATTGAAGCTGCTAAAAATGTGTATCTGCAGAAACAAAACTGCAATTTTAATTTGCTTTCTTTGCCTTTATAACTGTTTATATAACTTTAAAAACTCTGTGGTTTTTATTTAGATTTGGGGAAACGTATGTCTGCTATGGCTGTCTATGCAGAGGTTAGCACTATGAGTTTTGATCTCCTTTACATAGATTTCCAGTAATGCAAATGGAAACAAATATTGCAGCACAGTAAAGGCAGTAGTGACATGCCAGCTTAAACTTGGCAGAATTGATGGCATGTCTTTCTGGTAGCAGATCAAACTGGTAGTCCATTGGTAGCATCTGTAGTCAGCTTCACTTTAACATATGGAAACAGTTCTTTAATGTTTGGAAAGCTTCAACAAGATGTAAAACTTAAAAGCTTTTCTGGTTTTAAACTTAATAAAACAAGAAGAGTTAAAATCATTTTTCCTGCAGTCATTTGGAAACTATCATTCTTGTGCCATTGTACCGAACATTTCCTCTACAGAATTTTTATGCTTGGATACTTCGCTTCATGCTGTTTCTGACCAAAACATTGCCTGTGATTATCTCCTAAGCTTTATCTCCTGCACAGTGCTCTGTCCATGGAGTATATCTGGTCTTCCTTCAGTATTAATCCTTCTTCCTTAAACTCTGCCCTGATCCCGGTCAACAAATCTTCACTCCCCTCTGATAATGTATTTCTTTACCCAGATGCTTTCCTCTGCCGCTTACACTATTCCCCCCCGCCCCACCACCACCTTTCTCTCACTCTCACCCCTCCTTCCTGTTCAGATATTTGAGGGATTAAATGTTACTGGCGACCTTACCTTCAGTTTCAAGTGATACTAATTTGCTTTGTGAAGGGGATTATGATCCTTCTGTTCAATACCTTGCTAATCTTTCTGGAGGCTGAAGTAGAAGATTTCTTAAGTTGTACATCTGTCTCCCTTATCAACTCTCTTCTTGTTTCATTACATCTGCCCATTATTATGTTTGTTCACTTGGAGATCATTTAAGCACTAGCCATATCAACTTGTCTTCCGTCATCCATCCTTGTTTACCATTCGTAAGTCAAGTTAACCCTACAGCAAAACTCACAATTCACATCTGATGTCTGTATATGTTCAAGTTTGACCTTCTGAGTATGCTGTTCATGGATCTGACTCATCAGTTATGTCCTTGTATCATTTCTTTCTCAGTCTTCTAAATTGCATCTTCTATTCTCAAACTGATGATGTTGGGGAAATTTAAACATTTACATGTGTTTATATGATTTCCTCTAGACCAGAAGAGTTGTCTGTATTGACACCCGATATTTTTACTGCTGGTAATTTGCTAAAGCTCGTGAGAATGGGAATTCTCTTTAAATTTTATGGACTGAAAGTTGGAAGATGAAAAAAATTTGGAAGGTTTTATACATAGGTGTGTAAAAATAAATAAATAAAAAGTTAGACCTTGGGTATTTTCATATTTATGGCTTAACTATCTGGAGCTTTAATATGGGAAAATATAAGAAAACGTAGAAACATTGAAGTTCATCAGTTGGTTTCCAGTCAGGTGATATTAAAGGCAAATGTTTCTTCACTAGTTTTCTTTAATCCCTCATTTTAATTAATGGGTCAGATATAGCTGGGAATTTTAGAAATAAATGAGAGGTCTCTGGAGAGTTACTGACAGATGGCATGTATGGAAGTTATGTAAACAAAATTACTGGCAGTCTGTCTTCAGCAAAGACAGGTTGCAGTGTTGCTGTGCCAAGAATATGCAATCACACTTTTTTTTTTAGTTGTACTTCGTTGCATTTCAGAGTAAGAGCTGTTATGAGAGATCTGTATAAATGCTTTCTATATAGTTCTGTAAAACATGCCTCACCAAACAGAGTACAATCTGACTAATCAGTCATTCCCAATTTAGTAGTGTAATTTTGCTAATACAGTATGTTCTGGTGTTACTAATTTTGTTTGCCATTTTCACAGCTGAAGTACAGCTGAGCATCTGATAACTTGTGTCCACATTACAAGCTCCTGCAGCAGCTAATGATGAACATCATAGCCTGGGGCAGACTTACATTTCTGCCCAGCTCATAGTTCAATAGTTCTTGTACTGATGCACTCCAGGAAACTACCCTTATTAGAAGTGTCTCCTGCAGAAAGCCTAACAAAGAGAAATTTGGATAGTTCTTCCATAGGACTTAACTTCCTTTATCAACCCAGGTCTGAAATGTCTTTGATCTGACACTCACTTGGGGCAGGGGGGTGAGAATTGACAGAAGGAAGGACAAAAACTTCATTGAACATTTGCATGGCTACCTTAGCTACGTTTTGAGGCTTTCCACAATTTCTATATTATGATGTCCTTCTTTCAAGTGTATGTGTATATGGAGGTAAACAAAGAGAAATGAAACAATTTTTGATACAATTAAATAAAATCCTAGTGCAGTAGTTAGAGCCTACTTTTGGATTCAGTGCTGCATCGCTGTTAAGTATATAATACTCACATGCAACAAAAATGTGTCTGAATACATCTGGTATTCAGACTTAAAAAAACTGGGTATTTTGGGTTGCCCATGTGTGCTGGTTTTGGCTGTGATAGAGTTAATTTTCTTCATAGTAGCTAGTGTGGGGCTATGTTTTGGATTTGTGCTGGAAACAGCTTTGATAATACAGGGATGTTTTCCTTACTGCTGAGCAGGGCTTACATAGAGCCAAGGGCTGTTCTGCTTCTCACCCCACCAGTGAGCAGGCTGGGAGTGCATAAGAAGTCGGGAGGGGACACAGCCGGGACTGCTGACCCCAACCGACCAAAGGGATATTCCAGACTGTAGGACGTCATGCTCAGCATATAAAGCTGGGGGAAGAAGAAGGAACTGGGAGGACATCCAGAGTGACGGTGTTTGTCTTCCCAAGTAACCATTGGGCATGATGGAGCCCTGCTTTCCTGGAGATGGCTGAACACCTGCCTGCCTATATGAAGTGGTGAATGAATTCCTTGCTTCGCTTTGCTTGCATGCGTGGCTTTTGCTTTACCTATTAAACTGTCTTTATCTCAACTCAGGAGTTTTCTCACTTTTACCCTTCTGGTTCTCTCCCCCATCCCACCAGAGGGGAGCAAATGACCGACTGCATGGTGCTTAGCTGCTGGCTGGGGTTAAACCACGACACCAGGTTAAAACAGATTCAAGTTTTCTGCATATCTTAAATCTCTAAAGTACCTTAATAGAGAAAACATATATAGCAAGGCTTACACTAAACTTTTTAGACTGAGGACCAAATCTCCGCTACAGACTTCTGTGTACCACAGCTTTCCATTTGTAAAAGGGGAGGAATAGAATATAGTGTGAGAGTAAATATATTCAAGGTTATGCCATGTTCAGTGACTTTTTAATAGGTGCATGAATTTTTAATCACCAGAATAGTAGAAGCTCCTTAGCATATTACGTAATATCCTTGGCAAACCTTTAAAAGAATAGCCCAAATTCAGACCACGTGTCCTTATATGATCGGTATGTGTGAATATGTACACCAAGTTCTCATTGAGTTCTCCCTTGTGCGAGACAGAATTGTATGTTTTGTTTGTCAGAAATATGGGCACCCTGTGCACCTAATGAGCTTAATGTGCTCATTTGTGTGTTATTTTCCTGAAGAAGGCTAACTTGAAGAACATGCAATATTGCCTTTGGTGTCACAATTTAAAATAGAGAACTCTGCTTGACCAAGGCACATTTTGCTCACCTCTGAGATGAAATCGCATATCCACGCTGTAAGAAACTGATGGAGAAAAAATCCCACTACTTCAGACAAGACATCTCAGTTTAGGGGCTGCTGAGTGGCAGCAGCTCATCGTGTTGTTTGAGATGATTTATTTCCACGTTCTTATCATCATTCAATTCTGATGCTGCTTGATATGTTACCTATCAATGAAGTTGCATCTTCTGATTTTAATCTCAAGATGTCAACTTGCCTTTGTGAACCTGTAGTAACAGCAATATATAGAATCATATTTGTCAGCTTGAGAAACCTCTAATGATAACCGAAGAATGTGGAGTTAGTGATCTGGCTCTGTGTAGTTCACAAATAATCTGACTGAACAGAATTTCTGCTGGTTGGATTTATCTGTTTTGCAGCCTCAATCCTAAGTAGAATGAAGTCATAATAGTGTTGCTCCTAAACAGACATTCTTTAGGATTTAAGACATACCAATTTTCATTATTTGGAAGAAATTCATGTCGTGGAGTATTGTGGCCTGACATGTTTGTTTTTCTGATGTGCAGTAGTCATGTCATTCCTAAATTAAAATAGACGTGGCTACATAACAGCCAAATCATAAACCTTCAACTTACTCATCAGAGGCTGTTGCTTTTGATACGTTCTTTCCCTGTATGCTCCCTTCCTGATCTCATGGGAATCTTCACTTCATTGCTGACTGAACTGAAGAAATATTCACAATCCCGAAATGCATCAGTAGATTGATCCCTAGTACTCAATACAATGTCCAAAACAGATTATCACTCAGCAGCTGTGTTACAATAGCATTTACCACAGCTTCAAGTAAGCAAAGAAATGAAGCTTCCCTTATTCAATGATTTAGGTAAAAAATAATGCACCTCTCCATTGGAAATTAGTTTAGCTGTGTTCCCATCACTAGGAGAAAATTTCCTGCCTGAAGAATTATACTGAGGTAGGGAGAGGAGGAGGAAGGGGAAGAAATTTATGGACAGCAAGTCTGTTACATAGTGATATGTTATGTTGTTACTTTTTTTGTTGCAAAGTTGTTTGCGAACTGAATACTCTGCAGAAGAAATAGGCTGTTCTCCCTAAAGCAAGTACACCACGATTCCACAACTGCCATTTCTCAAGCATTTGGGTACTAAAGGATTTTGAGTTCAAATGTGTAACTTCAATATGTGCTGAAAACATTAATAAATTACTTTGCCTGCTTCTAGCAAAATACACTTCTGTAGTCAAGCAGAGATTTCTATAATATCCAGCTATAAATTACTGTCGTACAGTCCTTACATCCTACAAAACTGCAGTATCAAAATTTAATAGGATTGTTAAGCTGAAAATACAGGAGCCTTCAAATTCAATCTGAGATTTGACTCTTCTGTATATTAAAAGCTAATGGAAAGAAAAAAGTCTTTCCTTTTATTGGCTCTACATTAAGTGCTTTGAAATTTAAGTATGAAACAATCATCTGGAATGTTTTAAAGCATCAGCAATTACAGTAGCATTTTACATTTATCAAATTTTTTGTTGACATAATCTCTTGTTATATAATATAATCATTGTCCAAGAAAACAAAGTAGAAAGACTTAGTGTATTCTGTACTGATATGCCCTGTTGTTTTCCAACTGCTATGTTCACTCCTTTGACTGTAAGTAAATGAACTTTTACAGAGTGGTCTGTAATGTTGCATGACACTGTACATCCGCTGTGGAAAAAACGGCACAATTACTGCAGTATTGAGACTTGTGTACCACGGAAGGTCTCACAAGGGCTCCATCACAGTGTCTTCTCCCAGTGATTAGTTTTATTTTTCACCTATATACAAACTCCATACAATGCTGCACATTAGCAAGCTTTATATTGTTTAAATTCATCATGCAAAATTCAATTTTGCCCTTTCACCTCTTGAAGCAAAAATTTGGCTGAATGAACGGGAATGGCTAATTAATGAGTTTTCTGTGTCACCTCATTGAAGAAAGGATATAAAAGATGGATTAAATGTTGCCTGTCTTCCTCCATTATTACCAGATGTGTTCGTGCCAGTGTTTGTCAAGTTAGCACTCATGCATAAGTGAGGAATGAATGGGATTCCTGCACTTTGTCCTCATCTGCAGACTTGCCACTGGGAATAAAGAAATATGAGACTAGCAAAGTTTCTGCTATACTGGGTTGTGGAGCTGTGGAAAGGAGCCAGTATCAGCCACTCAAAGATAGGTGGAGGTTTTCAAAAGACTAGAAATGCAGGCACAGCAGAAGATTGAAGTCTGGGAGGCATGAACAGGTTTCAGGGTACCTCTGTGTAACAGAAGGAGCAGTAACTCATTCGGGATAAAGCTTGAAAGGTCTGGTGGAGTTAAGCATGAGGAAAAAATTCTTATGGAATTGGTGCGTGTGTTTTGTTTGAAGAGTGAGCAATTTTTCATATGCTGAATATGTTTTCTCAACTTTCCACAAGCAGAATTCAGATTGTTTAGGAATCATTAGGAAGACTGTGTTGGAAATATTGCATCTGTAAGAAATGCAGGAGCCAGCCTTAATGAATGGAAGTTGTTCTCTTAACAATGTGTAGAGTAGCTTCACTTTTTCTGGGGGCTTGGTTTTTTTCCTTTTTGTTTGGTTTTGCTGCCTCTTGAGGCGTGCATCAGCACTGAATTGATATAACTGTCTATTCAGAGACATCTTTTTTAGTAACACACCTGGTTAACTATAGTGCAAAAACCAGGATTTTATTTAAAAAAAGAAAAAAAAAAATCTGTTACAGCTGTGAGTTGTCATGGTTTAACCCCAGCCAGCCACTAAGCACCACACAGCTGCTCACTCACTCCCCCCCATCCAGTGGGATGGGGGAGAAAATCGGGAAAAGAGGTAAAACTCATGGGTTGAGATAAGAACAGTTTAATAGAACAGAAAAGAAGAAACTAATAATGATAATGATAACACTAATAAAATGACAACAGTAGTAATAAAAGGATCAGAATGTACAAATGATGCGCAGGGCAATTGCTCACCACCCCCCGACTGACACCCAGCCAGTCCCCGAGCGGCGATTCCCTGCCCCCCCCCCCCCCCCCCCTTCCCAGTTCCTAAACTAGATGGGACGTCACATGGTATGGAATACACTGTTGGCCAGTTTGGGTCAGGTGCCCTGGCTGGGCATGAGAAGCTGAAAAATCCTTGACTATAGTCTAAACACTACTGAGCAACAACTGAAAACATCAGTATTATCAACATTCTTCACACATTGAACTCAAAACATAGCACTGTACCAGCTACTGGGAAGACAGTTAACTCTATCCCAGCTGAAACCAGGACAGAGTACCTATTGATTGAGGATAACAGTAGCATATTACTGTGGGTGAGTTACCACAGGAGATTTCCCTGATTTAGTCCACTAGTCTCTTCAGAAATGATCTCTCATGGTAGGGCATGTGTTCCCTGATGTGGAAGGAGTGGAAGCCTTGACCCCAAGTGCATCTCTCTTCTGGATCCAAAACAGACAGTAGGGCATTTGTTCAGATATCTTTGGTATTTACGTGGGCTATTGGGTTTCTTTCTAACTGCACTTTCTTATGTTAACTGCTGAACTCTGCATGTCCAACGTTGACCCCCATTCCTTATCTCTGGGGCATAGGGCACTATGCATCAAGAACACACTCTTTTCTCAAGAGAATGAAGGTGAACACTGTGGCTGTGCTGAGTGCTGTTTCATGCTAGTGACTGAAACTGTCAGATGAAAAAAACGGGACAGAAGTTAGAGGTGTGACTAACAGTACCTGCTCATGTATCTTCATTTCCTTGTAAATACGAGTCTGCAAATATTTAAATAGTCCCTGCAACAAGGAATGTAGGAACTACCTGGATGTTACAATGTGAATGAAGCACTGTACCGATGAGTAAATGCAGTTGTTATTTCTGCACTCTCTTATTGATCCAATAGCAATGATTTTTATGGCAGTGGCCATGTGGATTATTAAAATCAAAACAATGATCTGCAAATTTTAGCTAGGTATTTCTTACATAATCAACGTTTCAGCAGTTAGCAATCCTATTTCCCTTGAGTTACAGAACACTTGTGAATGAAACAATGGTGTCAATGGTAACTATGTGCTACAAATGTGGTATCAGATCTCTTCTTTATTTACTGTCCTTGTGCTGTAGACAAATCAGTTTATAATATTTTTAACTTTCTTTTTGATATGCAGGCAAATGCTCTTTTGTAAGCTGTTAATACTGTTTTAAAATATATTTTCTAGAATGCTTTTTGGAGAAGTGTTGAAATCAGTGATGGTTACTTTTTTAGATAGATGATTTTCTTGAAAATTAAAATTTCCTGGAACCGTGAATTTATAGAAGTACACTTCCCTTGCACTAAATAAGCTGTTTTCCCCAGTGTATTCTGTTTCTGAATCCTTAGCCTACTCAACTTTTTTACTGTGAAGAAGATAATAAATTAGTATATGTTAATAAGTAAAACGTAGGTTATTGTGTTGTAACGTGGCAGCAATGGAGGAAAGACCATCATTTTTCTGAAAATCACTGTTGACTAGCACTGATGGAATGATAAGAGAAAGTATGTCGAATTAAGTGGTTTTGATATATTATTTAATTTAAATAATTTTATCCCAACAGGTAAGTAGTTGTCTTTTTCTGACAAGAACAGCTAGTCTGTACAGTCATTCTTTCATTGTTTTTACTTGGACACATCAATATAGCTTTGCTGAAACAAGCAAAACCTGTTCATTATCTTCTCTTGTTCTTTCCAATTCATCACCCAGGGGCAGCCTTGTCCTTTTATCATTTAATAAATCTTACCACATATATCCTTAAGGCTCTGAGCACTCCAGGCTGCACTGTATCTAGTAGCCTTGGATCTATTTATTGGCACAAGCATAAGCACACTGTACTCAAGGATTGCAAACTTATGTCTTAGACATAGCTCCTCATCTGTCTATAAAAATACAGAACTACTTCTCTAATTTTGAAAACGACATTTTCTCTTGTATACCTTATTGGGGCTTTAAATTGTAATTTTCTAGTCATTCTTGTACCTGATAATACAAACACTTTAACATGCAATGTAAGATTATTCTATCTGCTGTATTTTGAATTCAGAAAGCAAAAGGATGAATCTTGCTACAACTGCACTCAATAGAAGTTGCTCTGTTGAACGTAGACAGCTCTGAGGGTGAAATGTTCATTGATATGCTAATAGAAACTTCTGGGAAGAAGATAGATTTCCAGATATGCATGGTGGGTTTGGGACCCTGAAAAGCAAAGAGCTGTTCAAATTATGCTGTCTAAACTACTTCATTAGTTTTGTATACAAGTTTGTGTAGCCCTTTTACAGGGGTAGACGCTTAGAATTGAAGTGTTAAAAGTCAATTCAGCATGTACTGCAGTGGCATGGAAGTGTGCTTTCACTAGAATCATTGGGTATTGTATCAGGTTCTGGGTTCTCTTACCTTAGGCACCAGATGATTTGTTTTTTATCACAGCATAGTGGTTGCTCAGAAGTATATTTCAAAATATTCACCACCTACCTTAGTATATTTTATTATTTTTCTACACATAAATATTTGAGCTATTGAATCTGAATTACAAATATGCATAGTAGCCATAATTTAATGAGTCTGTGCTCGTTCTTACTCCTTGATCATCTTCTTCCTTAGAACCCTTCGGTACTTAACTGTCAAGTTTAGAGCTTCAAACAGCAATGAGGTGTTGAGATTGCTCCATGAAGGTGACAGGTGTGTTCTCCCTTGTCCTGGTTTCAGCTGGCATAGAGTTAATTGTCTTCCTAGTAGCTGGTACAGTGCTATGTTTTGAGTTCAGTATGAGAAGAATGTTGATAACACTGATGTTTTCAGCTGTTGCTAAGTAGTGTTTAGTCTAAAGTCAAGGATTTTTCAGCTTCTCATGCCCAGCCAGTGAGAAAACTGGAGGGGCACAAGAAGTTGGCACAGGACACAGCCAGGGCAGCTGACCCAAAGTGTCCAAGGGGGTATTCCATACCATGTGATGTCATGCCCAGTATATAAACTGGGGGGAGTGGGGGCGGGGGATTGCCGCTCGGGGACTAGCTGGGTGTCAATTGGCGGGTAGTGAGCAATTGCACTGTGCATCATTTGTATATTCCAATTCTTTTATCATTACTACTGTCACTTTATTAGTGTTATCATTATCATTATTAGTTTCTTCTTTTTATATTCTATTAAACCGTTCTTATCTCAACCCACAAGTTTTAGTTCTTTTCCTGATTTTCTCCCCCATCCCACTGGGGATGAGCGGCTGCATGGTGCTTAGTTGCTGGCTGGGGTTAAACCATGACATCCCTCTGTAATAGTAATTCACTGCTGAACTGCTGACATTACAGGTTCAATCTGTGATGCTCAGGATGAGAGCCGATGTTGAGTATTCTTCCCTCCTCAAGTCTTTGACTGAAAGTCCATTTGGTAGTAGGAAGGCATAGGGAAAAAAAAACCCAAACCAAACCAACCAAACAAGCCTGTAAGCCAGATCAGAGGGAAGAACAGAATGAGTTAATAAAATGTGATGTATTATAATAAATATGTTGAAAAGAAGTAGTAAATTATGACTGATGGAGATGAGGGACTAAATGTAATTTTAGAACTCTTTCCAAATGTATCATGGAGAAAAATCATGTTTTCTCTAAATGAAGACAATGAAATTATTATCTCAAAATAGCTTAAAAAATAGAGTCCCATCTCACAGGGGCATATAAATAGATAACTGATATTAATGTTAGAATGCTGAAATGAATTTTCATCATATTTAACATTTGTGTATTAACTAAGAACAATCACAAAAGGCATAGAACAATCTTTTGCATCCCATAGCTGCAGTTTAGATTTTGCATTATTTGGAATATATAGATCATATCCATAATAAATTTAAATGTCCTAGCCTCATTTTGAAACTTGAGAAGTAAAGTAGCACCAGCAGACTGGGAAGAAGATAACTAGGGTCCAATTCAGTAGCACAAATGAGCAATCACCTCCACATTTCTTTTAAACTGTGTACATTTGCTGTTTTTCTTATATCTAGCAAAATTATGAACTAAACACTAAAATAAGAAACACTAACATTTTAGACTGTAAGGTTAAGAAAAGTGAAGCTTCTTAAGGACACAGAAAGAATTAGGTATTTTAATAAATGCAGTCATCCTTTTTTACTTTCAAATAACCCCCCTTAAGTATGGATCACTGCTCCTATTTAAACTTGTATAATTAACTTTGTATAAGCACAAAGGAGCTTATATTCAATTGTGATAGGGCATGGTACAATGTCCAGATTTTGCTTGAGGGTTTGGGCTAAGGTTAGGATGCTTATTAGACTGCATGAGATGTTCCCTTGTGATGCTGTGCAATGTGAAAGGAATCAGTTCTGTGCTGAACTGGATTTACAATGTTGTATCACCATATATACACAGTTTGTCGTAATTTCTTTCCTATGTCTTTGACTCGACAAAGTTTCAGTTCTGTTGTCCAAAAGCTTTTTATTGAACCAAACAAATTTTTTTCAACAGTTAATCAGGAAATTAATATAATGAAGCAAATATAATTATGAAGGGGGTAACATTATGATGGAGAGATACTTTATATTAAGACAGTATCCTTTCAAAGGATCTATAGTGGTCTACAGCAAGCACATACATTTTATCTATTAGTGAAATACAGTCTGGGTTAAGGTAGAATGAATGCAAACTGTGAGATTATCAGCAGAATGTAGCAGTTATTGAAGTGGTACCATAAGGCAGTCAGTAAAGCATTTCTTGTGTACCAGTTCAGTATAAAGTATGGATGAGGTGGACTCACCAAGGAAACAACATGAGTCTGGGCAACAAGAAAAGCCATGAGAAGGTGAAGAAAGCATAAACCGCAAACTAATTCATATACCCTTTCAAATTACTCAGAACTTTCTTAGTAAATCTCCACAAGCACCATACCCATCAATCAGTATGCTATGTGCTTATACTAGGAGACCTAATAAAGACAGTAATTCATCATATACTTGCATGGTTTGTGCGACAAATGAATTATATTTTCTATTAGCGTTTTACTCTTGTAACCAGCTTACACTTCATATACAATTTATGTTGCAATTCACAGATTTCTCAGGAAAGTGTTACAAACATATGTGCACTGGAAAATGGCAGAATGTTTTGCATTTTCAGAGAAATGGCTGAGATGACAAGATGTCTTTTCAGCTCTGTGTCACGTTAAGTCACTGTTTCACCATTATTATTTTATTACTGTACAAATTTATGTTGGCTTTGCTATTCAGATCCGTTCATGTTCTCTGCCTTCCCCTCTCTGTCAGTGAACTGTTTGGGTAATGCATTCCTTTAAAGAATTTTGTGAAGTAAATAATATTTATTAACACACTTGCTATGGTATTTGACAAATAGCACATGGCCTTATAGGTCTTATTCTAGCAAAATTCCTATTGGATATTAGTTTCTGATACAATTTCTAAAATTGAAATCAGATTAATTTGATATAGCAAGAGAACTTAAATTTCAGCTCCGTGATTCATGATATAGTACTTAACCAGTTTAAACCGTGCCTTTTCGATGTGGTAAGGTCTCTCATTTAAGTTATGTTGTCTATCCTATAGAAAAATCTTTACCACAGTTCTCAGAGTTCCTAATAATAAGAGTAGCAGTACACAGACTGTGATGCTACTGAAAGAAGGTTAACATAACCTTCAAGTAACCCTTTGAAAAGGAAAAGACACCTCAGTGGCAATTGACTCTGTATGTCTCAGCTTCAGAGACAATTATAAGCTCCTAAAGAAAACCGAACCTCAAGCTGTTCCTGATTTCTTATTACCTTATTACTATATTGTTAGTGTTTCTAATAGTTTTTTACCTTCACTTCTTTCTTATATTTATTGAATTGTATTCTGTGCAATCAATCATGTCAGTTATCTTTTCTTGTAGAATTATGGTATCATTTATCAGTCTTTCTGCAGGGCTTCCCAGGCGCTTGCTGCAGTATTATGTAAGCTGTCTATATGATCAAAATAGGCTTCTGATAACAGTTCACCTATCTTCACTATATTGTCTCCCCCTCCCCCTTAAGAACAGATGTAAATTACTACCGCTTCATAGGATGAACCAGCCAAGTAAAAGCATGAGTAAGCTACTTGTCTCTATGCAGCACATCTCTACTAATGTGCAGAATGGTTTCACTGCAGAGGTAACCCAGAGTTTCAGCCCCCAGATTCCTTTCCTTCCACACACATACAGTCTTTTATACCGATTTGTTTATACTTAGAATGTAGTTTTGTGGCAGGGGCTGGCTCAATGCTGTTCTGGTGAGTGTTAACATTCTTCAAGGTCATTCATGCTGTTAGCTTCCTAATGTACTAGCAATAGACCGTGTGAGTATAGTACTTAACAATGCAGTCTCCTTTGTAGTCTCATTAACATAGATATGGGGCTTACTTAAAAACACCTAATGTTTGCACATATTCTGTCTAAGTGCCGTTCACCTTGAAATACAGGTATAAATTTGAAGTTATTTTTTTGATTCATGACATTATTAATATTGCTGAGAGGGTGAAGTAAGGCATTAACATAATTGTTTTAAAAGATTTTGTAAAATAGATTTAGAATTTTGTTTATGCCTTTACTGTAAAGCAGTTTCTTCTCAGAAGATGTGATCTATCTGTTGTTGAAACCAATCAAAGATCTCCCTTCGACAGGAATTATGTCAGTTATGCTGATGCTTTATTTTTCAGTATAAAGCAGCTTCTTTGTGTCTTAGTTGTAGTGGAAAAAAAATTAATTTGATTTCAACAACAGTGGCTTTCTAGCTCATGCAAGTTGGACAGTCCTGCCAAGCTATGCTAAGAGCATCTGCTTGCTTGTTTACAGATTGTCTGGTTTGCTGTGGATGTTCAGTGCTTTGCACTACTCAGCCCATGGTTATGGCCTCAGCACTCTGTTAGGTTTATTTATTTAAAAAAGGAAATAAGAGTTTTGAGGACTTGGGATATCCTTTCTGTAATAAAATGAAAAACAGAAAATGAAGGAGAAGGAAAGTTTCTGAATTATTAGTGGATGCAAAAAGTTAGAGTAAGTGATTAAGTATCTTTAAAACTATGGTCTGCACAGTGAGTATTGTGTAATTTGTAGAGAAAACCCATTGTGTCTCCAGTGTTATAAATTTCAGTGTTGATGTAATAATACATGCACACGAATGCCCCCTTTCTGATTTCAGCTGTGATTTAAAATGCATCCACTCAGTTTTGTGCTGTTGTCCAACTGAACACTGTAATGTGCTATAAAAGTCAGCATTTAAAATTAGTCATCAGCATGTAAAGCAAATACACTTGAACTCCTGGTGTAAAGTAACGTCAGTGTTGTCAGGGATTATTTCATTAAGTCTAACTTGCAAGGAGAAACCTTGAAATGCCTTCCTGGATCATCTGTTGTCATTTTCTTGACTTAGAGTGAGCTCTACAAACCCCATGATCTTTGTGCTATATTTATGTTCTCAATACTAAGGTCTTTCAGAGTTTATATTTATTGTATGCAGTATGATAATTTTAATAGTCTGTTACTACTAACTTGTTTTAAAGTTTGTAACATCGGTGCTTAAATTATATTTTATAGCTGAGAAAGAGTGAAAGGTTTTTGACATGTGGTATACTGACTGCTGTTTCAATAAAATAAAAAATTAAGATGCAAATTCAAATGTCCGTATTCCTCTAGCTGTGACAGTCAAGAACTGTCACAAAAGCTCATTCTGTTGTGTCAAATATGTCTATTTGAAATGCATTTTTCATTCTTGTGGTGCTTAAGTGGATCCCCAGTCTTGAAATATCTTTCCTGGGAACACTTACTGTCTGTAAATAACCAAAGTCACACTGTAAGTATAATATTTGTTAGCCGATAGCTGTGTAAATAATGTACAAATATACTAGTCATTTCCATTCAAATAGAGAATTGATTACTTTTAATACTGAAAAACGTCCAGCCTGTACTGTTAAGGTTTTCTTTGAAAGTATTATGTAACTGAACTGCAGATAAAGCTGTTTGAATACTCCAGAAGCCAACAGTTATTTCAGAGGAATATAGTTATTCTAACATTACGCAGATTTAAAAAACAACGACAACAACAACAGCAACAAACATTTTTAATGTAGGTTCTGTGTGGGATTATTGATAAAACCAGTTGTTTTTACTTTAAAAATATGCAAATTTAAAGAGCTTCTGACTGAAATACCTTTAACTCCAAAGCTGGATGCTATATGCAGAGAATACTTCAGCAGTTTGAAATTTGGCACATATAAATCTAACCTTGAATTGTTTTATTAATGTTGTTCCAGGTCACCTGAGCTCATAAGAACATGACCTCTTTTCAGCATGTATCATTGCATATTAATGTGGGCCAGTTCTTAGGGAACATAAGAATCTATGTCCCAGCAGAGCTAGAGGTAAGTATAAGGTTTTTCCTTTTTTTTTTATTTTCCCTGCACCCACCACCCCACCACCCCCAGTAATTTGGGATGGTATATATAATATCCTGTAGCTGCAGGTGTATGATTTTTCTTATGCATGCTCTCCTGGTGTATAACGATTGCTGGTTTTGTTTACTGTCACAACAGTCTTGTCAGTTCAACTTCGTAATTAAGTTGAAATGGGTATGACCAACTTACTCTGATTGGTAGTCTGATACTTGATTATCAAGTTGTGAGCTGGGTATTGTACAGACTGGGTGCTAGTCAGTATGATCAAGATCATCTGTATTTACCTACTAGTGGTAGCAGATTACCAATGAATATGAAAAAGTAATATTTACTTGCACTTTAATTTGTATGGTTTTGATTTTCAAAACAAGGATCTGAACTTTCAGTAGAAGAACATAACACAGAGTATGCGTTATGAAGATTTAGAAGTGCGAGTACAAGGGCAAGCATTGTTTTTGGATAAATCAATAAATGCCTGGTTAATTTGAACAGTAGGAACATGGCAGTATTGACTCCGCATAGAGCGTAAGAAAAAGTTTGGCCATTACATCTTTTCCATAATGTTGTACTGTGTTGCTCATAATGCAGTGAGATGAGTAATATTTCAGAAGTAGCTTCCTTTGGACTCCTAGACAGACAAAGTACCCTGAGCATTATTTTGAGTTAGGGTGAGTACTGTATTTTAAAATCCAACTTGCATCTTGATTACAGGTAGATTTTTCTGTACATCTTCATGCTATTCATATTTTAAATAACCAGCACAGATAAAACCTTTAACTGTTTGCTCTCTCAAGTACAATTTAATTAAGACTAGGTGTTAAGATTTAACTTTCTAAAAATCTGTTAGTCAAGCTTTGTTTTAAAGTAATCTTGACTTTGCATTTCGTTTTGATAATCACAAGTGCTTTACAACTTCAGTTAAAAGAGTAGCAACAGGAACAAATAGCATTGACTACAGACTCACCAATGAGTTACACCTGTTGAATTTGAGTTTCACTTCCCACCCTTTCATGTGCTAGTATCCAGAAAGCCTTTAAAGGTAATGATAGGTGGCAGCTATGGCCCTAATGCAATTTTGGCCCTCACTGCTTTGCATCCTAAAGCACAGAGAAAGTTTTAGGACTGTATGAGAATCTAATTGTTTCTGTTTCACTCTTTAATGATGACAACTTGGTATAAATTGTAAAAGGAGCATAAATTACTTCTTTTCTTGACAAGACATACTGTATGTATGCTATGGAGTATAATATTTGTTGTGTCATGCCTTTTATCACACCATCAAGTGAATCCTTTTTCACTGGAATTTTCCATCTATCCACAGTACATCACATTTGCCTGCTGAATAATTATACACTTCTTATGTAAACTATGGCCATAATATTTAATGGATTATTAGGAAAGATGTGTTATATCTAAACACCAGCTTTCTCTTGTGACTTAACTATTTGTTGGGGATTGTAGCTGCGGAAGGCTTGTCCAGCTTTCAGGAGAGTATTTGAAACATTGAGAAGAGGGCTAGTCATTGGTGCTCTTCCTGATATTGAATGTCATCTTGGGTTGATAGTATCCATCCAGAGTTTGAGTGATGTATTACTCTTCTTTGATGAAGTATATCAGTATATAGGTTCCCATTAATCTGTGGACAGGGCTTTTTGGAAATCAGCTATTTTTCCTCTACAACTGAAGCACAGTCCACTTTTTAAATGGCAAAATGTTAGTTTGTCTAATAATGAGATTAATGCTGCTTTTACTGGAACCAGCAGCAAAATTTCAGTGTGCAAGGCAGGAGCTACATTTCGTCAGCTTCAGTGGACTGAAAGTTGATATGATCTGCCTCAAATATACTGCTGTGAATCTTAAAAAATGTAGCACTTTTGGTGATATGATAACACACAGATAATGTGGAAAATGTGAACATAATGCACATACTCTGCATAAATCCCTGATTTCATTTTCTCATAGACTTAATATACATAGAGAGAGTTTGAAGATTTTCTGATTATTTCATCACCTGTTCCTATACCAGTGCACTCTAGTTGAATAGCTATTTTAGAGACATTGCAATCCTGAGGTGAAGGCCTCAAGTGACAGGAAAAAAAAAAATTCTTGATGCGTTTTCCCAGTGGTTAGTTGAATATATTCAAATTAACTCCGTTCTAGCTTATTTTACTTCTCATGCAGCCTTTTTAGGCTCCCCCAGATCAAGGAAGATCCATGCACAGTCTGGCTTTACTTTTTCAGTCAAAATACAATCTCTTAATTCTTAATTAAATCCAAAACACTTAAACAGATTTGCTACATTTGATCACAGGGGTGTTCTTTAATTTATTTTTTTTTAAGTGGCTAACTGAAGAAGTGGTATATGATTTAGTCAGGTGTACTTTCAGGTTATAATCTATGTTAGATTCTGTTCTCTCCTGACGCTTAATTCACAGAAAGTGTCAGATGCATGGGATGTGGGTTTAAGACAAGAAAGAAAAACCTATCAAACAGAAATGTTTTTTCATGCTGGCTTGTATGCTGCTGTCTTAAAGTGATAGGCAGTGAGAGTAAGGGTTATATCATGTGATTCAAACTAGCACCATATGGTTAATGTAGCTCAGTGTCTCATGATGCAGTGAAATCATTTCAATTTGATGCAATTAAAAATGACAAGTAGAAAATAAAAATCTTTTTTTTATGTTACAGTGCCCATATCCAAAATAAAATGCTAATCCAGTATTCTGCTTTGTATAAGATGTTTTTATGCTATTTGTGTAGTCAGAAAGTTCTGCTTTCAGATGCATCTGGTTTTCAGCAAGGTCTTGCTTTTGGTTGTTTTCTGGATAATGTGATCAGAGTACAGCAAGACAGCTCATTTGCTCCAAAGTCAAAGTAGCGTGGTTAAAATATAGTTAACTATAAAATGTGCTGGAGTCCGGAAGTGACCCAAAGACTTTCTCCCAAAAGTTAATTTGGCAACAATATATCCATCCCCTACACATCAGTAGAGCTGTGTTCTCCTGCTATGACCTTCAGCAGATCAAGGCAACATAACACATACTGTATGCCTTTCCAGTTTTGTCTTTTTTCTGAATCTAGCAGTTCCTATGTTGGGAACTACCCAATGCAATTCTGATAGTTCTAATTATGTGTGTGCTGAGTAGCTGTAGCTATGGAAGCCTTTACAACTGTATGGGCTGTGCAAAGCCTGTGTAAAAGCCTAAAGGAAATTGTAAGATTGTTTCTGTTCTTGTAACTGTAGCAAAAAATCAGTTGAAAGGGGAAGATGGAGGATTATGTAAGGAGCTAGGGGACTAGTATATAGTGATTTACAGGGTGATGATTAATCATGTTCCACATATTAAAGTCTATTCCTTTTTTTCTTGTGATAAGATTCTTACTTATTAGGGATTATTGTCTGTATAAGTGCTGTGGCATATGCTTCTTAATATACTGATTAATCTTCTGTACATTTCACATAAAGTCTTATATTCAGGTTATACCTGAAATGGTGTTTGAATATGTAATTAGAAAGTAATGTACTTATGAGTAACGTTTCAAAGAGTCAGCAGGTGACCTCTTGTCATTGGATGAATTCTCTCTAGTTGATTCAGTTGCCTGTCAGCATGCCATTATACTTAGTGACTTTTTCAGTCAAGGTTTTCTGTGCCCTATACATTCAAAGACATCTGTACATACTTTATGTCAAAAAGAATTTTGGGAAGTGGGTTTGATACAGGATGATCATTTTGATTATAAAAAGATTTCATGCTCAATCAACTATAGGCTTAGTTGGCTGATAATTCTTCAGGCATGAAGCCTCTTCTGGTTTAGATACAAATAATGTATCTAAAATAATGTGGAATACAGTGATCTCTTCCTGGCAGCTCATACTTAACGTCTCTACAGCTATGAATTAACTGAATTAGTGCCAACAAAAAAGCATCTGCATGCAGAGGTTTGAATTTTGATTTTAGCATCAAAGCACTTTCTAGCCAGACCTGCCTTAGCAGAGGAAGCAGAATTTACAAGACACATGGAAGAGGAGGAACAGGTTTTGTAATAGGTGCCACTCTGACAGCATTTCAGATATTTTAATTCATATTAAGACTAATGGTAAAGAATCAGGGAAATCATGCCATGTGGATCTGCCAGCCATTTTCTTCTCCTTAGAGAACTGCACAACCAGAGCACCCTATTCTTCTGGCACAGTGGTTGGGGAGGAAGACAGCTTCGGACAGTTCTGTGCTAAATCTGCTTGTCCAGGCCTTGTTTCAAAGTGCGGGGTTTCTTGTTCAAGAAAAGTGTACCCATCAAACCAAAAGCCTTAGGAAAGGCATTTCAGCCTTTATGTTTTCACAGTGGGAAAGAGCCCTATTTACAGCAACAGTTCAAAACATTTAATACACTTGCCAATTAATAGAACTACTTAGTCATCTCTCAATTATCCAAGGTAATGGGAGATAAGAATGGGAGAGAAATTCAGTATAGTACAAGTTGTACGTAAATTAGGCTTATAAGAATATATTCAGTAAAATCATTTTTTAAAAGCCTGTAAGCAGTTTTCTGTAGAGAGTAGGTGTGGGCTGCTTTAAACAGCAGAAAGCAGAACAGAGCCTGATGTAAGTGGCTTCCCTAGTGTGACTGGGAGCAGGGAGAGAAGCAGTGCAAAGGAAGGATCAGCTTCATGCCCTTTACTAATACTGAACTATGTATCGCTGAGAATGGGCTGTAGATCCAACTACAGCATCAGACAGGCAAAGGTAGTGGCAAATTGTAAGTACCACTGAAGCACTAAATCAAGCATAGAAGAGGATTAATGCAAATAAAAAAAAGTGAAGAGAGCTTCCTAATCATAAAGCTGTTGCTGTAATTACCACAACAGAATCAGAATTTGTGTCAGTTATGTGCCATTATGTCTGCTCCACTGCTGTTCTGACTATAACATGTGCCAAAGGCATGCTTCTGTCTTTTAAGTAGATTATAGGAAAGGTTAGAAAGCTCAAAACTGCACGCTGATTTTTTTTCCTTCTTCCACCCCCGCCCCCATGTTGCTTAGGAACAAACACTACACACTCCCCATGTGAGACTTTTATAAGTAGGATCACATATTTTCTTCCTCAAGTATACAAAAAATTGATTAACTGCTCACTAAAATATATTGAGAAATTCCAGAGGTGCAAGAGAGCGCCATCTATTTCATCATCAGGGGATTTTGTCGCTGTCAGGATGTGTGTTAAAGGCCACATTTTGTCTTCACACACAATGTCTCCTCACTGGAATCAAGGGACAATATAAATGAGATGAGGCAGTGGTTTCACTTAAAATGTCCAGTACTGAGCATACAACTAGAAAGGATTTGAATATACAAGTGATTTAGCTGTACTGGGAATCACTGGCACTGATAATTATCCCCTTCAGGTTCATCCTTTGTAATAACTAGTCTTACATGTTTGTTGACAGATTACATGGTATCTTCCTATTTAACTTAGTGTGCTACATCATCTTGAAAAGAATCAAATATAAGGATCGTGTACATTCTCACTCAGAAAGGTATCTACAGAGTAATTACAGACTACATGCTTCTTCCTTGCACTTACAAAGAGTCATTTTGTTTTCTTTTTTCCAAGAAATATCGCTTTCAATATATATCTGAGGTGAATTCTGCTTTTTCTTAGTGATTTAATCTTTCTGATTGTGAAAGGGACATGTGAAAGCATGTTTTGTCATCCCAGTTTCTTCTATGAAGCATCCTTCAAGCTGAAGCAGCATGTCACGATAGATCATAGTGTCACCACAAGCTGGTGCAAATTTTATATGCAGAAGACTTTGGGTGTTCCATAAGCATGCAACCTAATACACAGGCATATACCATTTTCTGAATAAAAAATAAGAAAGGGAAATAATTATCCCCTAGTGTTCCAAATAAGTCAAAGCATGTTTTTAATGTACTTACTTGCTCTAAGGATAATACTACTCACAGTTAGGTCTTACAACAGTGTATTTTGCATCACTGTGTTGGTGATTTACAGACCACAGCAGCAATATCTCTGTATGTATCAGTACCATTTACAGATGAACCTGTGTTAGATAGCTGTGTATCATTGTCTACCTACCAGAAGTTCTTCTAGTGGTAAAAGTCTAGTTTTACAGTTTTAGTGATGCATAGCTGTCAGTGACTGGGAGAGCAATGTATATGACTTTAGGCAACAAACAGGTTTTGACGTGCTCATATTTAAGCAGTTGAGTAGCCTGACTGGCCTAGGTACCCAAACATAGAGAATAACTCCACTTTTACTGAGATCAAAGAGCAAGAAATAATAAGCTGAAGGGCTTACATTTTAGGTCACTGCAGTAACAATGAATGTCCACCATTCATGGTCACTGAGCAATGAGAAGTAAGTATTTAAAGTGAATTAAAATGGTACTTGTGTCATTATGTCATGTGAAAATCTGTGTTTTGGAAAAGTTGTCCAATTTGCAAACAGACATTTAATTGGAGTTATAAGTTAATTAAAAATTTTAGGATTTTTAGTGATTGTGTGACAGCTAAAAACAACAGTGCTCTTGAGAGGGGGAATCAAACCACCACCACCAAAAAAAACCCCAAACCCTACAATGTAACTCTGGCACATTGGTCCCTCTGTTTATTCTCTCAAATTTAAGAATAAATGTGTTGTATCAACTTACAGCAACCAGCAAAGGTAATGTTGCATTGTTTTTTCCACCTAGGATTTTATGAAAATAAGAACACTTTAAAATTTAACCAAAAAGGTTTCTGGGTGTTTATAAATCATGTATCATGTATAAAGGGGAAAAACACTCTTAAGTTATTTTCCACCAATTAAAAGGATTCATACTTAGGCCCATTTTCAGGTGATGGAAGGCTTTTGGTTTTAGAAATACTTGTGATTTTCAGAAGTGGAGAAAGCATTAAAATAAAGGAGGTGAGAAGAATTCTGGATATACTAATCTCATAGATTTAAAATATTTCTGACATCATGGAGTTTTCATTTATTAGCCTTTTCATGAACATAGAGACTTTGAAGCATAAACCTGGATATTTCAGGCATTTGATTCAGGCTAATGTATATAGAAAATTAACTATTGCATTAAACCATAAAATTTTTGAGATGATACTATAGTTGCAGTTGACCGTTGTTATGTATCTCTTTAGTGTCAAAACCACAGGAACTTCAAAATATTCCATCTACCGATTTCCAGAATTTTCCTCTATCTGAATTGTAGGATGTATTGCCTACAAGGCTAGATCTATACAATCACTCTTTTTTTTAATTTATTCTATTAACTGGTAGGCTAGATTCCAACTTAATTGCCACTGATACAGATCTAGGTTAATTCAGTTTAGGTGTCTTTAGGTTTTCATTGGTGATTCCAGTCTGAATCTGCCCCATATTTAATCTCTCTATGGTAGCTTATAAAAAGGGAGTCCTTTGCCTTTAATTAAATAAGTATACAATTATTTACAGTTTAACAACAACAACAACAAACCCAGTAATGGTTTCATTATTTTTAATGTCACTCCCTTGTACAGGTTGTTTGGAGTTAGGAAAAAAAAGAGAGTGGATCTTTTAGGGGAGAGAATAAGTAGTTGCCCATTGCCACTTTGAAAGTCTTGTAGGAGAAAAAGCTCCTTTATTGCTGAATGTGTACACTGTTAGTGACATGTAAGCCTCTAAGTAGTGCTTTGTCAAGGGTGTCCCAAGTGTCATTTGTGTTAAAAGCTGCAGAGAACTGAACACATTGGAGTTTGGCATATGGCCTCTGCTCCCTGACAACTGTCATCTGTTCATGATGCCATGGAAATATTTCCATTATTATCTTGCAGTCTATGGAGGTCCTTCATTTAAGAGGAATGTGTTGCAAAGGAACTTGGGATCTGAATAATAAATTGGTAGTAAAACCTTTTAATTAGAAAAATACATTGTTTATTAAGCTATAAAAACAGTGTTTGCATTTGTTTGAGAGAGTTAAGGAATGAGAACTCTGAATTAGTTAAAAATGCGATTGTGGTATTTCTGCCCTGCAAGGCTCCATAGCTTTTCATTTTTAATACTTCTCAGATAACCAGTGAAATAGAATAGTAAATGTTCGTGATGAATAGTAATTATTCTATAATTATTCATTTAATTTATAATTTGCATTCATATATCTAATTAAAATGCAGTATACTGCAATTAGGCAATATTGAGCTGGTAATATCATCTAATACACACAAGGAAATGCAAATTTAAGGCTTAGTCTGTTTCTAAATGTTATCAGACTCCTTGAGGGTAATGTTTTTTGCATCCAGCTACCCTGGATGTAGTTTGCACTCTGTGTACACTCAGTAACTTGTAGGGACCAGGGTTTTTTTTCTATATATTTAAATAAATCATACTAATTCTGCTCATGTCAAGGGGTTTATAGTACTGATAGGTAAAGGAGATCAATATCAAGCCCTTCATTTGCAGTCAGCAGCCTTCTAACAATGCCTGAGAGCCTGAAGAAAGGGCAGTTTCATTTTCAGTGTTTTGAAGCAATCCATTTGAGTATGGTTGCAAACATTTCTATTAAATGTCATGTGTGTTAGTCTGAAACCCTTGAGAAAAAACAGGTGGTTAGGTAAATAGCTTAAATTTTGCTGGACAGGAATTGAAATATATCCAGACTATATGTCTGCTTTATTAGAGAGCAAATAAAGCAGTTTTGTGACAGTTTTATCATCAGCGGTCCAGTGAGTTTGAGTGGCTTTTAGAAGAGCATAGCTATACCATTAAACTCAAAGAAGCAGCCATTTCTTTTATTTCTCCCAACCAAAAAAAAAAGTATTAGAAAGAACAAGAATGTGTTCTCTGGATGTAATGTATGGACTCTTCATCTTCTGAGAACCTATAACTTTTTTTTCTTGAGAGCATTGCTCTTCCTGTGTTATTCTGTTTTTGAGGGAGACTTTCTTTTGTGAAAGATCACCCTCATTCATCACCACTGAGGTTAACCTCTCTCTGTTAAGCTTTAGGATTAATATGCAGATTTGATCTGAGCACAAGCAAAATAATCTCCTTTGCATTAGTCCTTGCATTTGTTCTGTGGCTGATGGAACACTGATTATTTCTCTAAACCAGTTTATTTTGGTATCTAGTAAAGAATCAAGGTCGTTCACAATATAGCAAGCCTTAAAGGAAGCATATGCATCTTATCATGTTATCATGTAGCTTAAATGGTTTGTTACTTCTCACAGTAGTTGTTTTTTGATTGAGAATGTACTGAATGATCTCTCTGTGAGGCCTTCAGACAATTAGAGATCACCAGAGCTCTGACTGAAATCAGTAGGAAGTTGAGATAGTAAGTGTGACAAGAGCTGTGGGATTTGAGTTGTAAGAAAGAAAATTAAGTTTGTTCTATAGTTATAATAGTGTTGTAACTGGATATCAGGACTGTCCCTATATGAACACTCACTGCATGTAAGTCATTAATTGGTTATCCAGGAACTCCCTCGTTCATCATCTGCATAGAGGAGATAATGGAGTGGTTTGCATCTGGGTGATTGACAGGACTCCCAGCCTCTCACAGTGAGGTATTTGACTGATGGCTTCAGGATCTTTCCAGGTGGGAATTCTAGTCGGTTCTCAAGATTCCCCATGCCAGCTCCTGCTGTGTTTAGTACAATTTGTATGCTTAAATTATTGCCCTGAGTGGAGTGTCCCAGAGAGTTCTGGCTGCAGAAGAGGTCAAATTGAATATAGGTAAGACATTTGTATATACTCTATGAAACTGTGCCTGTGGGTGTCAAAATGGTCATATATAGTTAAGATGAAAGCAATGGATTATGCACGTGCTGGAGTGGTTATGTAGGACCTTGGGCCAGCTGGATTGTGAGGTTTGAGCAGAAGAACGGTCTGGGTAGTCTCTCACAATCCAGATGAAGATGATCCTGCAAGGATCCTGGCAACAGAGACTCCCATTGCATTCCAGACAGAAACTGGCCATCCTGGTAGAGAGATTTGTTTCCCCATATGAGTGTTACCTGATACCTGGGTCCTAAAGAATTAATTTTTTCTTTTTAATGAATACTCTGTCCATGGGTGTCAATGTAACAGTAAGCACCATGGAAAATCAGCATCCTTTTTTGTCATGGCTAAATAAAATTGTAAGAATGCTCTCTTTTCTCTGTTTCATTTCATTCACAACATGTTCATCAATTCACTTCTGACTGCAGTGTTAGTCCCTACTTCTGTCTCTCCCAGATACTTGCCACCCATCAGATCTGTCAGCTCAGCTGCTTAAATGAACCCTGTCTGACCTGTTTCAGTTAAAACAAGTGGCTGAAATAGATCAGAAAGAGCTTTAGCAATGCATCAGCTTTTTCATAGTTAGTGTTTATTGGATTAATAATTAACATGACCATACTCTTGCAAATACGCACTTTTATTGCTAATTCATTTTGGTACTGATTGAAGGAGATTTATATTTTATCCCAGTAAACAAACAAGACTCTTCATTTGCCAGTCTCACTTTGCCAATGTCTGCAGTTTCCTTTGTTGACTGTTCATTCCAAAAAAGAAATAGCTTGAAACAATTATTAAAATAGCTTGAAAATTTTTTTAAAAGCTTGCTTTAATTTATAACTTGTCACTTTTATGATGCAGTCTTAATAAATATCTCATTGCTTTCTTTGACTTACTTTGTTCCTAGCTCCCAATAAATGAGGCTTTGAGTGATGATGATGGAATCATCACCACTTTTGCAATGAAAGACTTCTGCTAGCTTTTTTTTTTTTAACCAGCTTAAGAATAGCAGCACTTTTAGATGCATCAGAATATAGCAATTACTTAAATGTTATTACCAGTGTACTGTTTCCTTAAACTTTTTTTTCACCTTGTACAAGACACAATGACGCTCTTTTGTTTGCCTAAAATGGTATTCTGTTTCCCACTGAGCTGTAAAACCTGTTTCCAGCTTTCACTTAACAACTTCTGCTTATGTTATTCGTGGCTTAAACGGTAGTAATTATTCACGCGTAAAAGAAGTATGCATCCCCTGTGATAGTTTAATATGTTTTTCCACTGTGCAGTACTGTACATTGATTTATAATTCATAATTGTAACCTATTTATATAATCATATTTAACCGCATATAACCATGTTTATATAAGCACTATAACCATGTTCTGCAGAGGATGAAATGGAACATGCAAACATACATTGCAGGTATGTGCTTTATGATTATGCATCCAGGGTAATAGCAGAGACTAGAAATAAATTTGGGTGACTGGGACCTTTTTACAGCAAGTATCTATACAGTGTTTGGAAGCTTAATTTACTCAGTGAAACTCCCTAGAAAAGGTGAATGATACCATAAGTGAAAGTGCTGCTAAATCACGCAGAGTGCTCATGTCTTACAAGTGAAGGGAATTGTCTCCAGAGCTTTTCTTCCTGCTTCTGCTCAGACTGACAAGGAAATAAACCAGTGACAGACCTATAAGGATCAAGATGAAGTAGGCACAGATGACATGAGTAGGGTGACCAGATATCCCAATTCAATGAGGGTAGTCCTGGAGTGAGAGCCACTGTTTTATGCCAGATGTTATTTGTGATGTAGCAATTTAATTTGTTTTTCCCCTTTTCAAACCTTAGTGCCACGTACCCTCACCCTCCAAAGGTCACTTCTGGGATCTGTTTGTGCTCTGTAATGCTGAGCCATCAGCAGAGTTCCCGACATCTTACCAAGACAGATTAAAGTCCTGTGGCATAGCTCATGTAGTCTGCTGATGGTGAGACTGTTGGTGCTAAAAATCTTGGTTTCCATAAGTTCCACACTCAAAGACCGGATAATTTTAAATCACAGTGGACTTCCTACGACTAAACTAGTGGGAGTGTGGAACAAAGCTATACCACCTGCAGCATCATTTCCAGATAGTAGCTATTGTGCCAACAAAAATACGTGGAGACATGGATCTTGTCCTATGCTTCAGCAGCAACAGGCATTTTTAACAGCCACTAAACGCTGTGTCTTTTGTTGTTGTGAACCTTGTCTCTGTGGTAACCATCCAGAGCAAAAACCAGTATATGCTTCTAGCTTGCATTGGTTTCCAAGCCAGGTAGGCTTGAGTTGAGTTTGTTTCCAAACCAAATACAAGAGATGTGCAAAGCAACACTGAACAGCTCTAAGTCCAAAAGGGAAATGTATGCATATAGCATATGGCTGTTAGGAAGAATAGGGCAAAATTATGTGATGTTTTGCCTGTGTGTTTATTAGGAGAAAATCAACTGCAGGACCACTGTAATGTTAACAACAAGAATGCTGTTTTTCACCCAGGCGCTTTGTCTGGTCAGTTGTATGATATGCCTTACCTAGCCACAGAGTTTAGAAAGTGGTTGTCTTGTGTTCAGATGGAAAGATTTGAACATAAACAAAAGGATTGAATTAGAGTAAATATGTTGTAATTATTTTTTCTCTAGGCATAATTAATACTAATGCTGCTAGTAATGTTGCTGATGTTTTCAGAGTTGCAAATTATTAACTAGGGCAGATGAAGACTATTTGTCATATCCTGGTTTTAGTATAAACTTATAGAATATTGGGAGACTCTGATAATTAGTGTAGTAGGAAAAGAAAATACTGCTTTTCACTTTTCTTGTGTTCCCCTAATGCACATCTGTAGCACAATGATGAAATGTTCTGTGTGTGCTTGTTCGCTGGTTGCGTACAAAGAATAGCAGCTTGAGGGGCTTATCAATACGTATATACCTCTGCAAGTCTGTAGTTTCTTTCATGAAATGAATGCTTACAAGAAGAGGCTTGGATACAAGTGTCAAAAGAAATGTATTTAGATGCAGACAGGCAAAAAAGGACAATTAAAGGTAATGTCCAGTGTAGGGGTGTGCGTGTTATTATGTATGTGTATATATACATATGCATGCATAAATATATATACTCACATATACATGTGGATGTACAAATTTGTTCTTTGCTGTCAAAGTGTAAAGTTTAAAGCTCCAGAGTATGTTTCTTAAACAACTAATGGAATTCTCCTAGGTTTTCAGGGGAAATTTATAAATGATGTTCATGTATGCATCAATATCAGCCAAAGATTTAGCCTGTAGTCTTCAAGAAGAATAATTGCAAAACACTTTGATGATATTGCAAAACTGCCATTCAGCAGTGCTGACCATATCATGGGGTTTCTTTGTGCTTAATTGTTTAGAAATAATTGATTTTGTTTTAATCTTCATCTCTGTCTTCACAGCTAGGTGCTCTCTGAAAAAAATTAGTATGGGGTTTTCTCTTTGTTTTAACTCTGTTGCTTGCTGTGCTGTGGGAAAAGACTTCATGAACTTTGGCTTGGGCTCTGAGGTAGCCCATTGTAGCTGGTAAGTTTCTTCAAAGCATTAGCCAAGAACTCTTTCTGCCACTTGCTTGGAAGTGGTGCAGAGGCAGGATAGCCACTTGTGGAACTAACTGTCCTTGTGTTATGTATAGTTATTGCAGTCAAACAGTATACTTTAGTAACCAAGCACATTATTTTGACGGGTCTCTGTCAACTATTTGCAAGCAGTTTAACATAAAGAAGCTGCAGTACTGTTGAAAGTTACAGAAATGATTGTTTTAACTTGACCAAGGGGCAAAAAAAATTAAACCTTCGTTACTTATTTGCCTTTTCAGGTAGCTGTGAATGAAGCAGACTTTTTGCATGAAATGTACCTGCAAAGATATCATTAGATCAATTGTTTGATTCAAAAAGTAGAGAGAATATTTATAAGAGGGAAGAAAAGAGACAAAATCCTTTTTATTACATTTTACAGCAGTGGGGAACAAAAGCATTGCTGTTTTAACTTGGAATTAATGACCAATTAAGAGGTACTGCAGTTGTTTTATGAGCAGCATCACATCCATTTTGTTTCTGGCATATTGCTAGTTCATTGTTTTGATGCTTTCTTGTTCCCTAAAGAAAGGAGTTAATATTATGGGATGAATTATGCCATACTGTGTGTGCCTTTGTCGTTCATCTCTAAAATTGTGGTCTGTTACTTTGGCTCTCAAAAAAGAGGGGAAAATTTGGTGTAACTAGCATAAAGATAATTGCTAGGAAAAGGACTACATGCATGTCATCAGTGTCTATATGAATATTTGTATCCATTTCCAGTCAGATTTAATATCCTTATGGTCTAAATCAATAGATGTATTCACTTGATGGATAGTTCCATTAGTGCACAGTCTCTTTGTCCCCAGGTGTAGGCAGTTTACGGATGGAGGAATGTGTAGAAGTGGTGATAGACTAAGGATGTTTTACTGGTCTGTGTTGTGAAGCTGGTCTCCACAGCATCCTACAAAACAGTAGAGGGAGACTCCTCCAAGAGACGTTTCCAAGTAGCTTGACGAGTCAGTCCTCTGTATGGAGCTTTCCTTGGAGAAGCTCAGCTTCCCATTGCAACTTCCAAGTAACTGTGCTAGCTGGTAAACAATATGCATCTCCCTAAATATCTGTCTATGGACTCATCCATTCCTTACAAAACAAGATATCCTGGTTAGATAGTTCTGCAGAGAAGGGTGTTAGAAAGATCTCTCCATTGAGAGGAGGTCCAGACTTCATTTGTTAATGAAGTTAAATCCAGATGAGAGAGAGATTGTCATTGAAATTAAAAATAATGAAGTATTTCAGTGTTAGGAGTATGAGCTTATGCAAATGCGACTTTTATACCTGCTTTAAGTACAGCTTACAAGCAGAACATGTTTGAGAGGCTGCAAACAGTAGGAGTCAGCTGATTTGGTTTCAATTCACAACCCCCTGCTGTGATAATTAGCAAAAAGATGACAGAGAATTAAGCATGAGGGGTTTGTTTCTTAAACATTACCTTTTGGATGAAGCATAAATAATGAAGCAAAATATGTCCATAATTAATATTTTGTCATTCCTACAGTTCATTGAGGATTAGATCAAACTGCAGGAGCACCAGAATATTAAGTAGCTTGTTCTGCTCTTTAAGGAACTGATATCAGATTTCTGATAACACTTCTTGTTTTTGAGGCCATAATGCAGACCTATTTAGAAATGCATAAGTAGTGAAGAATTCAGCTTCATGTAGTATTGAGAGTTAATTAAAAATTATCTGCTGTTCACAAACAGCCGATTTTAGAATTATCTGGCAGAAATTCAGATTAGATACTTGCTTTCCAGAGTAACAGTGAGGAATATGTCTCCTCTGTTGGCATTTTGAAGCATCGTTATGGGAGTCAAATTGTATATTAAATAGTAGATGGGTGGACTCATTCTGTAATCGTGAAAATTGATCTGATCTGTAATTTTTTCAGAAAAAGAATCTGAACTAGTTTTATGAATTTGGAGAATGGTAAATAAATGCTCTTTGAAGTACTATCACTCATTGCATGGGAATGCTGTAGATACAGACTAAATATATATAAGTATATAAAGACCTGAAAGACTACTTAGGTAGTAGTAATTGCTAAGTTGTAATTCATTTAGGAGCAAATTTTGGAAATTGCCAAGCATTTGTGAACTTGTTAACTTTCTAGTGTATAAAATTCTTAGTAAATCATTTAAAAAAGGTGAACGCACCCACATGTTTTCATGGATACATTTTCAATTTATGAGTGGGTCCTTTTGTATGAATTCTGTCACTGAACTCTAGAGGTTCAGGCACTACCTGCAACTTTTCTTTGGCCACACTCATTACATGGTGAAACCTGCGTGTTGCATCCCGGTTCACATTAGCATTCTCCTTTGGACTCAAAGACCCATTGATCTGATTCTCCAAAGCCATATCTGTTCACTAAAAAACTGGGTAGAGTATGGAAGAAACGTGTTCCAAATCAGTACGATTTGTAAACGAACTGAGTGACAACTTTTGAAAGAAGTACTTGCCAGGACTGTGCTTGAACTTTAGATAGGCCATGATTTTGTCATTCTGTCTACTTATCATAATTGGACAGGGAAATTAAATAAATCAATATAAATAAATAAATAGAAATGCACATTCATTTGTGAATGCAACCCTAAAAAAAGTGGTTGTGTGAGTTTTATGCCTGCCTTTAGACATCATGTGAAGGGAAGGATATGGGGATGCCTGATCTCCTGAAAGTAACAAGATAGGAGGACAGCGTGCTGGAGGGCCGAGGGGGTTGATTGGTTGGTTTTTCTAATCAAAAAGTAGAATTCTTTCCTTAATATTTAATTCCTAAATGTGGGATCGAGCAAAGAGCCCTGCTAGAACAGGAAGCTGTGTGTTCTTATACCAGGACTTGTGCTGCCTCAGCAGCCTCTATAGCGTTTAACTGACATTGACAGGCAAGAATTAGCAAACATGGATTTCATAATACAGCATTTGCACAAAAGTTTGAACTATTTTCCCAGATTTAGTAGTGCACAAACTAGGCAAAATTCTGATTAGGGGAAATGATAACCTTCCGCTTCATTCAAGGCCACAGAATAATTTAACTGTAAGAGTATCGAGTGGATTCTTGCAAGCTCAGTTCCCAAACTCATCAACCAAAATCCAGTCTTACTATACTTGTATACTTAATTTTAAGGATTTTTACTTCCTAGTGTCTTATTTTTGTGGATTATTGATCTGAGGCCATCAGGAGTGTTACTCGGAAATTGATGGTACATAGATACTCGTCACAGGGGACAAACTTCAATTTAAGTGGTTTAAATCAAATCAGGATCAAAGTGGTTTATTGTCTTATTAATGACCCATAATTAGTCAACTATGAGGGAACTGTAAATTCAGAATCAAAATGGTTTCTATCAAAGCCCTAAACACAGGTATGTTTTGAAAAGTTCCTTATTCAAATGAGAGATCCAAATTCCATTGCATCTCATTAAACACCAGAACAAATTTCCAGTACCTGAAATAAAATTATTTAGAGTAGGAGAAGCTGTTAGAGCTAAATACAAAGTCCTTTCTGCCTTCCACACCCTCACAGGCAGCAGTGACCCTGCAATCAGAATACAGCCAACACTGCTGTTGCTAATATGTTCATCCTGTCCTTATGACCATGTGGTATGTTAGTCAAGAAAGAATCTGTCCTTTCTGTAGCCTAGTTACCTAAGGGGAGAGGATCCTGTTTGATCTCCAGCACAGAGAAAAGGTGATACAGAGACTTAAGAGGTGGTGTAAGCAGCAACTTTAATTATCCTTTCTAGCTTCAAAATACAGCATTTGGGAACTGATAAAATTAATTCTGGAAAAAAAAATGGGGCACTACAGTTTCAGGGACAATGTAGCTGAGAAGTTGTGTTTTATATTACTGTAATCTGGTAAACAAGTTTAAGCTCCTTGATAATTTTATGGGACTCCATGCTGATCAAAGTGGAATAGTCTGGTCATTTGTTACAGCAGTGGCCTGTGTTGCTTTGTATAATGTTTAATATTTGGTAAGTTCAGGTCATTAGAAGAAAGTGATGACCTTGGATCCATATCTCCAGATTAATTTGTAGTAAGCAGGATGCTATCTTGAAGAGTTTAGCTGCTTGAAATCTGTTGTAAGTGAAGAATCTTTAAAGTAAATTTCTCTTCATTTGCAGCATTGTGTATCGTGGTTTGCAGTTCTGATACCATGTTATATTGAACTGAATTGAATCCTTTCTAACGTGATGTCAAATTCTGTTTCATTTTTATCTTGCGTAGGGTGAGGCAGTTGCTTTTTCAATTGCAAACCGAATGAAAGATCAAAGAGACCTCTGTGGCTTCAAATGTTCCAAGTATTGATATTGTGCATTAACCCATCCATGTCTGGATACTTTGCCTAGATGAATGCAAGAAGTGTGCATTCTAGAGAAGAAACTGAGATTTTTCATTTCCCAGTATTCCTTTAAGTAATCTTTGCATCTGTTAGAGGTACTGAACCAGAGGCAGAATGGATTAAATAACAGCTCACTCAGCTGGCTTAATTGGTGTGTTAGAAAGAAACGTGCCTTCAAAACCCTGTTAAAGGCATGCAACTTTTAGTGTTGTATTCTTACTGATTTTTGTTACTTGCATGATGGTAGTACCTGTTGATGCTGGCTATGACTGGTTCCCTTTAAACATGGTGTCTGGGTAAGCTAATATTAGAACACAACACTTGTACTGCTGTATGTATGGTATAATCAGAAAAGACTGAGGCTGGAAACACCTAGGAGTTGCAGTGATGCATCCAAAACCACTTAGCAAGCCACTGGCAGCACTGGAGAACAAGTTTGAGGTGTTTACTGCTTGAGTGCCATATGTTGGGGTTTTTTTTATCATGGCTAGTGTTTATTTTGAGCTTCTTTTGGGGTAGGGATGGGTGAAACTGTTCAAAAACTTGCTACACTCTCTTATTGATGGAGGAAGGTGGAAAGTTTGCACTGGTTCAGCCCTAACTGCCGTATACCCCACAGCAAGTTCGTCGTACTCTTCAAGTAGTGTGGGCTGCATCTAAGCTAGGGCTACAAGGCTAACCGTCTAGGCAGCTGATAGACAGGACATCTTACAGGTGTAGGCTTGGACATCTGAAATCAGACTTAACTCTCTTGGATATTATAATCCCTTTTAGTTTTATTAATTGTCAGTGTTGTTACACTGACCAGTGTCTCAGAACAACATTTCTGATTAAGGCAGAAATAGTAATTACAGGTTACATAATTGTCATTTCTACTTGAACTTCAGCTGCTTATTCTGATGAAGGTGTATTATAAATGTAGGATTGCATTAATTGTCATCCTGTTCTTTAGACAGTGATAGATTAAAGATAAGACAGGAAAATACGAAAATTATGGAGAGCTGAATCTCCAGCTAGATGTGAGGAGCAGGGACTTTGAGTGAAAGGACTTGGTGTTATGGTTACATGATAGTTACAAGACTTTTAACATAATTCAGAATGATTTGGAGGTCTCAATAATAACACTGACTTCTGGCATCCTCTGAAGGCTGTAACAGCCACTTGATATATGAAAGAAAGGAACTCTCTTGTATCAGTGCTCTCTCTTCTGTTACAGAATTCCACTCTGGGGGTAGTACTCTTCTCTTTGGATGTACTGGTTTTATATTTTGTGAAATGTAGCCATTCTGAGCAGATGACTGCTACAGCAGACATGCTTGCAGTGGCTATGTCTAAAGTAGCAGTATGCTAATATTGCTACTAATGAAGCCAGCACTGATCTGGATTTGTTCACTGTGCTGCATAATTTATGCTTGAAGTTTATACCCTTCACTGTCATTTAAAAATGCAGCATATGTTTTCTGGTGCTTTCTGTTATTTATTCTTTATCAGTTTTATACATTTAGTAGGGTAAGTAGGAGGCCACCCCACCAACAGGAGGAATGCCAAAGAGTTGGAGTTTTTGGAGGAGACTGAAAATGGAACAAAGCTGGGTTGAAGCTGAATAGCTTACTGCAACAAAGGTCATTTTTCTCCTCATGAGAACAATACCTTTCACTGTCCCTTTGGCCTTCACACTAGTTTTCTATAAACCTGGTTCCAGCTGCAATGGAATTTTATTTTCTTCCTAAAGTTCTTTGATACTCTCTTTACGGTTGCCATCCGGCTCATCAGTCCTATTAGATTGGGATGAAGAGCTGCTGTCTGGCCCTGCTGTTTCCTACCTTCTTCACTGGATCCTGAATATCCTTAGGCTTTTTTTCCCCCCCTATATTCACTTACTGCAAAGCTGTTCCTTGGGTTCCTGTGTCCTAACCACATTCTTTCTGGCCAAAAAGACTGAAGAGAACCTTGTGGAATGTTTGCTGCCTTTTCCCGCCATTTCAAAGAGAGTTGTTAATCATCTTGATTAAGGCCAGCTTTATCTTCATAAATGCTGGCAAAAAAGAGGGATCATATACTTCTGACCCCTTAGTGGTAATAGCTGATGGCAGGCATTTTGAGTAAGGAATAATTCGCAGGTTGGCCGCCTTTAATCGTGTTTTGATGGTATGGTGAAATTCCCACAAGTGTAGTGATGAGGTTATGAGGTATGAGAACATCTTAGAGATGTGAGTATGAATGCATTCACATCTGTGAGGCATTACCATCCTGTGGTGCTGGAAACCATATTGAGTCAAATTAAACATTGGTATTTATAATTTCATTATTTAGTCTTTTTATTCTGACGTGTTTACAGAGAATTGGGGATATATTGGAATGCCTGTGGTCATAAGTCAGTCAGGGAAATGTTGCAATTCTGTTGTGTTTCATACATGATTAAGTTGTTCTTGAACTTCTGCATTTGCTAAGCCTGAATTTTGTGGATTTTAAAGGCAACAAATCAATTTGAAGCTGAAGTGTACTGTATTTTATTTTTTTCTATTTCTTTCTATATTGTTTTTTTAAAGGCCCTTTTCTGTCTTCCATTGATCAGTGTAACCAATGGCAGATTTTGCAGTAGCCTGCAGTCAGATCAAGTTGTTTCACTCTGTAAACAGAAAAGTCCTTGTATTCACATTGTCTGTTTAGTCTCAGTGAGAATTGTGTAAGATTTAAGTTCCCTTGCAAGATGAAATGCCAGACCTTGCTCACAAATCAGCTCTTTAACATAATTAAGGGAAGAAACGCTATCGTACTGTTCTACAAAGAGATTTGAATGCTAAGTGAAGAAAGCTTAAATCTTTTTGCTTTTCAATTACATTGTAGCATGGAGGTTAAATTAGACAAATTTTAAAATTCCTATTCTTATGCTTAACATTTCAGTTACATATATTCCAGTTTATATGACTATTTAATGATGACACGTTTTCATATATTCATATATTTTATATAAATATACACACACAAGCACAGATATATCAATAATGTAAGACAGTTAAAACATTCAGCTTTATGATTTGTGGGAAATCTGTTGCTTCACTGTTGGCAGTTTTGTAATAAATGAGTACACTGTTTATAGTTGACACTGCTGTGTGCTGTAAAGTGTACAGATATGCATTATGTTACAGCAACTGATGTAGCAATTTTTCTTTCTGACCTTTAGTCTTAGAAGGAGTCTAGGATCTTAGGGATTGCATATGCAAATATACTCCTGCAGCCTCCTACCAGGAAATGAGGAACACCTCACTTTTCCACAGTTTCTTTTCAACTAGTGAAAAAAAGTTATTGAAAATCTGTAGTACTAGTGAGTGAAAACACTCTTCAGTCTCCTTGTGTAACTTCTGCAAAGTAAATGAGTGCTTTGGCAATCTGTTTCAGATTGAGGGGAGTGAGAAGGGGAAGATATTTAGCTAATTCAAAGTAAGATTATTTTATTGCTAGTTTCACCTAAATATAAATATTTAGCAAGTCATACATTACTTATTAAGAATGACATTCATTAGCTTTTGTGTGTGATTTTTAACTTTAATACAGTTGATCATCACGCGCAATATAGAGATCATTAAGAATAAAGTAAGTGTGAATTCTTCAGTATTAGTATGGGAGGCTAACACTCATTGCTTTAGCACTTAACAAGAGATACTTGATGATTTATTTAGAAAATGGTGGAGAAATCTTAACTGGTTTCAGACATACCAAGAGAAGCATACTTTTTCCTGTTTTACTTCACCAGAGAGGAGTCTAAAAGGTTCTTATAATGACCACTTGGAAAGTTTTCTGTCACTTTTACATTTGTAACAACTCTGTTCTATCCTTGTGTCCCAGGTTGTCCTTTATGCTGACTATAAAAAGTAATTTCATTCAAGTGCACACTTCTGTGGTGGAACCATAATGTAGGAGAGGAAATGAAGAAAAACATCATTTCCAATTAAGGCTGCAGAGAGAATTTAGGTAGACAGAATGTAATTACACAGATTGGAATTTGCCCAGTGTTCCAGGTCTAACAGCTCTATAATGAAATAAAAATCTTTTGTTTACAAATATTTTATTCTTGTGAGTGCATCCTACACTCAGTTCCAATCAATTTCAGTATTACCCAAAAGAAACAAATGACAGCTTGATGCTATGAGTAGGAGTAGCATTTTAGGGGCAGTCTTTTATTGATTTGTTCTGGGATTTTTACCTCCTGAACCATGAGATCTAATTCATCAAATTTTGTGTTTCTGTTTTTTCATATTCATCCCTACAGTGGATGAAATCTTACTCTGCTGATCGAAAACAGTTGGTTCATTACCTGGCAGACAGGTCTGGGATTTTTGTTTTGTTTTGTTTGTGTTCTCTCTCTCTCTCTCTCTCTCTCTCATAAGGGATATTAGGGAGGCAGAAATACCAACAGTTTGGTCTTTGCCTTCTGTTGCAGTAAACTAGTCTTGATTTAAATCCATTTGTCATTCCTTGCTGAGTTTCCCAAAAACGAATCCTGAAGGTAGCTTTAACTGTTTTAGCTGTTGAAAGATTTCTAGTTAGTATATGGGGATCTTTATCTGGAACAGTAAGTGCAGTGTGGGTTTTTAAGGCAGAAATAAGAAATTAGAGTCATCATTGTGTTTTAATGAGCTCAATCTGTCCTTGAAGGAGATTCTTTCCAGTATATTCTTGTGCACACAGCAATGGGGGGTGAGGGGAGGAGTATTTACTATAGTGATAGAGTGGGAAGAGTCCTGTGACTGTTGATACCCATTGAGTAAATAGCTTGATTATCCAGGTAACATTTGTGATCAATGTGAGCTCACTCTCAGTGCTTGAGATTAGCCTAGTCTGAAGTGCTGTGTCCAGATAGATCTTACTTCAAGGAAACTTGCACTCAGACTTGAAAAAGGTGATTAGTATAACCCACCCCTGAAATGATCCAAACAAGAATACTCTGTCTTTATTATTGTGTACTGTGAATAGTGTGTTTAGGCAGCATTTTTGAAAAATGCATAAGTAAGCCAGACACCAAAAATTCATTGACGTCCAGTAGCATAGAAGCACCTAATTATTTTAGGCAGATATAAAAATCAGTTTACAACAAGCTATTGCAATAATGAAATGCATTTCTAACCTGAGCAGCTAAAACCAAAGCTTCAGTCTTAGAATATCAGTGAGGTTTTATTTTGGAGGGGGCAAACTGTGGATTTGATACTTACAACTCATGCCCTCCCATATTTTCCTTCCTGCAGATGAGCTACATGGCATCATATCCATAACAAAAGGCAAATATTAGCCAATTTCTACAGTTGGTAAATATTCGCAATAACAGAAGTGTACAGAGTAATGAATTTTCTTTGCACTTCATTTACCTATGTGGGAAGCTCTCAATTTTCTAGATACATCTTACCCAAACGCAAGTTGTTGTCTTCAGTGTGAAAGTTTGTGGACAAATTATTAATGTACTGTGACATACAGAAGCTAAGGCTGTGTGGTCAGGTGACCCTTATGGCCTTAAACACTGAGACTTGGAGCCTATCACTCTGATACTGCCATTATAATCCTGAGTTCTGTTTTTAGCACACTTGATACTGATAGTATGTGTTTAAAAAAACAAAACACAAACAAATCTTCCTAAATATAGTTCCCTTATCAGTCTCTAAAAGGAAGACGCAACCAAACTTGTTTGTAATGCTGAAAGTCCGTGAATTTCAGCCATACCTTTATCTTCCCAATTACAAGAAAATTACAGCTTACTGAGCAACTGCTGCAGAGAGGAGCTAGAGTCTGTTAAATATTTAAGTAACTGAAAAGAATCTTTTGCTGAAAATTATTCCGTGGCTATAAAAAGCATGATTTTTAATTTTCCATAGTAAGAAGTAGTCATGCAACAGATTCGTCTCATTTTTTTACTGCAGGCACTTGAGATTTTAAAAAAGGTAGGATAGCAGATTAAAAAATATCAGTAACCCAGCTCTATAGCAATGGTCTGTGGAAGAGAAAGTCCACACGTTGTGCCCTGAGCGCAGAATGTGCTGTTTTAGTGAGGTGCTGAAATGCGGAGTTCAATACCCAGTTAACTCTTGAAACACTTCTGATGGTTGGTTGCTTCTCTGACGCTGATATATCAGTCCTTTAGGACAGAAGCATGTGCAGTGGAAAAAAGGTTAAAAGAGTGTGTGTGTGGTTTTTGTTTTCTTTTTTAAAAATAATTGCAGCATAGCATATCTGGAGTTAGTAGATTGCCATGTCAATGTATCTACATTAATACAGCCTGCCTTTACCTTGCCCTCCCTGTCCTCAAAACAGATTTCATAGTAGGACTCCATCATCCATGTACAAGTAGGAACTTGAAAGCATTGACTGCTTTTTTTCTTCTGCTCAGGACAGATACAGACAGGCTGGATCTGGAACTTGGGAGCTGTAAGATGTTTTCCACGGCCGACAGGCATACAAAGAGGGGAGCAGAGCCTGTTACTGTGGTGACTTTTTGATTATCCCTGACTTTGCTTTGTTGATTCAAACAAAAGGATGTTGTAATTTAAAGCGTATGATTATTCTTAGTATTTCTTTCTCAGTCTTTTGAATATATTTAATAAATGTACTTAATCATGAGTCTCCATCACATACTCTTCTATGCTTACTATCCAAAAAGGTAAGGTCTTTTCTTCATTTGTGTGGAGTTTGGGTCTTCAAACTGTTTACATTGCTGGTATAACAAGGAGAAAACAAATGTGACCCAATGGCATATATTGTGATGCCAAGTCTCCAATGGTAACTGTTGGCTTGTTTCCCGTGCTCCATTTGTTCGTTTAGATTAGCAAGCCAGTAAATACAGCAACAGGAGAGAAGCAGGCACGGGTAGGCTTCTTATCTATTTCTGGCTAAGGAAATATCTTCCTATGAAGCTGTCTGACAAAAAAAAAAACACGAAAGTCCCATATGTGGGTATACACCTTCATATAGTTCTTCTGTAAATAATTAATCTCCCCAAACTTCCAGGAGTCATGGAATAATGATAAAACGAAGGTGGTGTTACATCATTGTTAATTTATATTTCCCTAATCACAAAAATCTGTATCTGCAGATGGTAACTTAGTTGATTATATCTGATAATTATTGTATGAGCTTTATATTAGTTGAGAATAGTGTATAACCATGTAGACTAATAGATTGATGGTCTTTGTAATTTTTCTTATGATTAGTTATAGCTGTGGTGATGGTTTTGTCTTTTTTTTAATATACTATTACGTGTCATCTTGAACATGTATTCAAAGGTTATTTTCCTGAAGGCATGATAGGTCCAGATGTCTCAGTGAGTTAATACATGGATCTACCCTTTCACTTTTTATTTCATTCAGTAGAATATATTCAGCCTGGTTTAGATTTCTGTAATCTGCAGAATTCAGATCCTGGGGCTTCAGGAGGATGTCACTCCCTTGTGTGTTCTTTCCTATTACCTCTTTTGCTTGTGTTTCCTTCTTCCAGTGCCTTAGTGTAGAAATCAAGTCTAAATGCAGTACTCCTTGATAAGACCTATTCTCAGGAATGTTATCAGAATCATCAACCCTGCTTGGAAGACTGACAGAAAGAAATGGTGAGGAAAGGAAGGACATCACCCAAGCTCTGACGCATGTGCGTAATAGGAAGATGGCAACAGAAAGCATTAAGCTTATGTTTAGTCATTTGTAGGATCTCTCCAGTAGATGTGCAATTGAATTAAACTTTTTTCTGCCTACCAAACATAAAAATCTGATCAAACTGCCTACCTTCTTGTTAGTGTTCTCCATGGCAAATGCTGCATGAACAGACGTTATGAGCCAACTTTTTCTTTCTTTCACATGGCTCCAATGGTTTGAACCATTGCACGTACTCAGAATGAAGTTGTTGTGTACGAAGTTGCCTTTTCTTACCCAGAGATGGATCCTAACTCCATTAGACTCGGTGGGAGTCTTCAGCATTAGTGGCTTTAGCAAATGTAATCTCAAGCCCATAGTCAATTTTATAACCCTGCTGCAATTTAAGTTCTGTCTTGTGCCCTCTAATCCTTTTACCAGTCTTATTCCTCATCTTTGAACTCACTTCCTTCTTCAAAGTGGGTCTGTCAGTTGAGAGTCACTATACATTTTGTTTAAGCTGCTTGCAAAATTTTTAATTAGAATAGTATAAGAACTGAATCCCTCCAAAGATTTTTACTTGGCTTGCTTTTTTCATCTGTTGTTTAAGATTATGCAATTTTCCAGGGAAATACCCTTTTGGAAGACAGAATGAGGTTAGCAATACAAGCTTCATAGTGGGTTTAGAGAACATTTGCTAAAAAATAGATTTCAAAAAAAAGTCTCAAGATAATACTACTTCTATACTCCTTGCAGTACCCATCATGGGATTGAAAGAAGGTAATTATTTTGGCTAGGAAATTCCTGTGATGATACTATGATACTTAAAATATGATAAAATGTTGCCTCTTTAATGGAAAAATGCACATGTATGTAGCTATAGTCAGTCAACATGTGCTATAAAGTGACCTGAATGTGTTTTCAGAACTGTATTTACAAATTTACAGGGTACTTGTAAAAACAGGTGTATTTGCAAATATTACACAAATACGTGTAATATTGATTTTTCAAAGAAGTGAGCTTTCTAATTTATTTCCTCATGCCCCCAAAAATAATAGCTTTAAAAAAATTGAAAACCTGAATCATTACCTTACTTCTTGCTGTTCCTGAGTGCAGACCACTGCACTCCAGGCTTAAGACTTTTCCTATCAAGGCAGTTTTGAATGGACATATTTGATATAACTATATATCCCTACTTTTCCAATTGCCTGGAAAGGTTCAGAAGCAGAACTTAGCTGTCATTGTGAACTTCATTTTCAGAAAACCTAAAGAAGTTGAAGTCCATAGACAGATACGATGTTTTCACTGAGTTTTGGAGTAAATTCTGAATTCTTTAATGAACTCTGAGGATGGGAACTTGTGATAAACTGCAAGCATTGGGGGCTTAGAAGCTGGTAAATTTGTACTTGCGAGGGGAAGAGTTTTACATCCAAGGAATTTTGCATTTCACTAGTTATATGCTACTACCATTTTTGAAAGCACATCCAACAGTGGTAAAAAGAGAAGCAGCTTTCCACCAACCTAAATGGAAATGTTGCTGTTGGGAGAGAGTTTGCAGGTAAATTGTGCATTGAAGGGAAGAGGCTGCAATAATTAGCCTTAGTTGTCCTGGTGATAGCTGTTCTCTCTTGAGTTTGCAATACTGCATTTTTAAGGATGCCTTAAAAACATTGGCACAATAGTTGATAGAACTTTTTGACTTTCAAATTAATACAGATGATTGCTTTGAAGAGGTGGAATTGGTGCATTTGCAGAGAGAGTTGAGATGATACTAGAAATTAAGAGATGGTGATGTCTTTCTCAGGTATAGTGTCACTAGATGGCACAAAAAAAGCTGCTGTTGTAGTCTGTATCCTGTGGAAGTCCTGGGAAAAGAGGCTACAGTTTGCTTTTGGTTTTTGAAAGAGGGAAAGAGAGAATGTGCTCAGATAACTTCATTAAAATCTCTCACAAGGAAGAATAATACCCGGACTAAAAAGTCACTTCTGACTTATGCGGGCTGGAGGATTCTCTGAGCTCAGGGGATCTGATGCTGCTACCTGAGGGTAATGACAGGACACAAGTAAACTTATTGCAGCTTTGATGTTTCTGAAGGATTTGCATGTACAGGTGACCTTATTTACACTTCAATTGTAAAAGTGTGCCTGAACACATCACTTGCTCAGTTGATTGCAGCCACTGTCACAGCAAGTAATTGCACCTGTGCAGTTGTAGGGTTTTCTAGTTCTGAAAATGAGGCTCAAAAGCCTTATTAGAACAGCACTGTGCTCTTACCTGTCCCTGGTTCCACTTCCTGTGTTTTAAATCAAGCACATAATCCACAGCGTCTAAACCACACTCAAAGCAGCTGAATTGAGCATGTCTGACAGAATTTTGGATTGTTCTTTTCAGAAGTAAGTGCTCTTGAATATGTGAGAGGAGTGGTACAACACGTAGAGTATGTTTTCTCACTTCAGAGTTATTAAAATCCAGGTATTACTGTGCAGTCAATACTACAGGCATGGATACAAGAGGAGTACATTAGAAGTTTGCAAAACATACAAAGCTTGTTCAGGATCATATAAACACCTTCTGTAAACTATAGAATTATGTAAATAGATTTGTACCTCAGAAATGTTAACTTATTTTTCTTCATGAGGAAAATAATAACTTTTTGGTAGGTTTTAAGTTGCCAGGTCACATAGGTACCATTTAACCGACTGTTAAATTGCTAGAATAGAAAACTCATTAAGACAGCAATGAAACAAACAGGACCGTAGACAGAATAATAGTCACTTTTTTGAAGACCTGTCAACTTCATAAGCTAAATTAGTTGTCGCTGTCTTGCTGATTTGAGATAATTGTAGGAGTGGGAGGGGGGGTTGGTTGGGAGCAAGGGGTTTCACAGTAAGCTTGACAACCTACCCAAGAAGACTGTCTCCCTTACCTGCTGGTATCTCTCAGTCTTAATGTTTGAGATCCTATGGTTAAGTTTTCATCAAAGATCTATATTGACATCTTAATCCTGCTCCACAGTTTTTACAGTTGAAGTTTTACCATTCATTTTACTAGAGCACCCTAATGTTTTCTTAGAAGGCACAAGGCTAGTTGTAATAATAGGACTCAGCTAAGTCATAAGAAAATTCCCACAATAATAAAATAAGGAAAAGGAGAATTATGGGAGCAGATTAGGTCATACTGTAGTGTTTGGTCTGTAATTTAATTTGAAATTCATGTACATTCCCAGCCTTTCTTTTAACTTGCTTCATAACTTCAGCACACTAGCTCCAGGCATATCTTGTTATATGCTGCCTATTTGGTTGTGCAATTCTTTTCTGAGAGCTGAAAGCTGAATCTGCCATTTCAGTTGCTTCAGTACTAGGAGTGCTTCACAGAGGTATTACTCCAACAAGGACTGCTGGCAGCTGTGAATCATAAAAATGGATAATACAGCTGTAGTTGCAGGCAGAATTTTAAGCAAAAGTAGTTAAGTAATAGTTAATGCCTAAGCAAAATTGATATACACATAATAACTTTTTCTACACTGTAAGTAATTCAGATGTTGACAAAAAAAACTATATGTTTTAAGTATTTTCTTGATGCTAATATTTTACATACATAGTTCACAGACATTTTCAGGTTAATAACACTGTAATTGTGCCATACTGTTCCACCCTTGTGATGTTTCTTTTGCATGCAGCGTGTGGTATTCCACACAGAAACAGTACAATCACATCATTTTTTAATGCACAGTCTGTATTTTTACTCTGAGGTATTTCAAAATATCCCCAACCTGCATCCTTTCCTGGTGAAATCAGCTGGTTTCCCCAGCATTTTTTAACTGAGTAAATTTCTTTTCAGGCATATGTCAGTTTAGCTTACAGTAATAAATTACTATCTTAAAGATAGCTATTTATAATGCAGTAGCATCTGGAAGTCAGTCAGTAATTGGCCTTTGCTAAATGTATTATGCTGTGCTGCTTCTCTGGAAGCAGGAGCACTCCTACTCACTTACTCTTCCTGTAAACAATGTGCTGAGAGTTACAAGAGCCTTACATGAAGTCAAACTCAATCCCTTTCTTTTATATGATGGCATAGACACTCTGTTTTTATCAGTACACATTGTCTATTTTATTAGGCTAGTCTCATCAGAGATTAAAAGTGTTTTCCCAGAGAGAAAGTAGGAGGCTTGATAGCCCAGCAGCTGCTGTTTTAAATATAGATGCCAGTAACTCACACAGGAAATGAGGAGCTAATAAATACCACCAGGAACCACTTGTGGGTTTCTTACAAGTCTGTATGTACGTACCAATCGTGTTAGGCCATATAAGGCTATCAATTGCTGTGAAACCACAGAAGGAGGAGGAGGTACACCAGGTTAGAGGATGAATCACTATCACCTATGAAAAAGAGCTTGTCTGTGCTTAACTGCAGGACTGTAAGGAGGGACAGGATGTATTTCTTCCCCCAAACCCACCAACACAAGCACTGACAATAATTCTTTACAAACTGATAGCAAGTGTTGCTCAGGCTTATCCTAAGCATATCCTCCAGGAGGTCATCTTTCTTGATACTGATTTGTTGCCTCTGCAGAATCAGCGGTCTGTCAGTTTGCCTTGCAAGTTAGACAAGCGTTTCAGTAAAATAAGAAAAAAAAAAAATTTAATGAGTTTTAGGCAGTCATATGGGCCATAATTGAAACAAATGTTGCAAATAAAAACCAAAAAGACCTGACAGTTTCAGGGATTTTTTTGCCAAAAATGTTGTGCTTGTTTTCATGGGGCAATCCTGTCATCGTATTCACAAGCTCTATTGTAACTCTTCAGCAAATTGTGGCCATCGAGGCTGTTGGCTGAACATTTTTGCAGATAAAGTTTTTCAGAAGGTGGCATATCTGTTTCTAAACCCCCTCATTTTCAGATCTTTACTGTACTCCATTATCTTTCTCCCCTTCTCCTTCCTACTAAGGTGAACTCTTGGAAACCTATTGAGATCTAGAAATTCCATCGTGTGCTCTTGAAAGTTTGACCCATAACTGGACATCAGTTTTGTTAAACTTGTGATCTTCACAGTATGCTGAACTTTTGATAGAAACCACGTATAACTTAGATGGATATAGTACTTAAAAGATTCCAGACATCGTATAGGGCACTGGTCCTGCTGTCTTTCTTAAGGGCAGGCTGTCTCCACCATAGCCAGTTCTTCTCATACTTCAATTTCTGGGGACTTCTAAGTCACTCTTCATGTCCCCTGTGAAGTCACTTGTCTTTCCAATGAGCACCACCCAATTTCCCTCTTGCCCCATTCTTCAGCGCAAAATACACCCATTCTCATCTTGACCAGCTAGTTTTTTAGTCTTTCTTTGTTTCAGAGCAGCTCACAAGAATAAGCAACCTCACAGTGAACAACTTTTAAAATCGGAGCTATTTTTTTCATCTGCTGCAGTTTGGAGTCTCTTTAGGGTAATCTGAGCAATGTGTCTATACTGTGTAAATAGTAGCTAGTCTTCTTCTCTGCTCTACTTCATACTCATTCTACTTCATATTTAAAGCCACTATCATGACCCTGGGGACTGATCTTTATTCAGTTCTGGGACGTCGTGGGACAGGATCAAGTGAGAAGTAAGGTGGAAATGTAGCAGAACAAAGCTGGGGCAGAAAGTTGCATGTTTCAGACAGGTGCTAAATGCCACAGGTTCTGCGTCTATTTTGAATGTGATGGTGCTCTCTTAGCACGCATGTTGTCTTCTGGAGCCAAAAAGGTACACACAGAAACATAGACCCTTAAGATCATCAAGTCCAACCATAAACCTGACACTGCACGAATGATGATTGTGTGACAGGGCTGTTGGGAGAGTTTGGCTTATGTATGTTTTTGTTGCTTGGTTTGGGTATTCTGGTGAAATTGGGATGAAATAGCTGCAGTCATTTTGCAAGTTTCAGTATTGCACACATAATATTACTTGTCCTTCCTGGCATTTGCAGATCTAGTATACATTACCTCGAATAATAAGTGATGAGGTTTCCTTTCCATTTCAGTTCCCTGATCTTTTCAAATTAATTTCTTTATAATGGATAAAAAATGCTAATAAAGAGAAAATAATGAAACTCTCTCTGTCTTGTGAACCTTACCTGCAATCATAATAAATGCAGTTTATCTCTTCAGAGACATGGGTCATCCAAATTTAAGTTCTTGAGCTATCCTGAAAGACCAGCTTCCTTTGCAGGGAAAATTCTTACCTGTACATCTGGTATAACTCTGCCAGCATTTGCAGTGGGGGAATTCATGTCAGAAGGGAAATGATCAGTGTATAATCAGTACCACTCTGCTGCCCAGCTCTGTTCATCACACAACGCAGTTGTACATTTGCACTAATACCACCACCAGTGATTGTGTGACTTCTTTCCACCTAAGCTCTTTATTACGCTTCATGTAGTGACTTCCCTAGTGGAAATGAATGTTCACCAGGCTTCTATTTTTCAAAAATGTTTTTGATCCAAATTCTGAAAAGCACTGTGCTGCCTCTGAGAATATGAGCCCTTCAGGTCTCAAGTGTGCAAATCTGTTTTGAAAATTGGGCTAAGGTTCTTCAGGCATTTAAACTGCTTTGAAAATAATATCTAAAACTTAATTCTTTGAAAAGCTTAAAGCTTTTACAGTTTAGACAAAAAAAAAAGGGAGAAAGATTTTGTTCAATATTTAGATAGCATATAGTAACAGACATTAAATGGTTACATTTGCCTCACCCCTGGTTCTTGCCCTAGACTCTACAGCCAGTCAGCCAGTGAATTACATGTAAATAAAATTTGCTCACACCTTATCTAGAAAAAAATCCTTTTTCTGGCATGGTTGTTATGTGCATATTTCCCTTTATTTGGGGGTGGGGAAGAGATTGATTTTGTACATAAAGCTTTCCAAATACACTATGATAGAGTATTCTTTATCTGTGTTGTCAGTCTTGTTAGCTGGATAGGCAAAGAGGAACAACTTTTGGAAAAAGGGCTGAACACCTTCACTGTGGAGTTTTGTCTTTGCTAAAGTTCTGCCTAGTCTTTTCCTCTTCCTTGCAGATTATTGGCTTGTATCAAATGGCAGCGTGACTCACTTTGCCTGCCTGCAGACCAGCATTTCCACACTCACACATCTTCAGCAGCTTTCTGACTCAGCAAGAGCTCGTGCTCTGCTCTGTCACAGAATAGCAGACTGAGTCCTCTGCAGTGTGGGAACTGAAAGTTTACTGCCTTACCGTTTCCTTTGAACTACTCTTGTGATGAAAAATACATCTTGCTTCACCAGCTTCTTTACATACATCTGCTTTTCTAGTTTTGGTCTGCTATCACATATGTTGGGTTCTAGCTACTCTGTGATTTAATCATTTAAGCTAGCGGAGAGTGTAAAAATAAAAAAAAATCCTGTAATAATAGTTATACTTTGGGCTGTAATCTATTGCATTCACTCATGCTACCAAAGTTAAGCAAAGAAAATATGCTTGGGGCATAGGCATGTGTGTCAGGTAACACGAAGGAAGAGTTTCTATCTTAAAGTTTGGGTTTTTTGGGGTTTTTTTTTTCAAGTGAATGGGAAAATCAATGCTGCTACTGTCTGGAGAAAAGTAGTACAGAGTACCTGTAACCTCATGATGCTCCCTAACACAGATCATTTCCAAATCAATTATATAGTTTGTGGCATTACAGAAAGACTATTGAAGTTTCCATACTAACTCTGTTCAAGAGAAAACATTCACCACCCTCCCTGGAGGTGAAGGCCCCTTATGAAAACTGTCAGTAATGAAAGCTCTTTGACCAAACACACTGCATACTAATGAGAAAATTGAGACATGAAAAATGCCATCTCTGATACCTCAAAGAACTAGAGAATAAATTAAGTTATTTTTGAGCCCAAATAGTCTAAATTAGGTGTATGTATCAAAGGTGACAAATATTGCAATTCAGAAAACGCTTTGTTTTTTTGCAAAAAGTTCTGACATTGTTCAGCTCTGAGAAAATGTCTTTCTGTTGCTGTTATTACTCTGCCTGCTGTGCAAAGAGATGATACCACTATTCTTGGGGCCTCTGGAGCAAGGGGCTGATGAGTTTGAACTTGCAGAAGTTGCAAAATGAAGGTGTGTTTTGTACATAATATTGGGCTAAATCTCCTGTCATTTACACTGATGTAGGGTTACTGTTATAATATGATAAAGCCAGTGTCTGGAGACGCAAATCTCAGAGTTTGCACTGTGCAGGTTTTATACTGCTGCAAGTAGACAGGACATTTTCCAGTGCACTAGGGAAAGTGCATAAGAAAATAAATGGGCTTTTATTACTGTATTTAGTGGGCATGAATCCACTCTTTCAGAACTGAGGTTGGATGCTTTAGATCTCTGCAGTGCCATTCATTACGGGTTGGCTTCCGTTGGGTGCACAGAACAATCCATTAAATGATTGCACATGAACAGTGAGCTTTTTTAAAAGACAGGCTATAGTGCACTAGGGCTAAAAGCTGTGCTGGCCATAGGAGTTTTCACTGGTAGCCCATTCAGCCCACACAGATTGCTTCAAAATTTCAGCAAGAAGGTTGTTACTCCCATCCCAGTTATCAGCTGGCGTACTAAAAGCCCTAGCATATTACTGCAACTGAAAAACTACTGGAAAGCTATGAATTCCAGTAGATTTTTAGCAACGGAAACCATACTGGGTTTGAGATAACATATACATTTTCTTTGCATACATTTTTTTCAGAATATTTTTGCAAGTGTTTATTTACATCTTTGAGTATGTTTTGTTTCAACTCTGTATCCCTGAAGAAGCAGACTTCATATGTACATGTTGAAATAGGGGGAGGGCAGTGAGATGTTCTCTGAGTCAGATAAAAGGGACGAGAGGGCTTCAAGCTATGACCAGCTCAAGACCTTTGCGTATGTATGTCATTAAATGAAGTGAGGTTCAGATCAGTTGTCACAAATGAGGCTTTGCACATGTATGTTAAGGACCTAAATTGAAGTGTGGCCATCTGTGACCTGTCTGTCCCCAGTCAGTGTGGACCTGCCCTCTCTCAGCCCCCATCTGGCACAAACAGCACAGGCTGTCACTCAGCTGCCGGTGGTCAAAGAAAAACTCTCCTATGGCTGTCTGGGCTTTGGTGTACAGTCTGGTACTGATGATGTATGTCACAGCTCTCTGTTGATGATGCTATCAAACCTGCCTCCTCCCATTCTCTGCCAGTCCTTCATGTGCCCTTTTTTACCTTTTACAGCTTGTTTTAAAAGATACAAGACTTTGGCAGCTTGTTCTTGTTTCTAGTCTCTTCACTGCAAGATACTTTCAATTATAAACAACATGGACAGAGTGTAAAGTATCAGGAAGCAATGTTACAACAGGTCTTTGCTAACTGCAGACAGGATAGTGAATGTTAACCTAGACTGCAGAGAAAGATGCTGCAGTTTAACGTCAACTTTTAAAACTGGTCTAATGAAGAAAGAACTACAACCACTGTGCATATCATTAACCTTGTTTCAGCTTAGTCCAGTTTAAGCCAGTTTCTCATAGACTTAAGAAAAGACTAATTGGGCTACATATTGCAACCCATCACTTCCAAGTCTCTTAGATTATTACCTCGTGAAAAGAAAGAAATATCTTACAAGCTGAGCTAAGCACTAACCAGCGAAGACAGCACATTCTCAATGTACCCACATACATAGCATAGTCAGAAGAAGGAAAACTTGCTCGTTTTTCACACCGCACAGTGGAACTGGCAAGCCTGCTTTGCCCTGCAAGTACACTGCTGCCATCTGTGAAGGCTTCCTCAACTGTGACAGGCATATGTGCACTGCAGTGTTGGCATGAATATTCGTTTGAAGCGTATTATTTCTATTGCGCAATTTGGCATGGTAATGTCGAATTTTGTGACTACAGTCTCTCTTGAGTTAAGGGTTAAATGTACATACTCTTCCTGAATGTTGGTCCTATAACATTCTTTCCGATCAAAATATTCTGCTAATAAGGTTTCACTTGGCCAGCAATTGGAAGAAGGATAGGGAGTAACAAATGTGCTGTGTCAGCAAAAGCAGTCTCAAACAGGAATTCTTGTATAGTAGAATCATTGAATCATAGGATCGTTTAGATTGGAAAAGACCTTTAAGATCATCAAGTCCAACCGTTAACCTAGCACTGCCAAGTCCACCACTAAACCATGTCCCTAAGCTACACATCTTTTAAATACCTCCAGGGATGGTGACTCAACAACTTCCCTGGGCAGCCTGTTCCAATGCTTGACAACTCTTTCGGTGAAGAAATTTTTCCTAATACCCATTCTAAATCTCCCCTGGCGCAACTCAAGGCCATTTCTTCTTGTCCTATCGCTTGTTACTTGGGAGAAGAGACTGACACCCACCTCACTACAACCCCCTTTCGGATAGTTGTAGAGAGTGATAAGGTCTCCCCTCAGCTTCCTTTTCTCCAGACTAAACAATTACAGTTCCCTCAGCCGCTCCTCATAACACTTGTTTTCTGGACGCCTCACCAGCTTTGTTGCCCTTCTTCGGACATGTTCCAGTACCTCAATGTCTTGCTTGTAGTGAGGGGCCCAAAACTGAACACAGTGTTTGAAGTGTGATCTCCCCAGTGCTGAGTACAGGGGAACAATCACTTCCCTGCTCCTGCTGGCCACACTATTTCTGATGCAAGCAGGATGCTATTGGTCTTCTTGGCCACCTGGGCACACTGCTGGCTTGTTGACCAGCACCCCCAGGTCCTTTTCTGCCAGGCAGCTTTCTAGCCACTCTTCCCCAAGCCTGTCATGTTGCATAGGGTTGTTGTTACCCAAGTGCAGGACCTGGCACTTGGCCTTGTTAAACCTCATGCAGTTGGCCTCGGCCCATTGATCCAGCCTGTCCAGATCCCTCTGTAGAGCCTTCCTACCCTCAAGCAGATCATCACTCCCACCCAACTTGGTGTCATGTGCAAACTTGCTGAGGGTGCACTCGATCCCCTCATCCAAATCATTGATAAAGATGTTAAACAGAACTGGCCCCAGTACTGAGCCCTGGGGAACACCACTTGTGACCAGCCGCCAACTGGATTTAACTCCATTCACCACCACTCTCTGGGCCCAGCAATCCAGCCAGCTTTTTACCGAGCGAAGACTATGCCAGCCCAAGCCATGAGCAGCCAGTTTCTCCAGGAGAATGCTGTGGGAAAGTGTCAAAGGCTTTAGTAAAGTATAGGTAGACAACATCCACAGCCTTTCCCTCATCCACTAAGTGTGTCAACTTGTCATAGAAGGAGATCAGGTTAGTCAAGCAGGACCTGCCTTTCATAAACCCATGCTGACTGGGCCTGATCTCCTGGTTGTCCTGAACATGCCGCATGATGGCACTCAGGATGATCTGCTCCATAACCTTCCCTGGCACCGAGGTCAGTCTGACAGGCCTGTAGTTCCTGGGATCCTCCTTCCAGCCCTTCTTATAGATAGGCATCACATTTGCTAACTTCCAGCCAACTGGGAAACTATTGTCTTTTAGGGTAGTAGCAAGATTAAATTCTAGTTGGGCTTCGGCCCTTCTAATTTTCTCCCTGTATAACCTCACAACATCCTTGTAGTCCTCCTGAGTGACTTGCTCCTTCTTCCAAGGTCATAAACTCTCCTTTTTTTTCCTGAGTTCCAGCTAAAGCTCTCTGTTCAGCTAGGCTGGTCTTCCCCACCGGCTCATCTTTCAGCTTTTTATTTGTACATGGGGACAGCCTGTTCCTTCTAAGATTTCCTTCTTGAAGAATGTCCAGACTTCCTGGACTCCTTTGCCCATCAGGACTGCCTGCCAAGGGACTCTGTCAACCAGCCTTTTTAACAGGCCCAAGTCTTCCCTCTGGAAGTCCAAGGTAGCAGTTCTGCTACCACCCCCTCTTTACTTCTCCAAGAATCAAAACCTATCATTTCATGATCGCTGTGCCCAAGATGACCTCCAACCATCATATCACCCACAAGACCTCCTCTGTTCACAAACAACAGGTCCGGCTGTGGTGGGTTGACCCTAGCTGGATGCCAGGTGCCCACCAAAGCTGTTCTATCACTCCCCCTCCTCAGCTGGACAGGGGAGAGAAAAATATAACAAAGGGCTTGTGGGTCGAGATAAGGACAGGAGAGACCACTCACCAATTACCGTCATGGGCAAAACAGACTCGGCTTGGGGAAAATTAACTCAATTTATTACAAATCAGCCAGAGTAGGGTAATGAGAAATAAAACCAAATTTCAGAACACCTTCCCTCCACCCCTCCCTTCTTCCCGGGCACAACTTCACTCCTGGATTCTCTACCAACCCCCCCCCAGTGGCACAGGGAGACGGGGAATGGGGTTTATGGTCAGTTCATCACACGTTATTTTCTGCCACTTCATCCTCCTCAGGGGCAGGACTCCTCACACTCTTCCCCTGCTCCAGCGTGGGGTCCCTCCCACAGGAGACAGTCCTCCACGAACTTCTCCAACATGGGTCCTTCCCACGGGCTGCAGTTCTTCATGAACTGCTCCAGCATGGGTCCTTTGCACGGGGTGCAGTCCTTCAGGAGCACACTGCTCCAGCGTGGGTCCCCCACGGGGTCACAAGTCCTGCCAGAAAACCTGCTCCGTGGACTCCTCTCTCCACAGATCCGCAGGTCCTGCCAGGAGCCTGCTCCAGCGCGGGCTTCCCACGGGGTCACAGCCTCCTTCAGGAACCCACCTGTTCCGGCGTGGGGTCCTCCCCGGGCTGCAGGTGGATATCTGCCCCACCGTGGACCTCCATGGGCTGCAAGGGGACAGCCTGCCTCACCATGGTCTTCACCACGGGGGCAGGGGAATCTCCACTCCGGCACCTGGAGCATCTCCTTCCCCTCCTTTTTCACTGACCTTGGTGTCCGCAGGGTTGTTTCTCTTACATGTTCTCACTCCTCTCCCTGGCTGCCGTTTCCGTCTGTCCCAACATTTTTCCTTCTTAAAAATGTTATCACAGAGGCGTTACCACCATCGCTGATGGGCTCGGCCTTGGCCAGCGGCGGGTCTGTCTTAGAGCCGGCTGGTATTGGCTCTATCGGACACGGGGGAAGCTTCTAGCAGCTTCTTACAGAAGCCACCCCTGTAACCCCCCACTACCAAAATACTTGCCACACAAAACCAGCACACTGGCAGAACCCTTTCCCTAGTTGGCTCGCTCACCAGCTGTGTCAGGGAGTTATCTTCCACACACTCCAGGAACCTCCTAGCCTGCTTACTCTTTGCTGTATTGTATTTCCAGCAGACATCTGGGAAGTTGAAGTCCCCCATGAGAACAAGGGCTAGTGTCTGTGAGACTTCTCCCTGCTGCTTATAGAATATTTTGTCTGCCTCTTCATCCTGGTTGGATAGTCTATAACAGACTCCCACCTCATTGGCCTTCCCCCTGATTCTTACCCATAAACACTCAACCCTATTGTCACTATCATTAAGCTCTAGACAATCAAAACACTCCCTAACATACAGGGCTACCCCACCACCTCTGCCTCCTCGCCCATCCCTTCTGAAGCGTTTGTAGCCATCCATTGCAATACTCCAGTTGTGCAAGTCATCCCACCGTGTTTCCATGATGGCAACTATATCGTAGTTTTCCTGCTGTACAATGGCTTCCAGCTCCTCCTGTTTGTTGCCCATGCTGCATGCACTGGTGTAGGTGCACTTCAGTTGGGCTATTGATCCTGCCACCTTTTTGAGGGTAAAGTAACAAAGTTGTTATGGAAAAGTTTACAGCTGTATGTAATCCATGTGTATAGAGAGGTAAGATAATATTGTCTGAGGGATATTGTGCATATATCTTGCTCTGGGATGCAGATTATTGGTTTCCAAGCCTAAAGCCAATTTAATACAAATATTTATATTTTAATTTTTTGGCTTATTCTTAATTCATTTGCATGCTTACCATGAACCAGAGTAATACATAAATGATAACTGTGAGGTTTGTTGGACTGAGTATGGTCCTTATCCCAGACTTCTGGACTCAGTAGAAACATTTCTCTGCCTTTTACAGGCACTGAGGCACTGGGTTATATCCTGAATTGTTTAGTTAAGAGGAAAACCTCTGTGGATGTTATTCTCATGTACATATATTCCAAACTAGCATTATATCATGTCACAGCTGTTAAATTTTTGTTGGGTTTGGGTTTGGTGGGTTTTTTTTAAGGTAAAAATACGCAGATAGTTCAAATTATTTTGGAGTTTAAACTGCTATTCCTGTATAGCTTTATTACAGGGACAAGTCACTGCAGCTCTAAAAACCCAGTGATTTACTAGTGATACCTTTACAGTGAGGGTATAGATGAGACACTGAAGCTACATTTCAGACTTGAATATTTTCATGTTCTGTTACTAAATTGCAATTTTGAATGTGGTCATTGGAGTGTGAGAGATTGTTTATTCTCTCTCTATGCCATCATCTGCAAATTGCTTAATAACACAAATAAATGTTACATAAACGTTAAGGTTTTCTTCTAAGCAGCAGAAGCAATGTAAAAAAAAGATAATAGCGAAAGGCTTTCATTTGTGGTTGTAGTCCTGTTAAGACCCTGTTTGATTACCAGGTTAGATTTGCTGTAACGTGCGGATTCTGTTCACAGCCTTTTAAGATTTTCTGGTACTTTAATATCATGATGTTAGGCTAAGAAATCAGTTTTGTTGAAGAGAAAATATATTCTGATTGTTCTTAGAGGATTAAAACTGGATGGCTGATACTGTTACAAGTATCAAGACCCAGTGTTGTGATGGACATTGCCACCCACAGGGCAATGACATTGGATCTGCTCGTGTATCAACTCCTAAACCACAGCAGCTTTCAGTCTGCCAAGCAGGTGCCTGACAGCAGAAGCAGACAGTAGTCTGATTTTAATCCCCATTCACAAATGCTTCAGAAATGCAGTATGAGTGATGGTAGGTTTATACACAGTGCCAGGAAACTGCCTGGTGTGTGCTGAGCTAAACCTGTCTGACCATTTTGAAGTATAACAGTAAGTCTGAGGTAATATGTCCCGCTTCTCAGCACTCGAGGAAATGGAGTAGGCGTGTTGGCTTGGAAGAGTGAGCAGCCATCAGCATGAGCCTCACCTGAATATCTGACACTGTGACCCATGGCAGCTCTTACCCAAAGACAGGGTGGATTCAGTAACAACTACATGCTTGTATGATTTGCTGTGTTAACCTTGACCAAACTGGTCTTCGTCAGCTTGTGGAATCAATAAGGGAATTAAGTCTTGGGTTCAGCAACACTTGTTTTACTACAGGCACATGCTTAGCAGGATATTGTAAAGATACAAAGCTTTTCAGGAAGCTGTATCAGCATGTGGGCAGTACAACTCATCTGTCTGCAAAAAACTACACTGGCATGTTTTTTCCCCATCTGGGGGATATTCTGCTGATTAGATATTTCTTCACCAGTAGCCAACAAACAAAATTTGCAGCTGGCAAAACCAGCAGTTTATTCAGCTGGTATGGATTTGTTTTTTCTCTCCTGTTTCTCTCTTCTGTGTTAAACTTCAAGAATGAAGTTAATACTGCCATTGAGGCCAGTCCAAAACATAGGGTATTTCAGTCCTACTTGGTTAACTTTGACCACTTATGTAAGACTGAAGTAATATATGTTTGGTGTGGGACTGCTTTGCTAGGAGGAGAATGTGAATGTATTTATAATTATCGAAGATGTCTGTCATCCCAGATTGATATATCCAATGACATTTTTCTTTCTTTTATGGCTATTCATGTTTTCTACTGCTTGAGTTTGTTTCCGTTTTAGCAAAATGAGAAAGAATCAAAAGTCTCTTGATCTAAATGTTTTATTTGTACTGGACTGAAAAGGTATTGAATTGCTTATATGACAATCAGTACCTGACAGATGTAACATCTCTTTCTAATGCCCTTTATGCAATGTTTCTTAATGTAAAAAATAGTATAACAAAAGAAAAGAAAATCTGGGACTTTGGTTTACCTTCTTTTCTTGTTAAAGAAGGTGAAAAGTTGAATTGTCACAGGTGAACTGAGATTACATCCTGCAGCTAGACAGAATGTAAAGAGAATTTAAAGAAACCTTTAAAAAAAGTCCTACATAGTATTATCAATTCCTATATAAAATAATTTAATATTTTAAATACTGTTTAAATAATTTATCTGTATTTAAAACTAACCTTTTAAAATTTCATGTTTGGAACTTTTTTGGCATTAACACTTAAATAAAATTTTTTAAATATTAAAAAGTTTTTAAAATACTCAATACAATTCAATATAAAAACAGAAAAAGTAATATACATTGTTCACACATAGTATTGTACATGACAGCTGAGCTCTAGAGAGAGCTTTTGAATTTGTCAGACAAGTCATAGCTTAGTTGTGGTGAGCCACTTGCTCATCCTCTCTCTGGACTCTTAAGATCACTGCAGATCCTTACCATCAATATGTAGTCTTTAATATTATATACACATACTGCATACAGTATTTTATTTCCATCTTTATGCCCAGACTTGTAAATAAATATTTTTCCCAGCATTTAGATCAAAATATTGTTTAGCGCATACACAAATATATTTAAGACACACACAATTTGACAAGAAACATACCAATTTTGCTCAGCTCAGTTATAGGAAAATTTAACTCATAGGTGCAAAATAACGTAAGTGAGAAGTTGTCACTGTTGTACTTAAAATTTATAATAATCTTATTACCAAATGTTTACAGGTTGTGTTAACTGTAGGAAAATTAGGATTCATTTGTCCTCTTGGTGCATTTTCATTAATCCTGCCAACAATAAAGGCAGTAGCGTAGGCATGATGCCGGTGTCTTACAGCTACTTTGTCTAACACCTAGTATTCACTGACAGTATTACAAACTTTGACAGTATTACAAACTCAGTGTTACAGACTTTGGCAGGACTTCACTAAAGGCCAAATACCAGTCTCCAGTTTTTAAGCGTAGGCATGTCTGTCATTGATAATGAAGTTTACTGTCAAATTGTAAATTGTTTTCTCTATTCTTCTATAAAGAACTCCTGTATTTAGCAAGATGATTTCTACAGATACTGCAAATGGATTCTGGTGGAAAGAGGGGTACTTTCATGCTTCCTATATTACATGTGTCATGTATTATGATTGCAATAGTTGTGTCTCATTGTACAAGGTAGTCCCTAAAAGTCTTCCATTTCTTCTTGAAAAATTCTTCTCCAAGAGGACCCCAAACCTTTACAAACCCTAAATGGAACATTCGATGTAGCTTTTGCAGAAGGAAAAAATACCAATGCAAATCAACATTCACATCAGGAAGCCTAGTCTAGAAACATTACTCGGAAGAGCAGCACATGCCACATCATATGCGTAGTTATTCACAAATGGGCAAAACTCACATTTCAGATTTTGGACTCATAGTTTCCTATTCATATGCAATCTACAAACTAGAAACTATTTGCGGGAATTACTGCATGGCTAATTCTTAATAATTGTTCCTGAAAATATAACATCTTCACAGATAACTCTGAGACAGTTTCAAGATGAGCTTTCAAGAAGGATTTGAATGCTTTGCTCATGTCTTCACAGTGTGAGATTCTGAATGAACATTCAGGCAGACAGAATTCACAAACTGTAAGAAATATCCTGCCTTCCTTTCACTCTCCCTGCCCTCTTCTCTGGCATGAAGGTGCTTAAGCAAGGCGTTCACTCGGGTGATGGACTATACCTGTGGTGACTCTGGGCTTGGTTTACATGAAATTTGATTCTCCTGCTTTCAGGGGAGCAGACTCTGAAAATGAAATTGTTATCTAGGGAGAAGAAGCATTTCAGTCACTTTATTTTAATCCAGCTCAAGAGATAAACTGAGGCTTTGAGTTTATTTCACAGTAAAAACATGGTACAACAACAGGCCTCCATTTGTGTCTCTGAAGACCTCAGCCAGAAAGTCAGGATTCTGTAGGACAAAGCAAGCAGTCAATGCTAAAGTAATCCTCCCACACACCTTTTACCACTCTGATCAATGGTCAGGAATACTGGTGTGCCAGCAAGAGACTAATTCTCAGCTGTTCTGTACACATGAAGTTTTAGGTCCTGGTATTCTCAGCTCAGCCCTTTTCATTAAGACATTGAAGTTGCATGAAAACTAAATATGTTTTGACAGGAATATTTCAGAATCAGAAATAACATGAAGTGATGAACTATTAGTTTTGCCTTTGCAAATGTCTGTCTAGACATAAGAGAATTTGTATTTATGTCTTAACCTTTCCTTGGATGTATATGCAGCGTGTACATATAACTATATATTTATATAGTTTATAGTTTATATCAGACCCAAGAAAGCTTTATTATTCATTAGTGCTCTTCAGGTGATAAACTGAGCAGAAAAGGTGCAGTTTTCTTGTAAAGACACGTTATGGTGATTCAACAAAAAGAGGTCTATAAAAGGCTAAGCATATGACAGCTCAAACATCTAATTTTTAAATTAAAACCTTGATCGCAGCATTTAATGACTTCTTTTTACTTTAGATTCTTCATTTATGCTTAAGCCTGTACAAGACACTGAGTTACTTTTTCCACATTGCCATCCGGTTAACAGTAAAGAGACAAGTGTGTGTATTTTTTTAATTCTTTTTTAAACAAGTGAGGAAAAAGGCATCATAAATCCTTCATTTTCTTTTTGATAGTGAAAAAGGTCATCAGTTGAAAAAATGTCTTTCTGGGGAGATGGAAGAAGTAGTAAACACTGCGAAAATTACTGTGAAGCCTGTTTGAGAATTCAGGCCAAACTTCTAGGTCAAATCCAGAAAGGACAAGTTATGCAGTGTATCTTATTAACTTTCAGGTTTCTGGTGTCTCGGACAAATTCAGAATCCTGTGAAGTCACATATGCTCTCTCTAAAATGCCTGGAGGGAGTTGCAGGTCTGACTGGTTATGAGTGAGCTGGAGAGCTACATACCACAACTCAGTAAGAAGCAGTAACTGAAAAGCAAACTATTTCTCCCTGCTGTTTGACCTTCCTTCTATTTGGATTTAATCCTCTCCTAAACATAAGTGTTTACGATCCCTCATTCGAATAGTTAAGATGGACCACCTTCCATCTTTTATACAAAGTCTGGAAGAAGTGACATTGTTGGCATTGCCTACCTGTTATTTTGTAATAGCCAGTTCAAAAATGTGTAAGAGACGGTGGTGCAATACCCTGTCATTCTGAAGGGACTCGCAGCCACTTCACTTCTCCCACAGAGGAGCTGTGCACAGGCAGCCCAGGGAGAAATCCTTGGCTTCCCTTCTGAAATGGTGCCACTCTTCCAAAAGGAACTCAGGACCAGAGAGGGGGACAAAAGAAAGCAGACAATGAGAAGCAGTATACTTACTAAAAGCAAGTGATCAAACAAAAACACACTGTTATTTGCTACATATCATACTTCAGAGAATCAGATTGTACTTAGGAGTTAAGCAAAATCTTTAGACACAGCCTCTACAAAGTTTGGTGCTGACATTAAAATACCAATTGTACAAATGATTGTGAAGACTGAAAAAGCCATCAAGCAGAGCCGATCTACTACAGAGGCTGCAAACTTCCATTCATTACAAATGGCTTCCTCTTCATCCTGGTCTCTGAATCGGTTTGCAATGTACCTGACCTCTTCCAAGATCTTAGCCAAATCTGGGTCACCTTCAGAGGGGTGGCCACTGTGCAGCAGGTTTTCTTCATCTGTTGGTGAGCAGGTCATCCTCCCACAGATCACCCCTGAATCAGTGGTAGGTGTGCAGTGAACCCCTTCCAGCCCCCTAAACCCAATGTATAGCATATTCCCATTACTAGATTGCTGTCCACTCACAGTGTTCATCTCCACACTTGATAGGCTACATCGACGCTGTTTATGTTGACAGGCAGGACGCACTTTATCTTCCCCTGGTCTTTTCATCCTCAGAAACCAAGCACACCAGTTGAGAAGGATGATTCTTGTCTGAAAGAAAATTTTTTGAGAATAAGCATCTCTTCACACAGCTGCTGTCTTTGGGCACTGTTGGTTATTTTTACAGCCTGGATGACTGTTTGGTCCATGGTCTCCGCTTAGTCTGCACAGGAGTTCTAGAAAATGGTGCCAGAGTTTTCCAGCTAATTAATTTGCCAATCACTGAGGCTGCTTTCTTATTCTAGCAGTGCTGTTAACTGCCTCAGGCTGACTACCACTGTTGGGAGTCCCCCCTCCTCTGATGGGGATCTCCATAGTGTTGATTTTTCCTTACACTTGAACATTGATATGGCAGCCTTTTCCACTTCTACTAGAAACCATGAATTAAAAAAAAAAACAACACTTACTGAAGAAGAGTTACTTTTTAATAGTCTTAATAGCGCTGTTTTAGATTGTAGTCAATAAATTACAATTCTTTCACTCATATTTGTGCTCTAATATTAAATTCACATGATATTACTGTTTGGAGGGGTCTGCTAAAACAGATGCTATACTGAACTAGACCGGGCCACCAAGCTTTACAAGGTTTTGGCTCTGTTCTCATGTTGCTTTCATGACATTTGATTGCAGATTTTAGAAAACAGATCTGGATATAGCATGGAGAAAAGATGGAAAAAATACTTTGATTAAAAAAAGCATGCTTTGCAAATTTAATCAGTGAGTTTCATTTTATTGTTTTCTACATTGCCTTAATCCAGCCTTACAGAAAGTGCAGGCAGGCCAGAGACTGTTCCAGTTCAGATGCAAGCTTCTGTAATTTAGTTCAATCAGATTTTAAGAGCACATTCCAGTGTTTCTTTTCCAGAGCACTAATGAAATATGATTGTCTCATACAATATGCAAATCCTCCACTGTAATTAATATTAGATTTGGTCCATTTAGTCTGACTGTGGATTGCCACTCAGAGTAGATATATCCAGGCTAACATCCCAGCCAGAGACCAATCTTGCCTTGTTACTCTATTTACACTACCAAGCTGTGCCTAGAAGGATGATATTCTATTAACTGAGGGCCTGATGCAAAATTCACCAGTATCCAAATAATGTTTAATGGACTTCAGCTTCTCGACACTGACGCTTACTCCTCAACCTCAAGTACTCTGTTTTCTGAGGATGTTTAGCTCAGTACTAAACATCTGTCTCCTTTAGGTCACCAAACATGCATCTAAAGATATATACCTTTTATTCTCTTCATTCAAATTTATTTTAAAGTCACTACCCCAGAACGGGCCAGGGAATATCTCATTATCTCTTGGCTGCAGAACACTGCTGTACGCACATTCTTTTTGGCTAGTAAGGATAATAATAACTCATTGTTCTAGAGAGAGAAAAAGGGAAAGGGCTTTCCATCTTCAGTAATGCCTGATGCTGCCATGAGCTGGGTGAAGTTAGGAAGAGCAGACAGTTAGCTGATGATACTCATCAATATTTAGTAATCCAGTATCAGAGTAATGTTCTCTGTAAAAACAACCACTCATAGAAGTACATTATAAAGAAAGTCTTATGTGCTTAGAACAAGACTTTAAATTTTCTTTGCACTCTACAGATGTTCTTGACCAGAGATGTAAAGATGAGGGTTTTCAGAGCAAGTTTCACTTCCACTTTAACAGCCATCTTTAACGAATGCTTTTTAGGCTATTGATGTTTCTATATGCACAGCAGCTAAATATGTAGCGGCTGCACAGTTGCACCTTGAGGCTAGTGTATTTCATGCATTTATAATCTCCATCAGCATCTTGCTCTTTTCTTCTACCTGTTTCAACTTTTGACATCTGCAGCTTATTTGAAAATCACCTCCACTAGGATATTTAGGTTTCAGAAAAATCCTGAGGTGCTTCTAGCTGTTGTGAAGGAGATTCTGAATATAGAAGCAAGTTGAGGTATATTAATTCTCTTTCATGCACACACACACTCTCTAAGAAGCCGACCACATGAAACATATCTGGACATCTGACTTCTGGTGAAACTACTTTTCAAAACAAAATGTTTAGGAAGGATATATATGTTTTGAACCATAAGAAGTAAACATGGGTCACTAGCTACTCTATCACATCCCTGATCTGGACATTTATGAAATGGATAATGAATGAAAATCAAACCTTACCCATTTAGGCATTTTCCCCCCATCTGGATCATGATGATGGTATTGTAGAACAATAACAGTGACAACAACAGAAAGACCAACAATAATCATAGTGCTGGCAAAATACTGAGCTGCAAAATAAACAGATAATTAAAGCAATATAGTTTGGCTGATACTGCTTTGTAGCTATTATAAGAGGTGTTTATATACATGCATACAGAGTGTTAAGTTCTTTTTCCAGTGTAGTGATACACATGCTACTTTAGGTACTTGTGAAAGATTTCTCAAAAGCAGAAGGAGCAGCCATTATTTTGACAGGATAACCAGCCTTTAGCAATTGTCTTTGTGGAACTGAGCACCTGCCTTTTCTAAGCAACCTTGAAAAAAATTGTCCTCTAATTTTCTTCCACTGGTATTGTAGAGCCTGGCTAGTACTTATTTTGAAAGTTCCTCCTTCTGTTGAGCAATTACAATGGGAAGATTAATCACGTTTAGCTCTGTATTCCTAGTGTCTGGCCAATTGTGTTGAAACCACAACGTCTTCCATGGAAGACTGACTCCCTTACACTTTCCCAAAATACACACGGGTTCTCTATTTTGTTCAGAGCAGAGAGCACAGAAGTTGTATAGCGGATCACACCCATCAGAGCCTCTCATCAATTGGCAACATTTTTCTAATTCAATTGCAGTAGACCATTGTACAGATGGTAATTTGCCTTACTGCTGGCCTTCATGCAAAGTCACTGCACCTCATTTGACAAAAAATAAAAGTGAATAAAAGCAGTAGTTAGCTTACCAATTAAGGGCACAGAATCAGATGTTGCTGGCATAATTTCAGCCACAAGTAACATGAAGACAGTGAGAGACAATAAAACTGTTATACCTGAAAGATAAACATGAAGTATGAAATTAGATCAGTAGCTTGTAATTACAAGGCAGTAAGAAGCAGAAAATGAATCTGAAGGAGTGCTTTTAACAAGATGCATTCCCATTGTTACCCTCACACCAGCACATTAGTGGTACTCCTATCCTTTCTTGTACCACCTCAAGTTCAGGGCAGCAGTGCTGCCAAACTAGTACCAATGCTTGCACAGACATATATATTTTTACATCCTTGTAACTGTTCAGCTTTTATCACCATTTGCTAATTAGCTGAGGTAAATCAAAGTCATTCTTGCTGCTTGTTTGCTTTAGAAAGATGGTGTGATTTTGAGTATTTGAGCATATGACACTCAATTAATGCGCATGGAAGCTATGGGTGGGGTAATGCATAATATTCCTGAAAAACAGATTTGCTGTCTTGGACAGATTTTGGTATCTTTGATATTAGCTGTTGGGTTCTGCACGTGGCTATGCCCAAGCAGTCTTGACTGTTGATTTTGGGAGTTTGACTTCTGTTGCTTAGTGATGAGCTCCCATCTTCCTGGAACAAGGCTTAGCTCTTTTCTCAGGACTAGTCTTAAACAAGAAGGAGTCATTATCAGGTGGAAAAGGATTTAGGAAAAAAGAATTAATCTTAAAGTATGGGGAGGGACTTCTTGATTAGGGAGGCTACTACTCAATTAAATCATGTTCTGGAGAAATGTCAATTTTGTTTCTACCTTTTAACAGCTATGTTAACTTAGTAGAAGCCAGTGCATTTGCAGTTTTGTATGAGGCAGGAAGTTTCATTACAAATTAAACCTCCATCTTAAGGATCAAGTAATTAAAGTCATAAGGTTTGTTTCACAAACCAATACTTTAGTTAAAATTCTCTATAAAAATTAGAATAGTAGCAGTTAGAATCAGTCTTTCTGAGAAGACACCTTAGGCTCTTAATACAACTCACTATTAAAAGGAAATATTAAGAAGAATTCCATGTTAAAGTGTTCAAATGCATATTTGTAAACTTAAGCTCTACTCAGTGAATGTGGGATTTTTCTTCAGCAAATAAGCGTCAAAAAATGAAACCCTGCTTCTTAAGGAAGGCAGTCAGGAATTGTCATGCTTCAGCTTGGTTGTTTGGAATTCCTCCATTTCACAACTTCAATGTACCCTAAGCTGAAAGCAAGGGTTAAACATCACACAGCTTCAGCATCAAACAGTAAAAATAGCTCTTGAGCCAGAATAGGGCATACAAGCTATTCCTCGCTGCCTACTAAGACTGTTTAAAAAACTTTTAAAAGGACAACTTCTTTTGGTTTGGTCATATTTACAATATCGTATTAAGGGTTTACCTAGTGAGATCTTTTCTCCCGAGTCTGCTGGAAGCAGAAAAACTAACAAAGCAAGTGCTGATATCAGTACACAAGGAATAAGAAGATTGAGTCCATAATAGAGAGTCCTACGTCTCATAGTTACTGTGAATGTTACATCTGGGTAGGGTTCTTTACAACATTCATAAAAACTCTCAGTTCTCTTCCCAGGAACTCCTGTGTAGGAGGGAAAAGGAAGAAAACCAGAAATTAATGTGAATAAACTGTGTATTATGTAGTGATTATTTTAAAAAAGGATAAATATAGCTTTCTAAGTTTTACTATAGGTAAAACTACTTCTATGAGCTTAATTCCCAATTAAGTCATTTTTGTCACATAATAAAGGAAAATCAGATAAAAGATACTTATTGAATTCAAGAAGCAATTTTGTCACCTACTTCCGTATGTTGATTTTCATCTTACATCTGTTCTCAGAGTTTCAAATGCCACTAGCTAGGTTATTTATTAATTTAATTTCTGTCCTCATTTCCCAGTCATTATTCCATCCATTTCAGCAGTGGAGACAGGGCTGCAAGTTCACAGTGTAAATAAGAAATCAAGAGCTTACCTACTAAATCCCACTCTCCATTTGAAATATAGCCAGATATATCTGCTTCTTGCATTTGTAAGTCCAAGGACCAGCCTCCGTAAGTCCAGGATCCAAACTTCAGGTTACACTTCTGAACATCAAATGGAAACCAGCGCACATCTATGTAGCATGAGCTTTTAAATATGCCTAGATTGGATTTTAAACAAGAACACTTAATTTAAATGCTTTTTCCATATAATTTCATGTACATTTTGAAAGCAGACCTTGTTCTACATTGCACCCCATTTTTTACTTGTAAAGCATATTTAATCTCAGTTGTCTCTTGATGTGTAAATAGCAAAAGTCACTCATAGAAAAGGGAAAGAATTGCACCGTTAATGTATTGATGTTATAAAGTATTTTTTGAACTACATTTCCATTTTGGCACATAGTAGGCGAATATCTAGAGAACAGCTCAGATTTCTAGATACTGTATTTCAGAAAGAAATGAAGCAGAATATGTATTCTGTTTCTCCTATCTTTTACTGAATAAAATAAGAAATCCTGAAACATTATTTGCTGTTTTATTAGATTTACATGATCTTGATTTATTCAGGAAAGCTAGCTTCTTATTCTTCCCTTGAATGAGAATGAGTCACGCTAAATGAGTCAGGCCCCTGTCATTTAGCAGCTTTCAAAATTAAATTGAAAAACCCCCATCAAAAGGAACATCTTAAATCAAAAGAACAACAGGCAAACCCCTGAAATCCTCTGGGGATCTTAGATGGAAGTTAATTCTAAGAATTGTGCTAATTGAGCCTGGGAACAGAAACAGTACTCCACTGCTATACATCCAGAGAATCAGTGATATATTTCTGATATCAAACAAATATCAAGCACAGACTACTTCCCTTTTAGACTAAAAATTGTTGTGATGAAGTGTCCAGTGAATCACTTCAAATAGAAGATACATCCAAGGTATTACTAAGCATCTTACTATAAAGTTAATGTATTAATAGAAGAAACAGCTAAATTAATGAAATACATTTTTATTAAGAGTCATTACCATGGCTTTAATAAACAATACATTTTTATATTAGAGGCTTATATTTTTTATCTTTTTTTATATGTCCACACTTCTGAAATAGTGCATTATGACAGAAGATTTTACATAACTGCAATTAAAAATATATCTTGTATGGTGTTTCTCATACAAAAGTATTAACCATGTAATTCATGATGCATTCAGCTTAAATCTATCAGATGATGCTAGCTAGATAAATAAAATATCAGAGAATTTATGTCAAATTTGAAACCACACCACATATAAGTAGTCTGAGTTATCAAAATTTATGACATGAAAACAGCCTACCTGGTGGCAGATACTGGCAATGTCCTGAAGAATTGACTAAAACATTAGTGTGAAATGTAGCATCAAATCTTTCATCAGCACTAGAATAGGGAAGAAAAAAAATTGGTTATATGCTCTTTGACTGGCTGAAGAATATCTGAGATGAATCTGTTCTTCATAGAAGGATTATTCCTCCCCAAAAACTTGACAGCTTTTCTCCTGTCACCACTTTTCTGTGGCGTCAGAGTAACTGGCCTGATACTACTGGATTTGTTCCTGATTAACTACTCTACGTGAAGGTGAGCCACCTCATTCTCGCTGCTCACCAATCCCACTACATTCATTACGGTGCCTTGGCTCTATTGATTTCCATTTTTGAAAGTAAGCACTTTTAAAAAACTTCTAAAGTAACTGTACAGGGAAATCTGTTCTCTTGCTGTCTACATTAACAGCAGCTAATGAATACTGAGGAGATGGATACTCCAGTGTTTCATCCTACCCCTCTGCATGGGTGAATGTTATTACTACATGTCATACATAAGACTTTTAATGCAGCTCCAGCCTTCATTATCTACTTCAGAAACCACCAACTGGGTTCAGCAAAAAAAACCCCAAACCTATTAGAGGTGTCAGTGTAGTGGTGCTGGCCAGGACCGCCCTGATGTGCCGTTCTTACACATCTCTATAAAAGAATCATAATGTTACTTGAAGAGTGCTTGAAATTATGAATTGGCGGCTACTGCCAAGGAATCTCTCAACTACATCTGACACTATGACCCAGGAATTTACTAGGCATTAAAATTTTAAGAACTTCTGGATGGGAAACAACCTATTTTCAAATATTTAGATCATGAAATAAAGACTCTTTCCTATGACAAGTTTAGTAAGTTCACTGACTCTATGAAAGACATTTAGATTACTTAGCATTGCAATACATGTATGCTCGTGTAGTATTATGAGCTATTTCACAGTTCCCATTTACTGCTGCAGGTTTTCGTGGTAAGTTATTACAGATTTTGATCTATATATCCTTTAAAGTTCAGGACCTAGGTATTCAAGAAATTGTCATAGTTATTGAAATTGGTGCCTAGATTAAATTGCACAGAATGTACTGGGAGGGTACTATCAGTGAATGATCCTTGCATCTCAAAATTATTTCAGGAACTGCTGTGTTGAGTTCACGTCTGATGGCTGTTGGCCCTGATTACAGACACATGCTCTTGTGCTTTCTTGGGCTTTCATTGGTGCAGGGATAAGCAAAATGAGACATAAGCTACTGTATTTTGTTGTATTGTTTGTAGTTTCCAGTCACCTTGCGGGGATGGGTTGGCACACAAGGCAAATACAGTGCCAGTCCCTCTGGGCCAGGGCAAAGGAGGTCACACGAGCCTCAGGGTCTGGCTTCTTGCTGCAGTCTGTGCTTTCATTGATCTAAAAACCTGTGTTGACTCTAGGTTGATTTGAACATGGCAAGTCTCTAATGTCTCTTTGCCTATTAGTGGTTTAGTATCTCGTAATTTTCTAATCACCTTCTAAAACACCATCAGAAAAATACAGTAAGAATCTAAGATGGTGAGAAAGTGAAATATTCATAATTCTAGCAGAAAATTAATTATAATAAATGGCACATTCTTCCAGCAGGAAAACCCTTACTGCAATACTGTTTTTAAAAAAGAGGACTTTAATATTTGATCTATTGTGATGCAAATTTTGTATCTCAGAAGCTAAAATAAAACAATCACTATTTTAGTTATTGTTACTTTGCTTTTATTTTCCCCTTATGTATTTGAAGAAATTACATTTTAAAAATAACTGGACTGGTCTGTGAAATATGCAGACAAGAAGAAACTAAATCCAAATAATTACATGCCCATCTGGAGTTGCACTTTTTCCTGTGGTGAGCAGAAAGCTCACAGTGTTGAAAATCTTTGCAGTTTGAATTTGCAGTATTTAATTTGAACTCTGAAGACAAGCAGAAAAGTCTAAATATTATGTATGTAGCATGAATAGATTCTAGGACTTTGAGGGGAAAAGGCAATTCAATTCTGAGGCAGTTGAGCTAATGTAGACCGCTCTCCTTCAGATTCACAGCTCATGGCTGGATTGTCTGAGTTTGTGTTGCAGCTTCTCTTCCAGTTGGAGCACTAATTGTTCTCCCTCCTCATCTTGGCTGCCTGTTTTCATGACATTTTTAAGAAACTGGTACTGCTAAGATCTCTACTGATTGCCCTGCTAAAATTGGCAGAAATGGATTCAGAGGAAATTAGGGAAAGGGGCAGCAAGAAAGATCATACACAAACACCTATATTCACACAGGTGTGTATGCCTACACGTGCATCTTGTTTCCTTAGAAAACCAGACTTCAAGTCCTGCAACAGGTTTCTGTATTAGACATAGACAGGTAATTGCTTTGACTTGAAATTAATGAGGGCTACATGATGAAACTCAGAACAAGTAGTCAAATTTAGGATGCAAAAATATCCATGCCACACAAATGACTTGTAAAGGGGAAATAAATGACTAGAAATAAAATTCTTAGCCTCCTAGGCTAGATTCTGTTCTCTTCCCCTTGAGCAGAGGGCAGTTAAGCACCAGAGGATTGCTTCTAAGACCTTGCTGCTGTTTCTGGTAACTGGCAAAAATAAAATATTGAAAAGGACACTGGTGATCAAGGAACCTAGGTTTCATTGCCATGTTACTTTGGCTTTCATAAGACACATTCTTAAAAGAATATAAAGAGGTACTTAGACTCAAATATGAAATTCTTTTTTCTGAAAAAAGATCATATGTGTTTTTTCTACACTGTAATTCTAATTGTTTTTTTGAAATGCAGTGCTTCAGTTTGGAATGCACCAAGTAGCTAAGCCTTTGCTTGGTGAGACTTTGAACTCAAATGTAATGATAGAAAAACATTTCTGCTACGTTACTTCTTCAGGGTATAACCACTTGAAAGCATATACTGACTGCAGTACATTGAAATGACAAAGCTGTACCTAGCAGATATAATCCCACTGGCACCTATCTGGAGAATCTCAGGTTTATAAAACTGGAAAAACGAAATTGTTAAAATGAGACATAACTACCAGAATTTTTGTAATTCCATGAAGTACTGAACGCTATGTGGCCATTTGGAAAATAATACCACCAGAAACAAGCACTTTTAATAAGTCTAGTAAAACTAACAAAGTGGAAGAGAGCCATACATGACACTAACACAGTCAATCCTGGAATTTGTTCATAGGCCAAGATTTTCTTCCCTCAGACAAACTACAGATGAACTGGCTCTGCTCTTCATGATAGACTGGTTGTAAAATTTAATACAGCTGCCACAAGTTTCTCTGTACTAGGCTGCAGCAAGATGTGTAAGGACTCAAGACATAGTGAAACATGCATTCATTAAAAATAAAAGTGAATTTATAGTTCATTAATTTCTTTGTAACTGCAGATGCATGTCCCTAGTGAAGTGTATAGAAATTGAAAGCATCTATCTCAAAATACCATGTCACTATAAGAGAACATCATAACATTCCCAATGCAATTTCATACAGGAATAAGAATTTGTTTTAAATAGCTTTGCTCCCTGACTAAACTCTCAATAAGATTTAGGACTGAATATGTGTTTTAAATACAGACACTGTAGAAAAATTCTTCATGACTGTGCCATAGTTAACAATCCCAAGATTTGAAACCCTATATTAACAGAAAACAAGTGTTTTCAGTTTTTCAGGTTATTAAGTTACCCTTCTTATTTGATAATGCTCTTCAGCTACAGTTAGCATGTATGTATTAATATTACTAATTTCTAAAAAAATTACCCTTTCATTTTGAATATACTAGACACACTGAAAATCTCCTCTCAGGTATGTGATATATGTGAGGAAGAACAGTGTCATAATTCATTCTTTTGGAAACCTCTAAACTGCTGTTGTAGAGTACCAATTTTATGGCATACACAGTGTGTTACTCAGCAGAATGGAGATGAATGCGTGCTTTGTCAGATTCTCCCAAGAATGCTGTCATTTACAGAATCAAGGTAGCTAGGCATAAATGCTCAAGAGAAGAAATTTGCATTGAAAAATAAATTAAGCAAGATTAATGCTGCAAAAATACCTGTCCAGGTTGCATGCTGCTCCATTTTGTGTACAGAGCATTTGAAAGGTTTTTCAGGCTGGTGTATGGACAACTGAAGTGCTAATTGCCGTGCTTAAACCAGAAACAAGAATTAATCTTGACAGGCAGTTACCGTAAGTATGGTGAACTCTAGTGGAGATCACCTCAAATCATTTCGTATTAATTGTACCTCTGAGAGAAGCACTGCAGCATGCTGTAAGCAAAGCAGTAATGTAGGCCCTAGAGAGAAGTACTCAAGTGGCTGACAAATGCTGTCACTGGGTGCTGTTATCACATTATTACAATTCAACAACACCTGTGACAGTGACATTTATCATAAAGGTGATCATCAAATGGCAAAAGGGAGCATAACTGCAGCTGACATATTGGGCACAGCTATTTTCTAGGTCTTGTTGCAACAAAAAGCAGCTCTTGAAGTGGGGAGGGGGAATCAGGTCGATAAACACAGTAGGGTTGTCTTCTTAGTAAACATATGGCAGAGAAACAGAGGAAAAAAGCCATTAAGAAGACAAAAGGTTCATGTCATCTGCATGGGCAAAAAAATAACAATGTACCTTGGCTACCACAAAAGAGCCAGTGCAACATGTACAAAGCAGATGTAAGGTCTTTCCAGTACCTGGGGAACAGCACACAGGTGCACAACAGCTGCAGAAAAAAGGCAAGTTGTTAAAGAGCAGACAGCTCTCAGTGCTTTATCTTTTTAAACTAAATAAATTCCACAATGGGAACTACCATATAATACTGCAGCCAAAGAATCTCTCAATGTCAGCCAAAGGTTCTGCAGTGGATTGATGGCAATCTGTCTGTCCCTGAAATAAGCCCAACTCAGAACAGATAGTTTGAAAAGGAGAGCAACAAATAGTCTAGCTATTTTTGTAGCAGGAAGAAAGAGTGACACCAAAACTGGGCATGGGAAAATCCAAACATATTTACTGGCATTTACCTATCCGGCCTCTAGTGAAACCCAAACTAAAACTAGACAAGCAGTCAAAAGTCAGATTTTCATTCACCAGTAAACATTTAGACAAGACAAATAATTTAAGAGGAAATTATCACTACCTGTACCATTAAACACAGCCAGAAAAGTTTACTTTTCTAATCGTCTCACAAAACCCAAATCAAATTGGTGGTAGGGAGGATGTCGTTGTTTAAAAAGTATTTGCAAATATGACCTTCTGTTGTATAAACAGGAGACTGGTAATTTTCCAGTATTCCAAAAACCTGTAAAGTTTTGGAAAAGTATTTCAAAACCTAGGCATTTTGATGACATGATTATGTCATTTGCCTTGCCTTATCTTTGCAATTGGACAGGGTGCTAGATAATCTCATCTAGGCTCCCTTTCCCATGGAAGGCTGGACCAGGTGATCTTCTGAGGTCCCTTCTAACATGGGCAATTCTGTGATTCTATAATTCTATAGAATTCTCTTTTTCTCCTTGCACACATGACAAAAAGTGTCTCTACCTGTTATAGAGAAGAATATCTGGCTTCCAAATCAGTCCATCAGGAAAACGGACATTCTTCACTCCTGGGTATTCAGACACATTCCACTGTAGATAATGATCTGTCCAGTACTAAGACATACACACAAAAAGTAAGTTAGGTCATCTCATCCACTGGTTTACTGTAGTTCTCTAGGGACTGGCTAGCCTGAAACAATAGGTGTTCTCTTGTTAAAGAGCTACTATCTAGCTTCAGGCAGTGAACTATTTGGAAAGGGTGAATTAGGCCACCTAGAGCTCAGTGGAAGGCATAAAAATCTCATTTTTCAATTCACACTGCAGTGCACTTAACAGCCTATAAAGGAAGATTTGGGGTGCTTGTGTTTTATTGTTCATGCTGTCTCAGGTGCCAATTTGGGATAGAACAGATCTTCTTTTACAATTCATACATTAACTTCAATTATGTTTATCTTCACAGACAACTTTTTTTTCTGTTGTTGGAAATTCTCAGGTTGCAATAACTTGATTATAGACAGAGCAGCCAACAGTCAGTGCTGACAGGGAGAACAACTGAAATGGCAGAATGGTTAGTACTAGCATAGGAGATTTTAGGCCTGAAGTTAGACAACCTCTGAGGCAGATGCTCAGCAGCACTGCACTGTCCCACAAGCTTCCTTCCTGGCTGGCACTTGCTGCACTGGAGGCATCTGTCCTGGGGACTATCCGTGCTCCTTTCAACCCATCCTTGACTGCCAGTATAGGCAGGGAGTCTGTAGCAGTCAAACCAACAGGGGTTTGATCTGTGTTTAGTGTTGCTAAATCCCAGATACTGTCATTGAAGCATATGATCGTGCACAGTCACAAAGAAAAGCACTGCCCCAAACTGCAGGCAGTTGAGTACCACGGCAGCTCTAGCAAACTGGTTACCTCCTGGTCTCCTGAGAAGCACTAGCATGAGCTACTGTATTTTCCTGAAACTGAGGCTGCGCTTCACCCCTTACTAAGCAGATGACTTGTCAGGATACAAGGGTGGTTCCTGTTGTGCGCAAAAGGCATAAGTAAGAAGTAAAGTTCATTTTGTTTCACAAAATGTATTTATTCTTATAATTTCTATGCTTCATTATACTGTGCCTCTCTCTATCTCCATATTATGTTATTTACATCAACTTCACATAGCTGTAGGCATCACATAACCTACAGTGAAAACTTCACCAGATTTACAGTGCTTTTGCAATGCCAAAAGTTAGTCTTTTAAATGTAAACTTTGAAACGGTTGGGTAAACATACAATACTTCGCCCTTCAACAGTCTTGAGGCTGTTGTCAAAATCTTTGACAGACATTAAGGTCAGAAAAAATTTCCAATGGGTATTGTGGAGGTAATGTTATTGATCACTCTCATGGGGTATTCACATCAAATTGTTCTATGTAATTCCTTGCATTACTGTCACAGGCGAGTTTCAGTTTGATACACAAAACAAGTCCCCAGTTAGCCTCATGCTGCAGGTGTTCAAATTCATTCTTGTGCCTCTCAAACAGTGTTTGTAAATGACGGTTTTGATGCATGCAACACATCTAATAGCACTTATTACACATCTTTTGTAAAGCTTTTACTATACAATTTCTTGGCCTATGCTTCCATACTTACTCATTTTTTACTGTGAATTTGTAGCACCTTGTCACCTGGACAAATGATCGGAGTTGTGCATTGCTTTTTCCTTTTGCTTTGCAGATAACAGTTTTTTACAGAAATCTTAAATCAGAATATCTGATTGGCTCTGTTCATAGTTTTTTCTTTTCACTGCCTGCTCCATTCACAGTTCTCTAATTAAACTATGTGTATTGCTCACACTTATCAATACACAGCTTCTATAAGCTGATCAACTGCTCATCTTTTTCTTTTGGAAATTTTAGATCCATTTTTACAGTAAATTTTTTTACATGAACTTCCCAATAGACAAATGTCACTGTACTTTTTACCACTTCATCTTTCGTGGAGTGTAGAAATACTGAGATCCTCATGATACCTCTATTTTTTAGGAAGTCCAGCAATGTAAACAAATACAATGTGTGGTTTTGAGGCATTCAAACCTGTGGGCTCTTGTTGGCTTTAGGCGACTCATTTTCAGTAGCTGACAGAACAGGTCACTTTCTGAGTAGTGCTTGTAGGGCTGGGGCTGGCAGGCTGCAGGCAGCTGCTGCAAAGCGTGCTGCCCATTGGCTTGGTTGCGTGCAGCAGGCTCTCCTGTTCATTTCTACCTGAACTGCATTACAATAATCTATATCAATATATCCAGTAACTTCTTATTCTAATTTCTTTTAGGAGTTATCATCATGGCCAATACGATGTAGCACAGGGTGACAGTGAATGATGTAAAGACAGTCCAAAGGGTGATAGAAAACTTAAAGTCTGTATTAGAGATAATGTTAGGCAGATTGTATGGTTGCTCTGTTCAGCCATGTGTACAAAGTGCTTGCCCATCCAGCTGGACACAAGCCACCTCATTTTGTTTTAACTTTAGAGCTATAGTCTCCACTGTAGCTGAAGTACATTTCATGCAGATTAAAATGGGAAACAGCGCAGGGTACTTGGGTTAGTATTAATCTGTGTGACTAGGCAAGGCTCCTGCTGTAACTTAGATCAAGTTTGAGATTTTGATACTGAACAGTATTTCCATGGAGATAGTGGTCAGGATCAAAGAGTCTGCATGTATAAATACTAGATTTATATTCCTCTTTCTCCCAGGTTAGTTTTTGTATTTAAGTATTTCAGTGACGATTACATAAAATATATTTAAGATACATCGCTGATTATACACACATACATATCAAGAAAGGGGGTGGAGAGGGAGCTTCAGGGAAAACCTTATTTCAGACCATTTAGCATAATAAAATTACATGTTTGCCTTAAGCATGCTTTGAATCTGTCTAGTATACCATTAATAGACAGTTAATACACAAACACTTTTTTTTTCTTTTTTTTTTTTAATGTGTACACAGGCCATGAAGAGTGGCTACATTTTTGTAGTAAACAAATGATCTGCTCGTTGAAGTCTTAACATGCTCCACACACAGTGTATGCTAAGGTGGATAAATCAAAAGAACTACAGAATATAAAAAAGAATCAGGAATTTCCTTAGGGGGGAAAAAAACCCAATCTCAAAAAGGGTAAGGATGCTGTGGGATAAAAGAGGAGGAAAATAAGTGATAGCTTCTTGAGTATGAATTGTAACCTGTTTTGCTGGTAAGAAATCATAGCAACTGTTGTCATTGTAGCTTAAAGCCAAAAACATACTATATTTGACAGTTTTAATCTTCCTGTACAACAAGCCTGTAAAATAACATGAGCTGAATGCTTCTTCCATGTCAACTTTTCTTTGTAAATAAATCGAATAGCCATGCTATCCTTTGTAGGTCATCAAAATAGTCTTTCCTTTGTTTCCCAAGGCCTACCACAGTGCAAGAGAAATGCTCTTTACAAAATGTTAACAATAGAAGAAAAATGAACACCTTTAAACTGAATGAGCTGGTTAAAGAAACTGAAAGGTGTAGCATGATTATCTTGAATAATAAAACTCTTCTGTAAACCTCTACTTAACCCAAACAGTTCAGTTTCTGTAACACAGATGGGAATTCAACTAATGGCAAATTCTCATCCTAGCTGCTATAGTATGGATAAAGCTCCCCATATCACCCTGTCTCTGTAAAGCACAAACTTATGGTAGAAATGTTTTGTGGAAGCGTTAGGAGCTCCCCAGTGGTTAGCATGGTAAGAAGCATCTTCTTAATTCTAAGTCTTAATTAAAACTAATGCAAAAAAATAACCACTCAAGTCAGAATAAATCTGTGTAGGCTCCTTTGTGTAGGAGCAGCTCTCTCATTAGTTAACCTTTCAGAGAAAAGAAACTCAAAATACTCTCACAAAGTTCTTGAATATTCTATTATCTGTTCCATTTATTAAAAAGTGAGTGAAACTTACTCCTGCCCAGCAATGCCAGCCACGAATTAATGGGGGCAAAGTTCCCTGCTGTGTTATCTAGTGGTGGCAATAGTTAATTAATAAGACAGGATGTGAAGTTCTGTGACAACTATAACAACTAAACATTGCAACAAAAGGTAAAATAAAGCTACTGTTTGAAAAATGAACACCCTATGTGGGCAAAATAAACTGGGAAACCAGGAAAAAGTATACTGTTCCCAGCTGAACATTAGGAAACTGAACTGGTGTTCCAATACCCATTTTAGTCATGTAACTGAGATACAGAATTTAGAGAAGTAGCATAAAAAACCTCTCATGTTCACAGTTAACTTCTGATGATGACCTATGTGTAAACAACAACATTTTAAACAACATGGAAACAGCACGGCCATTTTAATTAAAATCCTCCTGCAGTTTCTTAAGGAGATAGACAGCAAAGCAAGGTGGATGGCAAAGATATTCAGTTAGGCTGAAGCTCTCAGGAGATAATGAGCCTCTTTGGCACAATTTTTCCCCTGTATCTGAACAACCATCTGGCAATTTTCAGTGTGCTGATCAGAACAGCTATTACAGATGAAATGCATTTCTTGCATGTGTAGTTATCTTTCACAATCAAATTATTTTCTGCAACGTAATGGATTTGTTGAAATGAGTGATAAGGCACTTGCACCTACAGTTACTCTACCTGGGACTCTTAGGACACCATTATCTTACAATGATCAAGAGTTTAGCATGACTAAATCAACTACAATGAGTTAGTAACTTACTTAGATGTAGTGACTTAAATTCTTAAAAGTTTCCAGAAATATCTGAAACATCAAGACCTAAATCTCAGCCTTACAGTTTTCCATTCACCTTAGCTTTGTCCACTATGTAGCAAGACACAGAACAAAAGCTTGAAAGTTTCCTAAAGTTCAAACCCCTCACCTGATTAAACTCAAACACCAAAGGGGGAAAAAAACCATACTTTGTTTCAAAACTTACCATTTGTAGCCAGATGTTTGTTGTTAATACTTGATTCTTTTCATCCTGGGAGGAAGGAGAAGGAGAGGAAGAAGACAAAACCAAACCACAACTTAGCACCATACAGATAAAACAGCACTGATAAATATATTTGACTATTATGAAATAGCCAGCTGTGCTAAGATACCTTTCAAAGCAAAGAGAATCACTGCCTCTAACTTACTGCAACAGATATTTTCACAGGTACTTTTTAATGTATTTCTTATTACCACAGTCAATCAAACTGTTTCCTGAGGGTATCCTGAGTCTGCCAGACTCTTCCCTAGGGCTTCTTCTTTAAAAAAGAATCTCAAAAGGCAAAGCAGATTACAGTAGGGGTTGCCTGTTTCACCTTTGTTAGGAGCAGCCCTCTCACTAATTAACCTTACACACCAGACATATGCAGGTAGTAGAAAAAATATTGAACAAAGAAAGTGTGACTAAGCTCAGATGATGTGTGTTGAGGCCATATTGAGTAGCTTCTTATCAGGCAAGCGGCACCACTGATACCAGTGGAACTATACAAAAAGTGTTGTATCAGCTTTACCAGAAAACGGTTGTCAGGGCAGAACATAATTATTCTTCCTGGAACAGTTCCAATTTGAAGGCCTTCCCCCTTGCCTCCTGTGACTATCTGATGTAAGCTTAGGTGACACAATAGGCATCTTAATGCTGCACTTAGTTAAAGAGTTTAATTCTTCACTTCTCAGACACAGGAAAATGTTGGTGACCTTATTTCTGTGGAGGTACTGTATCAGTATCCACCTGGGTTGTGTGAAGCTAATGGAATATACGATATATACTGTCAGTATTACACATTCTCCAAACTGAACACACAATCTCTGTCCCAACACCAGTCAAAGCTTCATTTACAGTCTAAGGAAGTGTCACAGCAAGTTTCAGTCACCTGTACAGCAGCAACTATCAGAGTTGCTCATAAGTCTAGACCTCTGAACTTAAATCTGTCACTCCTGAACTTAAATGTTGTTCCTAAATGCCCAAAAATGGCCAAAAAAAAAGGTTTAATCACATTTCATACAAAAAAAAAACCACAAAGCCCCCACAGCTTTCTTTTTTTGATGATACTCATTACTAAAGGTCAATACTCTTTACTCTTTTGCTGTTGTTTGGTGGACTTCTAACTGAACAAAATTCCTGAGAGACCTTTAATTGAAGCCATTTTAGAGCAGCACAATAGTAAAAAGTTACACAGCACATAAAATCAAATCAGTGCAAGGGACAGTGGCATTTTTAAAGCAAATGAAGCTTATTGAGGAGCAGCATCAGTAAATGTATGCCAGTGTTATGAGGTCATGTATAGTCACAACTAGATGTACAACATACAGACAAATAAAAAGGTTGTAGGTAAAGATCAGTATTGTGCATTAATAAAGTCTGCCCTCAAATGCACACTCCTACCTTCCTTTAAAATGAAAAGTAAAATAAAAAAATAGAAGGAAGCACAGACCACAGCTAGTGATTCAGCACCCTTCCTCTCTATTTTCTGCTTCATCACCTCCATGAACCTTACTTTTTCAAAAGTATCTCAAGTGGACAATTCATTTAAATGGCATCCTGGGGAAACAGGTCTCTTTAACCCCTTGGTTTCAGGAATACATTATTAAGCTGTATTGAATTAGCATGCTGAAGGCATTGCTGAAGATGTCAACCAGACAAAGTAGTAATTAATTTGCAATAGTAGCTGTTACTCTGTAGCCATACAAACATTAATTTGGTGCCTCTCTCAACAGCCTGCTTATAGTGTTAGAATACAACAGAACTAGTTTGCATGGGACCTTTAACTCATGAATGAAGAAACAACCCTTAAGAGATCATTCATATCACTATAAACTAAAGTCTATATACAAGTGTTGCAAATTAAGGACATGTAAAACCTCTATATGTTTCCATTCGTCATAGCCATCTTTAGGTCAGATGTAAATACCACTAACGATAACTTATCATTAAAAGCTCAATAGCATTTTCTCAAAGCTCTGTGTGCTGTCCCAGATGAACACGACAAATTCCTATAATGGAATGTCCCATCTATTGCACTGGAGCAAAGTCAAGAGCACCACTGCTGTGTGGTTTCTCTGCAGGGCAGACAGTAATTGTGTTGCTTTGCACAGGCGTAACTGGCTACTCAGAAGTGCAGAGCAATTCAGAATCCATTATGTTGTGGGAAGCTTGTTTCAGGACTATTAGCTGAATGGCATGTACTCCTGCTTGGTTAAATTCTGAGTTAAACTCACATTTTATTCCCAGTGTGATCTCTTTCTACACATGAATGGCCCCAGCCTTAGATTAGTGATGTTTCAAAAATTCCCTTTTCAGTAGCAGGAAAAGATTGTACCAAAGCTGGAGTTCTGCTGATGCTTAAGCTAATGATATGGCACGGGGATTTATTTTGAAGCCCTGATCCCACAGCATAGTCAGATGAACTATTTTAGGAGTACCAGAAAGGAGCTCTACTGTCAAGCAGCACACATCACAGAACCAGGTTAGACAGCCATCACTGAGCAGTCAAACTAGCAGAGCTGAGGGGGACAGTAGACTTCTAATCCAGCTGTGCTGCTGGCAGAATGATTCAGCTGCCTGCCACTGCTAGGCAGCTGGGCACATGGCAGAGCCATCGCAGGTCTGCCTGCAGGAGACTCTGCAGATGTATTCTCAAAGCCAAGAGTTATTCTGAAGTGTGATCTTTCACTCAAACCTAGCTTAAAGAGGGTATCCTGAGAGTACTGACTCAAAAGTAACTTGTACCGTGAAGACAAGCCCTAAATGAAGATGGCCCATGCTGTTTTCCTAGTGTTTCTTTCTGTTATTTTAAGCATTTAGAGCCTGAAAGAGTGTATTTGAACAAAGTAACTCCCACTTAGACCACTATATTTAAGGTTCCATCAGTGTTTAAATCATAAATCCCATCATTGCTCCTCAGCTATAAAAACTTCGCTGCAGGCTGAGACTTATAGTGGTGGGTTTTTTTATAGTGTTTGTTGGAGCAAATGGCTGCCAACATTTTAGTCTTTATTGGATTGACTCACCCATCACTAGAGGAAAGATTCTGATTTTAGAGGGTTTGTCCCTCTCTGTGGTCCCAAGTGAAGCTGGTGAAGGGTGAGGCAGGAGACATCCTGCAGGGTTTCTCCCAACCAGGAGAGTTTTTTGGACACTGTTCTAAAAGCTTTACAGCAAACTGCATTAACACTGTTTTTCATTAGAGATGTGCAGTACTTCCCCATAAAATGATGGGTGGGCTTGAAATGCTTCATAGAACTTCACCAGTTTTTGTCACTTTGCAGTACTTCGTAAACACTTACAGAAGAAGTGTTGAACACAAAAGCAAGGCAGCTCCTATTACAAACCCCTTCTACTATAAAGGAGCAAAGAAAAAGGACTTCACAATATATTCTGAGATGCTGGGAAAATTAGTCAGAGAATGAGACCAGAAACTGTATCATGTTGTTTGGATTTGTCTGTTTTTTTCCCGTACTAGCTACTTTAGGTTACTTGCTGTTCAGATAGTACTGGCCAAGTAGCACAGCTAATGGAAGAGTTCGGTTTCGTTCACACAGTGGGAAGTGGGTGGGAGGCTACTTCGGTCTACTTGATTCATAACTGTATCATGATCTGTGAGGGCAGGTAGCGAATTGCTACTGGACTGCTTGTCACATTATTTCATGGCAGTGTAGTTAATGAAGGAAAAGTAGCTGACATCAGGAAGACTTGAATGGTCCTTCGTTAATTTCTGAAGGTAGAAGTAACAACTTCTGGATGTTTTTTAAGGGAATTGCACTGTCTCCTTTCTTCCAATTCCGATCTCTAGTTTTGTCTATCTTTTCAATTTAAACAGTCTATCAGACTGATCACCTTTGGAAACACAGTATCAGATTCTCACATTATCTTTCCCTTACCCTGTGTTCAACAGAATATATAAAGAAGAGATAGAAATTTGACAATGCTTTGTGAAAGGCATTAGCCTGGACATGGCAAACTTTGTAAGGAATATTATCTGCTGACTTTCAAAAGGATGTCAGCATGTGTAGTACCCACGCTAGAAAAGTTATGCAGCAAAAAGCAAGAGGAAAAAGCAGTAAAATAAGCCTGCATGCCTATGAAGTGACATGCAGTCAGTGACATGCAGCACCTAGCAAGAAACACATACTTTCCAGAAGACTTGCATAAAGTGATGTCCTGACTAAAATCTATCAGCTGTAATTCTTGCACTTCAAATCCACATTCTTGATGTTTACATGGTTGAATCTCACCTAAATTACAGAAAAAGTAATGCCTCTTTGAACTGAGCTTCAGTTACTATGAACCTTAATGAAAGAGTTTGTAAAAACATTTTAAGGCATCCCTTGTTATAGCAATAATGCTAGGTTCCTGACTGGTACCTTGTAGCAAGACTGAAGTTAGTACTTGTAGTCTAAAGTTAAAAATGGCCTGGCAGCCAGTGAGAGACACATAAGGCACTCCCTATATAGATTTTCACTTTTGTTTGCCTGAATGTCATCGCACTGAAAGCAGCAGGTTAATCAGTTCATTAGCTCTTACCTTATTGTCTCAGCACTTGCTTATTAAACATTCTCAACATCTTCTGATCCACAATGTCAAATTACTAGCACCTAATGACATTTTTTTCCCACATCATTTAAAACCCTGTTAGGCTTAATTTTTGCTTAACACAGCTTGGGGTTTTCTTCCTCTTCCTTTTCAGGGTCATGCACTCAGCTCACTAAACTGTATAAAGGCTGAATTCTTATAGGATTAGTACTGAGAGAACAGGCTGGAGGGTGACTTAAGCACTCACAAAACGGCCAATTGACAAAAGATTGATGCTATGGCCATACTTTAGGCAGCCATAGTGACAAGATTAATCTGAGCTCCTCAAAATTTACGGAAAGTAGTGAAAGGGCTGGATTTCTTCATTCCTGCCCATCATGCTGGTGCACACCAGCACCCTGTGTGGCCAACCTCCAGGAGAGGCCAGAGTAGCATGTGGTCCAGCTTCACCCACCTGGAGCCCATCTGAAAACACCATAGTGACCTCGCATTCTTTATAACTCTAAGTCAACATGGGAGACTACTGCAATTATCCTTTCCTCATATGCTAGACTTTTGTATTAACGGTGGCTCAAGGCTTCTTGGTGGTGCAGGCAAAATTGAATTTTGCTATCTCAGGGGTGAGGATAAAAATCAGTTACTTAAAAAAGCCAGCCTGATGCTTCTGCAAGGACACTGAAATGACAACTGCAGCTGCTTGCCAAGGACTACCTTTAGTCATCCATAGGTGGGGGCTGTAGCTGCAGCGAGTCTTGATCTTGAAGAACATAGCAGAGGGTGCAGAGTCAGGCTGCCCTGTAATGGGTGCACATTCATTACCCCTGAAGCCTAAGGTATCACCTACATTGTACCTGCCAAAAGGCAAGATTAATTAAAATGCAAATTTGGATGGAATTAAGGAATGTTTGGGTTTTTTGCATAGCAATAAAAAGCTACACGGAGAGTTGGCAACGTGAAACAGGGTTTTTAGGCAACTTAAAGTTGAAGAAAAAGGCAGTGTACAGGAATTGTGAGATGAAAGAGATTTGAATTCCTGATGCCTCTTCCCCTCCTGACTTCCCTTTCACCACAAAAGGAATAGGTTAGTGCAATTACCCTTCACTTCTCCAGTAGTCAGCAATATACCTTTTTATCATAGTAAAATGTTTTTGACTCAGCTTACAGCATGTTTCCATTTATGCAGAAAATGCTATATAAACAGGCATTACCAATGCATAAATAATATTTATAATATTCCATGATCCAGCATGTGAGGCTCAACATCAGGAACAGGCCACAGAATATTTCTGATTTCTTGAAAACAGATGCAAAAAGTGCAAAATTACTCAAAAAAAGTCAGAAGTGGAAAATACAGATTTTTACTGTTTCACTGCACTTTTCTCGAGACCACTTCAAACTTAAACACACATTTATATTTGGTGTTCTGACTTTTGCCATATCGGTGAGATTTTTATACAAAAACAGAGCTCTGACATCTGTGACTTAATCTTGTAGTGGTACAGCCTACTGCTAGGAAGCAACACTCCTTCAAAATCACAGCAACTGTTGCAAACTGTTTAAACTGTTAAACAGAGTTTAAGATGATGCGTACTACACAGCCCAGTCAGCACAGTGTGCCAATTCTGCACGACTTGGCCTTGGGCTTGTGCTTGCCTTAGGCCAGCTCCCTTTACGTCAGCTGCTAATTTGCCCTGATTCTGTTGGTGCTAAAAACCTCCTGAAAGTTGTTCTTCATCATTTTATAGTCAGCCACTCCATGCTGCCAGTGACCTCAGTGAAAGCTGAAGGCATTTAGGACATCACCATTTCTTCTCTTCCATATTCCACTTCAAAGCCAAATTCAGCCCTGAGGCACCCTCACTGCTAGGATGATATATGACTCTGTGACTTACCTTCCAACTCAGACTCCCTCTGGCTCTTTCAGACCTTTAGGGATAAGGTATTGCAGCTGTTCTCAGGATTTAGCTAAATATCTCCTGTAGCATTAAGGTGAGTTTTGCAGTTAAATTTCTGAAATCCAGCCTGAAAATGTCTTCCTTACTTTGTGTGCTTCTCGATCTTTGATTTAATTTCTTCTAGCTTTTCTTAATCAAAGAATTAAAATCTTAAGACAAACAAAAATGTGAATGGTTAATTAAAGTGAAATTTGAAAAGAAAACTTCTTTTCTATTGAGCTCTTAGGTTTATTAGATTTGTGATGGATGGCATATGAATTGCTCTTCATACTCTCTACATGCTGAAGGTCTTTGAAATAGACAACTGCTCTGTAGAATTGCTCCTGACTGGGGAAAGTGGAGTTTTGTTGCTGGAGATAACACAGACTGGCACAGATTGCTGCCACTATCCATTTTTATTTTTTAAGAAGGCTGACTTTGGACTGTAAATTCAAAGAGGAGCAAGGCAATAAATGGCTATTCTGGGACTAACTGAAATACTTAGAGTTATATGGGAAACAGACAGTTTCCCTGTAGGGAGACCCCCTTCTCACTCTCCCCCTAGCCCCCACTTTCATTTGTGCTACAGCGAGTAAAGTTTCTTGAAGTCCCCTGAATCTCTAGCCAGGAACAATGCAGAGCAAATCTCTGGCATATTCCCAACACAACCTGCTGTCCTAAGCACTTTCCATAATCTTGAAGGACAGAGTGGCAGTACCAATCCCAGATGCAATGACAGTTCCTTTGTTTCCCATTTGAATTAAAAAATCAGCCTCTTCACATCATGTGAATGGTGCAGCAGAGCTGAACAAGAACCTACGCTAGAATATACAGCTGAAAAAGAGAATGCAGCTGAAGAGTATTTGTGAAAGAGTTGAATCATCCATGCAAAGTGTTCAGGCTAATGACTGTTGTATATATTGGCTCAATTTTATAAAAAATTTATACATATTTGTAAGAGAGGGCCACTGTAATCCAGTGAAGTCTCCTGCATGAGACAGGTGGGATTAAGGTCTGACTCTGCACTCTCATTCTGTTTATTTATTGTTCTTGTTTTGTTTTAGAACCATGACCTACATTTAGTGAGTCCTCTGTCTGGCCATATTCACTAGAACTATTTCTTGTACAAATTCAGGAGTGGGCCACACTTACTAGAAATAATGCTGGATAAACCAAACATTCCAGCTCAAGCTACGTCTCTTTAGCAGATAGTGCTCTGTGACAGCCAAGACCCCATCTTGGGGTCCCCATCTTCAATTCCATGCAGCTTCTCACCTTCAAAATATGACCTATCTTCATAGATGTTTACTTAATCAGAGTGTAATGTTTAAAGTTCAAGATATGGAAGATTTATTTCAAAGCAATATCTACTTATGTCATCTTCCTTTGAAATGCATACATCCAGTCTGTCCTACATATATATGTGTAATGCCATTTTCTTTATTACCTGGGCTGTGGACTAAAACAGTACCAGCAGTACTTAAAGCTAGCCAGCTATGCTGTACTGGGTCTAACTTTTGGGTATTACTCTTATGGCATATGCTATTTAGTATTTGTAGAGCATATTCCTGTCTTAGCAGTTTGTAAGCGTGTCCCTTCCATCAGGAACATATGAAATTGTTCAGACTGTTTCTTATTTTGGTGGGGTTTTTTATTGAATCATTATAAATGGGATTAAATGAGTTGAAAATTAACAAATGCTTTTTAAAAAATGATTTTGTAAATCTTCCTTCTAACCTACAAGCATATTATTTTCAGCAAATTAAACACAAGGAAAATGGCGCCTAGCTACAAATAACAGTGCAACAGTGCCAAATGAATACTTTACAGTACTGCTACGAAACTATTACATAGCATTACAGATTTCAGCACTTCTGTAAATATCTTTAGCAGTGCAGTCTTTGCACAGTTATACAGCTCAACATGTAGCAGCTTAGACTGCCACATCTGCTGACATTAGTTCCAGATGTTTGCATGTAGTAGCAAGGACAAGCAGAAGAGACAGGCTGAGGAACAGAGCAGCAGTAATGCAGAGTGTTACCATGAATGGAAACAAGTGTCTGCTGTTGGGTGCAGAGAGGTCCTTGGGTAAGGCATGCAGAGGCACAAGCTTTAGCCATGGTGAAGCCCACAATGGTGAGCTCCTGGTTTTATGCAATGGAAACTGCAATAGGATGGTCTGCGAGTCACTGGCAACACTGGTGAGAAATGGCATCCAGCAGCTGGGAGGAAGGGAATGGGAGAGGAGGAAAGGAAATCTCCTGGTGTGAGTGGTGGAAAGATGCCCTGAGCACTAGACTAGCTACAGTTTTGGTCTGTGTTTAACACTTGAGCCAGCACATATTTAATATGAGGTTTGCTATGAGCTTACCCACAGTTACAATTCAGACTTAGTGACTGTAGAGCTTGACCTATGTGTAAGTCTAAAAAAAAAATGGGGATTTTCAGGTATGTGTTCTGCATGGGTGTTGAAGCCTGGAGTTCACCTGTCCCATGCACTGTTCAGGTGCAAAAGGAGAGAAACAAAACAGTGAGGAAGTAAACCTGAATACAACAGACAAATATGCTTCTGCTTAAAGCTAAAGTTCTGTGAAAGTTTTAAGGGTTTCTAGAGTTAAAATGCTAAAATGTTACTAAAGCATTCTGTACTGCTGGGGTAGGAATAGGTACTCATTTTTGGCCTTTTGAATATCTTAATTTTTCTTTACAATAAAAATTAGAAAAATGTCATTTGAATTTTACCTGGGTTAAAGTTGAGTTTGGAATGTGAGATGAGGAGTCTGATTGCTTTGCTTAACTAAATTCAGGTGAAATTCGGGGGGGGGGGGGTTTGTTGGTTTGTTGGGTTTTTTTTTTAATTGTGCTGTATGCGCTCTATTTTGCAAGTCTGAAAAAATCCAGTGGTTTCTCCACACCAACTAATCCTACTTGCTTTTGCAAGAAGCATTTGCTCTCTCCCCAACTATTTTATCTTACTTTAAAAGAAAGGTGGATTTTGCTCAAAACATACCCAGGTCTTCCCAGATGGATGCAAATCTTACACAGCAGAAAAGCTGCTGGAGAAAGCATAGAAGAGCCATCTTAACTCTGGGCAGAGCATCTGCATGAGCAGCCTCCTTAAAACGTGGGAATGTATTTCTGTTCCATATATACTCTGACAGGGTCTGACAGTCGTGCTTGTCATTGACTGTAATAGGGCTTTGTCCTGGCAGTGGGCTTGAGATGTATTTTCACGCAGTTTCACAGAAAAGAAGCGGAGATTATAAATATGTCTAAGAGCCTCATGATGTACCATTTCTGTTACCATGGGGACATAATTGTAATAGCAGTCTTTTTTCTTTTTTTTTTCAGTACATCATTGTTAACAAGAGATTGTATTTATATTTGAACACATTCATCTTTGCAAAGACAAGCAGGGATCAGGCGTATGCAATGAGTAGAGTACAGCATACCTAATAACATACTTCAGCATGTCTTGTGTGAAAAAAATATTCTTTCAAAGAGCAAGAGGGGGAGGTTGCAGTTTTTCAAGTTATCATCTTATGAATGCCCATGGTTCACTGTAGGTTTCACTCAGTTCAATTATTAAATATAGCATAGAGCTTAAAGTGCAGTTACATTTATTGCAACCATGCAAAGTAATAACTGTGTTCTGTTGCTTTATTTACAAATAATTCTTGATTCCATTGTATTCCATGGCAGACTCCCATTGAGAGGATTGAGCCCTGAATTAGTGTTAAATACTGGCTCTAGGTGCTGATTATCATTGCCAGTCTGACACAGATAGGCATCCCAGCTCCAAATGCATGCTGGGATCTGGGAACTACAAACCATTCCACAGGCTAAGAGGGAATAATAGAGCCCCCGTAGCCCCACTCCTTAGACAGCATTAAAACAAGAGGGAATCAAGGCTTTTGAACTTGATTGATTTGCCTAGAGGTTAGCTGCAAAACATGGAAATTGAAAGGTCAGGTTGTTACCCCTGGATGTACCAGTAATGCCAGGACAGCATTATACCAAGGGATTTGACTCTAATTTTATTCTTGCTAATCAACTTTAAGTCATGTTCAACTTTTTATTAAGGCTTTCTCCTCAAAATGTTCATAAGTCATATGGAAATGCTGTTATAGCATATATATTTAGCAAACTGAAGGAAAGCAGGTGATTTCTTCAAGGAGAGAAGAGAAAGTTATGGGAGAACAAGGAGCTGAACACAAAGCTGTGTCTTCCTCTCCCTTTGTGTGATCAGAGCACACAGCTCCAGCACCAGCCTGCTGCTGGCATTCTTCTGTCCTATTCTCGTGAATAACTGCAACCGAAATTTCCACACCTGACCAGAGCACGTTGTCCATGTTTTAGCATCCGTTCACATGCTGAAACTGCAGAACCTTTGAGGAACACCAGAGCCATAGAGATAGAGGCATCTGACTAGGACACAGTCACGAGGAATGGCTCTGTCCACTACAAATGGACATAGTTAATTAAAGCCAGCTTCAGAGGACTAGTTAGCAAAGTGCCATTACTCATCCCAGACAGTTTCTCTAACTATACGATCTTATCTCCATCTTTCCAATTGTAGGCAAATTAAGCAAGAAGGAATAGCTCCAAAATGCCTGTGATATGTAACATAATCCATTATCCTTGATGTCTTGGGGTCTCTGTTCAATCTAGGATACAGCACAGACATCACCACTGCAATTAAAAAAATCCCTAGAGAAGGGTTTAGTACAAAATACATTGCTTAACCTGCTGAACGTCTCTGCAGCTCTGGACACAAAAGTATTACAAAGACACCTTAATAACTCCGGAAGAGAGGGTGAATCAGCACTGCAGAAATTCTAGTTATTCCTCACCCTATATCCTCTGAGGGACAGGTTTGACAGTCCTCTTTTAAAGGGTCTTAATTTTCAAATTTCCCTAAAAATCCGTATGGCCTCCACTTCTCTTTAATGCCTGTAAAGAATCACTGATGAAGACACTGACAAAGGAATATATTGATGAAAATCAACTGTGTGTCTGTCTCTTCACAAAAGCAACAAGTCTCATGACTGAAATGTCAGAACACCTACACAGTCCTTCAGGCTGCTGTTTTCTGCAACACAAAAGAGCAAACTTTCTTCTGTGAAAAGAACATTTGTGTCTGCATGGAGTCGGAGAGGGAGTGAGCACTCCAAAATCCATAAAAATGCTTATTTGAATTTCTTGAGCTCAGTGAGTGGTTTAGTCAAACTTACCAGTGCTCATTATTTTTTCTGTCTTCATTCTTGCGTTTAGTAGCACTGGTGGTAATAGGTAAAAGGCCTGCTTCTTTCCTCTCAAATACTTAACTGACACAACTCTGCAGTTATTGAGAGTAATTATGGGGATGCCAACCACAGAAATATGTTAATACTCACAGCTGAACACAGAAAACAAGCCAATGGAAGTCCGAAGTAGTAGCGCTGTATAATTAAACATGTGCGTGGGTCCACCAACTCTGCACATGGTTATTGATTGTTCCCTTCAGGCTACTCCATTATAAGGATCATATAAGCAATACAGAGGTGTGATTATAGGCCATGCAAATATGGCTTCACATCACTACCAGAGGATTTTGGAGACATGAACTGGATAAATGTCATATTCTTATGTTGCTCCCAATGAGCAGCAGCATGCTCTTAGCACTTCTCAGTTAGCTGTTGTTGAAGCCAGTGTTAACAGCCTTTCCTTTTTACAAATCAAATTCTAGTTTCAGATAACAGGCATGAACATGCAAGCGTAAGTGAAGGTTAAACCCGAATATACATTTACTTCAGGCTTCTTCTGGTTATTCTTGGAAAATAATTCTTTTAATTTTGAATAAATTAAAAATTCAAAATAAATTAGTTAACACATTAAAAATAAATAATGTAAGTAATTAAAATTCTAGGTGAATTTTAAAATATTTTATTTCCTATATAAGCACTTGTTCATATATGCTCTCTGCTGCCAACCCATTGTGAGATCATCCCCCCCCCCCCCTTTTTTTTTTCCCCCCCTTTTTTGTAACTCAGAGATATATTTAGATTGGGAACAGTTGGATTATTTAGTACTCTGTTCAGGCAAACATGGTGAGGAGTTCAGGAGAAACGGAAGAATTCACATCTGTATCATCTAAATTTGAAGTAATTAACATTTGAATGTTTCTATATTAATACGCGGTTCATAGATAGAAAAGTATTTGCTTGCAATCCATTGACAATGCTTTGTTCAACCACTGTCAGCACTATTAGATTTGTAAATTACTGAAAACCTTTTATAGTGTGTGCTTTTCAGAGAGAAAAGCAGGCACTGTATCTGCACAGGTCTGAGAATACAGCCCTAAAATGAAACAGAGAACAGAAACAGAATACCACCTACTCGATTGTTCCAAGAGCCTATCAGGACTACCATTTAAAATGTTAGACCATGACTGGTAATCTAATCTAGTCCTCAAGCGCCTCTGGTAACACAGGTGCTCCCAAGGATGGTGTCAGAGGTTAGGTACATTGCTTTAGCAGCACCCCCTGCCTTCCCTTGCCATCATCGCCAAAACTGCTGCAGCACCTTCCCTGTCAACTTGTGGACCCACACAGATCACGTTACAGGGGCAGGGCAGAGGCTGTGATGGTTAGGTGTGGGTTGGTTTTCCCCAGATAATTCATCCAGCCCACAGCATCTGCCCACAGCACTTTCAGCAGCCTTCCCAGAAAAGAAATGGGTCCAGCAGGGACAGCCACCTACATTTGAACTCCTTCCTCAGCACGCGTTGACACTGCAGTCAGAGGCAAATCAAATCCAGGGAGAGCCAAGATAACTCCCATCTTTGTGTGCACAGTAAAAGAGGTTTTCCCAAGAAGCACCAGATTTACAGAGCGTGTAATTAGTCTGTGTGTGCACAAAAACCGCAGCAGACCAGCAGAGACTAGACTGCGCACACAGAGTGTGTCGGCTCGGACTGAACCTGTAGATCTCCCAAGAGCCTGGGAACAGGGAAATAATTTAACAGGCAAAGGAGGTTTGAAAACACTGATCTGATACTTTACTTGTACTTTATGGAGCCAGATTCTCAGCCAATGCAGATCAGTGTAGTTCCGCTATCCAAGGACAAGAACCTTGCTAAAGATAAATATGGGGCTTTCAAACATTTCATACAAATTTCCACAGACTGTAACAAGATGATCCATATGGGTCAAAACAAAGGATACGAACTTAGGTATTAAGTAGTGACATGATGTATTGTCTAGTTCTTGAATATGACAGAAATACTGTCATTTTAACTGTATAGAGTCTGTAAAAAAAAAAAAAAAAGAGGAACAATTCTGAGTATTACAGGGACTATATTCATTTCAGTCCCCAAACTTCTGTGAATTAAAAGCTCTGTATAAGAACAAGTATTAGCTAGCCAGACCTGACTCCCAGAAATTATGTCTTGTGCTGCAATTTTGTTTTATTAGCTGATTACTGAGGACTAGTAATCATTACTAGATGATGTGACTTTGCAAATTCTGTTGTTCTTGTAAGAGGTCCTGTGTAAAATGTGAAAGCTTTATATTCTGGTCCCTGCGCTCTACAGCAATCCATCACAACAGAATCTGTTTTCTAGGACCTTAACCGTACTTTTCACAGTAAGGATGCAAATCTTCTTCATCACAAGTGGCATACCAGTAGATGTCTACTCACTTTTTAAGTTAATGGGGCATCCATACCAATGTAGTTAGAAAACAAAGAAATGAAGTACTGAGCTTCTATGATTCGTGCTGATTATTTATATCGTAAAGGATGAGGAAAATGTTAGAGAAACTGCTTTGCTTTACTCATATTAAAAAACAAACAGAAAAACCCCAACTGATTTGTATTACAATTCCAAAGACCTCTCCTGTGGAACCAGAAAGCAGAACAGAAGTTCTGATTTTCATATAGAAGGAACATCTCTATGTTCTCCAGTGAACTACTGTCAAGAGGTTTTTTTCTAGCCTTTAGTCAGTCCTTTACTCCTTCCTGCAAAATGCCTTAAATTAGTGTAAATTCATTGCTTCCCATTCCATCCTACAGAATATAGACTGTGTTTAAAATATCTTTCCAGATCTAACACTGCTTGAGAAGACTAGGTAAAAGAAAGATGCTGAAGGAAAAAATAGTCAAAAAAGCCAGAAGATATTTAGAAGCACAGGAAAAATGGACAAATATCACAGAAAAAAGGTTGCAGTTTCTCTTAGTGTACCAGTATCTCACCTCAGTAGGGTAGGGAGCAGTGTTGTCTGCTTGTTTAAATAGATAAATTATCAGAATATTTTAGACTGTTATTTGAAAACATCTGTTCTTCATATTTCATGGGGAAGCAGAATACTCTGTTTTCTGTTATAATCCAGTAATTTTCATAGGTATTAAACTAACTAAAAATATCGCAAAGCATATCCCAGCACTGTTCCAGTTTTCTAAACTCTCAGAATTAAATCATGGTAGAATGGAAATGGCTGCACTATGAAAGTGCAAATAGTTTCTCCCTTTAGCATGGAAAGAATAAAGATCAAGCAGCAAAGTGAGAGGAGAATAAAGCTTGGAGAGACTTTTTCTAATGTACACGAATGCTAAAGGTTAAAAGAATAATGCAGATTTGATGAGTTTCTGCCACAACCATTGTTTGCAAAGAGGCTGCTGAGGTTTGATAAACAGCTTAGGAACTTTAGCACCATTTCTCAACAAGCCTCTTGATTTGGTTGTTTTATTCGTCTTTCCAGATTTAATTTTTTTTTTTTTTTTTTTTAGGGGAGATTTTTGTTTTTATAGTCTGTTTCTTTACAGAAGCTGTTCAGCTTCTTTGAATGACAGCATCATTTTCTCTTTAAAATTTCAAGGTATTTCACATTACTATCTTGCCCAGTGTGTCCAGGGTATTTGACTGCAAATACTGAGTTGCAGATTCTTACGCAGAGGCTTTGCTAAGCACTGTATTTAAGTCATTGAAGTCAACTGTATCACTTACACTGTGGAAAATGAAACAAGGATGAAAGCCCTTGAATATATAAATCTAAGTCGTACAAGTAACCAAGGGCAATGTAGGATGAGCAAACTTTGACTGCGTTCAGATAAACATAAGAAAGTTTGCATGCTTTCATTTTTCCTTTGGTCTGCACAAGTGAATTGAACAGCCTAAAGGAACAGGATTTCTCTTGAGATTCTGCTGCTGCTCACTACATACAAACAACTATTCAGCACATTTCTTTTCCCTAACTAGAAAGTAAAAAAAGAAACAGGAGAAACTGGAAAAGAAGCGAAAACTGTTGTGTAGTAAATGATTTAATTAGCTAGTAAATGTCTGGAGGAGCCATGAAAGATTCCTGACTAAATGGTGTTATGCAACATAAGTAAGAACTTGAATATTTATGCAGATAAATAACTAAATTCAACTTTCTTAAATAAATTATTGTGTTGATTCTTCTGCTAGTAAAAAAAAATAAATTATGATCAGAGTTGACCAAAATGGACAGATTCATACCCACCAAAATGTTACCATAAGTCTTGCTACAGAAGTCACAAGCTAAGATAGTATTGATCCAGCATTCTCCCAAGTTTAGCAACTTGGCTCAGATAGAGATGGAACTAGCTTGGTTTTTTGCTAAATATATGACAGATTTTAAGTGAAGAAGAATCACGGGTAGAGGTTTGTGAGCAGTTTAAGCTAATCTAAATCCAAAGTAAGTACAGGTCATCTAGAAAACTGACTACTCAAAAAATTGACACAGCTAACTGCTCAGTCCCAGAGGCACTGGCGCAAGCCAAAGGGGTAGGAAAATGAGGCCAGAAGTTAGTGGGATCATCTCTTTCAGCAGCAGAGTGCTGAGATCAGCTTAGGACACTCACAAAATGGTGCCCCGAGTTCCACATAGAAAGTTGGTATAAATTCTAGATTCAAACCAGAAAGCCACAGAACACAGTAATGTTTTCAACAGCTGCAGAGTAAAATTGCTGAAATTCCTTAGGAAAAGCTAAGAGAGCATATTAATGAAAATTAATATCAGAAAACCATTGGTCTGATCCCAATGCAATAATTCTCCTAGTCTTAAGTTTAGCATTTTTATGATAAAGTTGTATTTAACACTGTCTTGTATGCTTCAACAGTTATGATATGAATGATTCTGATGTTCAAAGAATCTAGTCTATTATATAATGAGTTTGTAAATGTTTTGGAACAAAGATGATCTTTTCAGCTGTGTTTACATATGATCTAGTACAGGGAGAGTCTGGACTGTGACTACAATAGTTGATGGAATGATGAAAATAATACAAATATCTGCTCTCATACAGAGGCAGTACTGACATGTCTTTGGTTCCAGTTAAGAAAGCACTTAGGCATCAGATTAAACTCATTCAATACAACCAAAGCCTCCAGCGGATGGATTATTTCCAGTACATGCAAATATTTCTTAAAATATAGTACTCAAAATTTCACATAATTTAGGCTTTGAAAAAAACATGCATCAAATTGGTCAAACCAGTCCTTTTACTCTACTTTTACAACAAGATAACATTAAATTCTAATTTTGCCCTCAGTATTCTCTGAACTCCTCCCAAACTTATGTCATCTGCAAATGTAATAAAAATATTACTTATTCTATCTTCCAGGTGAAATGAAATTAAAACACTGACTCAATATAGGTTCCTGGGGAATCTCCCCACGTAACTAAATCTCACCATTTTGAAAGTGAGCCATTGTCAACTACTCTTAAGATTTTCTAACCAGTTCTGCCATGTGGGTTTACCAAGGCCTTATTCTCTAGTTTTCTGCTAAGAACATTATTCAGAAAGGCTTTATTAAAGTCAAAATATATAACTTGCTGCAGATAATCAAGAAATCTGGTACACTGCCAAAAATATCTTCATGCTGCGTACCCAATTTTGTTGAAGAAGGAAAGGTGCATCATTTTTCTAGAAGTGTTTTTTAGTTTTGTTCCCAAGTTGGAACATGGGAAGTTCTGCTTAGATGTTAGGAAAAGAAGTCTACCATGATGATAGTTGAATACTGAAACAAGTTGCCCAGGGAGGTTGTGGAATCTCTCTCTGTGGAAGTGTTCAGTACTTGACTGGACGCAGTCCTGGGTAACGTGATCTATTTAGACATATCTGGAGCAGGGGGGTGGACTAGATGACCTCTGGAGGCCCCTTCCAAACTAAAATAAGACTGTAGGATTCTTCTACTCGTTTAGATAGCAGTAAAAATTGAGATTGAACTATCACTGTATATATCAATGTATTCCAGTTCTTCATGTCTGTGTTTCTAAGCAGTCATTTTCAGCGTAAATGTATGATCATTTTGCATAAATTTCTAAGGTTTCATATTCTGATTTTTAGGGATGGAATTCCCTCAGATATGTTTCTTTTAATTGTGTTAACTTACAGTAGATACAAATATGTCTATTGTAAAAATGTCAGGCTAGGCACAAAATTCATACCTTCGTGATCACTGTATTTGTTTTTCTATGCCATTCACTATTCTGCATGAGATGTAGCAGAGTAGGAACAGCACTGCTGCTGTGTCTGTTCCTAGTGTTCATTCTAAAGCAATAGGTAGTGGCTGAATATTCTCCTCTGATGCTATTATTGGGATGGATGTTACAAGAAAAAATAAGGATGTTAGAAGGTATTTGCCTCCATTAGTGTTTAAAAAAGTGGTGGCTGTAATTTTATCCAGTGTGGAAATTACATCAGTGTATTTCAAGAATCTGCTTCTCAAAAATGCATATGCTGGAAGTTCTTCCTAAGCGTAAGTTAGGTTCATACTCCATGCCAACACTGAAATACTAGACAGGCAGAGGCCAAAGACTAGCTTTTTGTTCAGGTAATGGGATATCCATGAGGTGAGATGTAGAGAAAAATTAGCTTCTCTACATCATGTTCCTTATTTTTTTGACATTGTACTGAAGCTATGACCTTGATCAACTATGACCATCAATTAACCCTTCTTCCTCTCCTGCCACTAAGGTATGCAGATACCCTTAGTGTTTAAGATTTTCTTTCTGTGCTTATTCTTAAATTTTGCTTAGTTTTCTTAAGTCAGATACTTCCAAACATTCTTTGATTCAGATCCAAAGAGATGTTTATTATCAGGCTTTGTTCAACATACATTGCTTTCCTGTAAGGCGTTTTGAAACAAGATTTCAGCAAATCAGAGAGGAAGTAGGTTATTTTTCACTTCTTTCGTCAAATTGCTTGGCATTTCTCATTTCAAGAAAATTGAAACAAATAATTATGAAAAGCAAAAGAAACCTCTTATTCCATCTTCTGATATTCTAATAACTCAAATGTCCTTGAAGAGCACTTCTGGCCAGTTAGCTGTTTCCACTTTGTTTTCACTTCAGGATGATATAATTACAAGATGTTTGCAAAGGTTTAAGAGCAGTGTTTTTTTCTATTAAGGAATACAGGAATAAAGCAAACTGAAAGATACCTAGGATCTCTCTCTTGTTAAAGTTCTTATTAACTTGACACAGAAGCTTTTTTTAAGCCCGCTCCTTTCAAACCTCCTTCTTTCCATTTTGCCCCCCATCCTCTTCCACCTAAATTCTACCTTTCTTCCAAACTCCTTTGCTGTCTTTCAGGTCTACCATACATTCCCTCTTCTCTAAGCACTCCCCCAGTTTCCTAGCTCTCCTCTTCATTCATGTGTCCCTAACCTGCATTTTTCTCATGCTGCCACTGTTTCGCTTCCCATTTAGCAACACTTTGTATAATTTACTATGCTGTCTTGCATTCTCACTAGGCAGTTCATTAACTCTATTTCCTTGTGAACTAAACTAAATTCAGGCAATCAGCACTTACAGGTCCCTCATTATGTAGTCCTGATGCTAGCATGCATATTAATATGCAATACCAATGAAAAAAAAAACACATCTGCAAGCATAGGGTAGAAATAATTGCTAGTTTTAGAAGGAAAGGGTTAACCTAAACTAAAAATGTAAGGTAGGAAACATCCACTGTATTTGGAAAAGGTTTCATATATTGGCCCCCCTCTCCTATCAGCAAAGTCAGAGTGGAATGGAAGAGACTTCAAGTAAGGAATAGCAGCAGCCAGGGTCCAGCCTGGCTCAATCTGTTCTGGCAGGGATTTCATGGATCTGCTCTGGATAGGTCTAACTCCCAGTACAGCTGGTATCAGCCGAGAAGCCATTAAAGTGAATATATAAACTCGAGGAAAGCATGATGGTGACATGTTTTGTTTCTAGCTTGTTAAACCAGTAATTGTTATTGCAAGTAGCTGTCATTCCCACCAGCATTTGCTTCTTGTTGACAATGAAGAAAACTCATTTGTTTTATAGTGTGAAGCTTAATTTACTTCATGGTTGGTTTCTTTCTTTGCCTGTCAATCCCAGATTTCTGAGAAAGAAATGCAGTCAGTTTTATAGCAAGCAGAATGAGCTGTAACTAAACTGCCAGTACAAAAACTATGGCTTCTTACTGATTTTGCAGGGTTGTTTTTGAAAGGCACATAGGATCAAAAACTCCCTTTTGAATCATATTAGCCAAGACTGCCAGTCATTGACTATACCCAGACTGGCAAGTGATCTGTGGATATTTGCCCTTCAGTTTGTATGGTTTTTAATTAAACTTGACAACTCCAGAAGAAATTAATTCTGTGAAGTTGACTGCGTGCTGGCCTTTAGCCATTTGTGTCTCCAACAGCCAACTGTTCATACAGTAGTCAAGGCCATGGTTATAGCCATGTTGGGAGTGTGGGGAAGAGACAGCCCCAGTATTAACTCGTAGAAATGCAAAGGAAACCTTTACAGTGTAGATGCAATGTAAGAAGGAAAAAAGTCCCATCTGCATTCAGCTTATTCTATTCAGGAAACGGTTTTGATGACATAAAGAAGGCTTCTGTAAGCTGTGTCATCGCTAGGAGGGTTTGGCCATACAACAAACCCAGGGTGGTTAATACTTGAAAGCATGTTAGCCTAACATATTCAGGCCAAATGTGTCTATATAGAATGACACCAGAACTGCAGTTTCTGAAAGCTGGGGGAAAAACTGGTCTGTTCAGAGCCCTGTTTTATTTTGGATCAAAGTGCTTTTTCGAGCGCTCCTGTTCTGAAATAATTCTGAAATGAATTGTATGTAGCGTAATGTTAACAGTAACAAAACCAACCAAACAACAAAAACCCTACAGCATCAGGGTTTTTATCCTGGTTATCAAAATAAAGCACTAGAGAAATGTTTCCTGAACACACAGTTGTACAAAAAGAGTTGTACAAAAATCCTTTGAAGGGGACTGTACTGTCCTGTACCAAAGCAAAAGCTCCTCCAGTAGCTGTGAGAAGGCACATACTGCAGCAGGAGATCATTTCCCAAAAGGGAGCTACAGAAGGTGGCCTAGTGTAAACTAAGTCGATGGTTGGGAAGCGGTTTTATTGAAGCCTGGTTTAAGATTCAGTTGAGGCACGATGTATTATACCGAGCTCTGCAGAGATACGTTAAAATGTGGAGTTTTGCCCGGGTGCTCAGTTTGAACAGGCCTTGAACAGACTGGCTAAGCTTTCCTGGACATATTGGCCTATTACTATCAAAGACAAAAATATACCTAAAACCAGAAATACAGAGAACGTAGAGCTACAACTGAAGACTCCAGCCAGTAGGAGCTGCTGCAGAAGCCACTAAGGGGCCTGATACACTGGAAAGAGGAGCTAGACCAAAGCTCCATCACACAGATGATACGGGGCCACGTGAACCGAGTGGTTGTTTCTGCCCTCCTCCACATTCCCTGCTGTACATGGCAAGAGACCCATGAAGGTTTGAGCCAGCGAGAATAACTGCAGCAGTAACCCAGATGGGGACCTTCAGGCATTCAGCCCTTTGAAGCACTGCTGTCCCATGCGGCCCTTCATTCCCTTCACTTCAGCCTCTTACTTTCCTCTGACCTGCCCTGTCCTCATGACTCCCACTGCCCTTTGAATGCCTCTTTGTGTTACCTTGACACATTCTAAAGGAATCCAGTTAGAAGATGAATCATGAAATTAATACATCCCTTAGTAACACAGTATCATTTATTCCTTTTGTGTTGTTCCTCACTATTACGCTTCTTCTGTTGTCTCTGATTGTCTCTTGTTCAGCGCAAGGAGATCCCCTTTTTTCAAAATCTCTTAAGCCCACCCATAATAAACATCATTAATAACAAAAGCACGCCCACATACAGTTAGTGGGATGTTACTGTCATCTGCTGTATCAGCCCACTGGTACAGGCTTTTATCTCACATCAAGGTTTTGGTCTAATACCTGGCTGTCCTCTCCTAGCTCTCAGGTGGCCGTGCAGTACAGCCAAAGTCTGCATCGAGTTCAACCTGCCAGCACCATTTGAAATTGTTGCACTCTGCATAACACATATTCTTCCCTCACCATCATTCAAAGAATTTATGACTCCATATAGCTTCTGTTCTGCTCGTTGATATCACACATATTAAAACTCAACTGCTGTAGACAAGGATAGAACTGACATATTTTGCCTGTTGGCTTTAGTGGCGCTGACACTGAAAACAGTTCACTGACTATGACTGCCTACTCTCACTTTAACAAATACTAAGTATCACACTGGAAATACACATCCTAGTTTTCACCTTAGGTCTAATAAAACTAAAACTTGCAAAAACCAGCATAGAAACTATGAGCAGTTAAACCTGCAGAGTTCTCTGTGTGTGCGTGCTGACCTTCAGATAGTAAATGAACAGTGTCTGGATTTTGGCAATCGACAGCTTGTAAGAGAACAGAAAGCAAGCCACTTGTCAAGAATAATCCCATCTTTCTTTTTTTTTTTTATTTTGTTGTGTCTCAAACTTCAAGCATCTGAAGGAAAGATAATGGCATTTTGAGGTTAAGTACTAATTTTAAGTAATTAACTTCTTTACTAGTGGCCATAGCTAGCTGAATTCAGTAAAAATGAATACTGTAAATCCACTTATATGTAGAGTTTGATCTCTGTGCCACTGTGACAGAGTGAAGCTTGAATTACTCGTATTTGAACCCAAAAGATCCTACAGTGCATTTTACAAGCCTGCCAAGGACTGCATGGGAGTATCTACTGATATAGCAAACAACTGTGGTTGCAAATAGAGCAGCTAAAATTCAAGCATATAGAATGTAACAATCTTATCTAAATAATATAACTTGGGTTTTGCCCAGGGGCCCCCCTCCCCCCCCCCCCCCCCCCCATCTCCAAAAATAAGAAGCTCTTTAGGCACCACCAGAAATCAACAGCTTTAGTTTTGCATATCCCCCCTACCAGACTACACTTCTTGTTGGTTCTAAGTACAGTTAAGGATTCAAAGTATGCAGCTTGAGCTTCACTTTAAATATTTCATACTAAGAAGTTTGGGAAATACTGACAAGAGATCTGAGGAAGAGGCAAACTTTACTTTTAAGTTTACTTCTTTAAAAAGGCAGTCAAAATTTGACATTGTGTCTGGAATTATTTGTGCTTTCCAATATCTTGCAGTCTTCCTTCGCTATCACAAATCTCCATTCTAGGAAGGAAAAATCCACCCTTTTAAAGAACCAGTTTCCTAGAAGGTTATAGACTCACCACGTCCATGATCTGCATGAGGCTGAGAGTGAAATGGACAGTGAGCGGCTGGGAATCATTTGCAACTGGTCGCTCCAGAGGGTTGTAATTTTTCAGCAGCTCCTTGTAAAGCTTCCTCTGGAACTCTCCTTGCAGGGTCTCTTTGAGCACAGGAATAAATAGATAATTAATTAGGATTCTATATCAGAAAGTAAAGCTAGGACGTATGTTCTTTTCCTGCTATCAGATATTATGTATCTATTATTTTACCTGCTGCATTCCCAGAAAAAATGCCACTGTAATTCATATAGTTCAGTAGCTACTACAACAAAATCTTACCACAAATAGATCACTCTTTCTTTTCATCCCAGCCTGGAAGGGGGATTCCCTCTTTGATAATTTCTTGGCTGGCCAGGAGTGATAAATTCTAAATGCTAATGATGCTTTGTCAGCATAGGCACCCTTCGGTCCAGCAGCAAGAAGTGATGAGGAGGAAATACACCACCTGTGTTTTGACACCTGTCCTGGCATAGCTATAACCAGAAAAGCAGAACACAGATACGACAGAGGGCATCAGCAAGACAATGGGAGAAAAATGGCCACAGGTTAGGCTGAATCCTGCTCTCAGACGGCTTCAGATTGAGAACTCTTTGGGGGAAGTGGTCTCTGCTTTGTTCTCTGTTCACAGAGCTATGAATAAAGTGGGGGTACAGGGTTCCTGGCAGAGACGATAGGCACTACATTAATATACGTGACAATATTCAGGGATTTCTGTCTTTTTTACACCTCAAATCCAGGGAGGGTCTTTATTCTGCCGTTTTCCTGTGGAGGGAGAGGGAGCAGGTCCACACGAATGGAGCAGAGTAGACCGGGGCAGAGGCAGTTGCAGAAGGAAAGGAAATCTGGGCCAGGGTAGGAACAGGTCCTCTGGATGCCGGCCGTCCCTGTCCCCACTCCAGATGGACTTTCCTCTTCCCTATTTTCTAGTCCTTAACTCCCCTCCCCCCCCCCAAAAAAAATAAGCGCCACCGTCTCTGCCCTGAAGCAGCCACCGTTTAAGTGCCTTGACGGAGTTTGCTCCCCCATCCCCACTGCTCCGTCCACCTCCCACGTCCCTTCCCAGCAGCTCCCAGCGCTGGCAAGCCCACAGAGCGGCCCGGGACAGAGGACAGCCCCCAGCCGCAGCGGCAAGACGCGGGCAGAGGGCTGAAGGGGACGGCGAGGGGCCGTGGAGGATCCAGGGCAGC
>NW_010972775.1:7611956-7647523 GCF_000737465.1 Haliaeetus leucocephalus
GCGGGGTGCCGGCCCTCCTTCCCTCCCCGCCCGACGGAGTCGCGAAGAGCGAAGGCTGCTCCGGGCGGGGCCGGGAGGCAGCCCTGCCCGCCCGCCCAGCTCCCCCGCAGGGCAGCCGGCGTGCCCGGGTGCGGCGGCGGGACGCCCTGCCCGCGCCAGCCGAAAAGCCGGAGGGCGTCAGGTCCCTGAGGGCCTCGGAGCTGCCCTCCCGGCTCCCCTCCCCTCCTCGGCCCGGGCGCTCGGTCCTTCATTTGCCGTCGGCAGCGGCTGCCGCCGTGGAAGGCACGAACTAGCCCCCAGGGCAGCGATAGCCGCTGCCTGGGGCGAGCCGGGCAGCGGGAGGGGAAGGCAGCCAGGGTGGGGGTCCAGGGCAGGGCCAGTCCCTGCTGGCCTTAGCCGGGAATCTGGCTTCGGGCACGTTTTGGGGAGGAGGAGGGAGATGGGCAAAATGGTGTTGTTGCACACGTGGCTGTTAAATCCCCAGCAGAGATGCGGGGCTGGGGGCTCAGGTGCTGGATGTTTTTGTCTAGGCATGGGAAAACCAACCGTGGCTGAGGGGCGTTGTGTTTCGTGCTCAACAAACACACGACAGTAAAATGGTGCCTGAGCTCCTGCCCGGTGTAGGTGTAATGCAGCACAGTTGGAAAGCGGGCTTAGAAGATTCAACGCATTTTGTTCATTGCCGGGTTCCCATTCGCAACTTTAAGCATGTCTTTGTGCTAGCCAGGCATGGGTTATTTCTTTCAGTCCAAATCCCTCCACTTCAAATCCAATTGCTGCATTAAGTGTATGTCTTAGCTCCATTTAAAGGAGAATGGTATTGAAGAGTGTCCTCATTTGCAAGGAGTGACTAAATGCTTGTTTTTCAAATAACCCAACAAACAGCAGTTTATTAGTCCATGTTAATTCTCAACTTTAAAAATCCAGGTAATCTGTCTTGGCTGAAGCGCTGACCTAATTTATGTAGCCACTTTTAAAATATTTTTAAATGTTGAGCACAGGACCAGACGAAACTGGGGGCAACCCGAGTAGCCCAGCACATTGATGCATCATGTGTTTCAGCCATAACATACAGGGGGACTGAAACATTCCCCTTTTCAAATGAGCCAACATGCCGAACAGCTTTACCAAGGGGTAGTGGAAATCAGCCAGTGGCAATGGTAACTCCCCAAAAGCCAAGCCATAGCTGATACAGGGGCATACACTGTCAAAGTTCTCGGTTTTGTTTTTTTTTTTAACAATCCATCTAGCTTGACTTTATTATTTCCCTTTTTTGTTTCATGGTGGTATTTTTTTTTCTGTGAGATCTTGACCTTTTTGGACCAGCTAGCAGACAGGAGCGAGTTGCTAGGGAGCTCTGTGTTATTCGCAGAGAAACCAAGTGTTACTATCCATTTGTACCTCAACCCTCCCATGGCAGTGCTCTTAGTACCCAGATTTTTTCCTTGTCGCATTTTGGGAAGGGAGCTCATTCTCTTTCCTCCCGCTTCTGTTATCCACTGCTGTTTTGGCACAGGTGCCCCAGATCTTTCTGGGTGTACAGTAAACAGCATGGATTGTTCAGGCAAGAAATCTGGAGAGGAAATCTACAGTTCATGGCTGACCTCTACTGTTGGCTCATTTTTTTGCTCTGCACGTTGCTTTGTTGACAACTGCCTCACCCCGGATGGTGAAGGCAGGGTCAGCAATGAAAGCACTGTAGAAGCAAGCACAGCTCAAGGTCCTCAGCGCTCTGCTATGGGACTCAAAAGGTAAACCCTTCAGGGGATGGTGCTGAAACCCCAAACTCCAGTAGTATAAGCACTGAAAGAATAATTTGTGACTATTTTTTTGATAAATCTTGACTTATTTTTTGTTTGTAGCGGCCTCGTTTGGTTTTGATGTTAGCAAATTAAATTTTATAGGCACTTCAGAAGTTCTCTTTAGCTATTCTTTAAGAGCAATCAGCAGCCCAACTCCTTGATTAAACTGTGTTCAATCAGATGTATTCCTTCTAAAGTGTTTACCTTTCTAGTCAGAGATTCTGGTGTGAATGTACACAAATGGCAGGAAGGGGTTACTTTGGCTTTTTGTAGACATCCTGGCTAATAAAAGTTAATTTCACAAATATTTATATGGGTTGATTGTCTAGATACCAGCAAAGATTGATTTAACAAACACTGTACTGAAGTCCTCCTAAAGCCTTCATTTACGGCACAAGTTATTTTCATAGAAGCCTGTCGTTCAACTTAAAAGTAAGCTGTACGGCCTCTGGCCAGCAGAGGCTCTTTTCTTTGCCTCCAATGCCCACCAGAGGTAAGACCCACTCTTCTCTGAGCTTTAGTTCTTCTTTCTGTTGTATACTATCCAGCCAGGTGATTTGGAGGGAGCTGTTTCCCCCCCCCAGATAACAATAAAAAATAATAATTCCCCTCCCCACTGTCTTTAGACACAGTGATGAATGCAAGTTCATTTTACAATTATGGGCTGCAGAAATTATTGTGGGTCGCCCAGCCCACCTCCCACAGTTGGGTGTTTGCTCTTATAATATAAACAAGCCCTTAATATCAGTTCGTTTCTCATATACATTGGACATAATTAGGCACGGCCAATTGCATGTCTGCCTATTTGTGAATACCCAATATATTCATGGTGATAACAGTATGCACAGATCATACATCTTCACATGAAGGTCAGACATAGGAAAATTTTTGTAGTGATAGTATGTATCTAATACCAGCATGCCGTCTATTGTTCCTTTATCAGGTAAACAAAGAACTAAATAGACCCTTGTACAAAAGGCCAAAGTCCTCACTCAAGTACTATTTCAGATCTATTTTGAGAGTCTGAGTGAGGCATGGAGCTATTAGAGAAACAGCTACAGGATTCTGAGTTAATGTGTCTGTAGAAAAGACCCTTATAGCAATTGTAAGGTGTTTGTTTATACCCAAAGAGTATCTTCCTAGTTTCATTTATAAGGCTAATCTCATACATTGGTCAGTTAAAAGAGCCAAGGACTGAAGAACGTTCGGAATGACTCATGCAGTCATTACAAGATGTTGCAGTTGTCCAGGGGTTATAATATCCCCGAGCGTGAGGAATATCCTCTTTTTCTCTTTGCACAGATTTGCAGATGAGCAAAAGCGTGCAGCTTCCTAATGTGACAGAAGATGATAAGGTAGTCCTGAGATTAGGCTGATAGTGAAGTGACCATCTTATACTGTATAACAACTAAAGTGACTGCAGCACTTTCTGACTTTGAGCTAATTATTGTGCAACTGCAATGAGCCGGGACTTCCATATCAGAAAACAAAATCTGCTTTTCCTTCTTTTCAGAGAAGAAAGTAGAATAGGCTAGGATTTTAAATGGTAACTTACAGCATATGTTAGATCAGACTTGCCCACATTTATTTGAGTGTTACTCGAATTAAATTACCTCTTTAATTGCTACCTTTTTTTTTTTAATTTTTAGGTAGCCTTAGTAATTGCATCTCATGTTATTAGTTATTCTATGTTTTTCGTTTTGCACAACTAGTGGTCTCAGTGATGGAGAATAGATATGTGATGACCTTGATTTTTTCCTGTAAAACGTCCTGAATATTGCTTCTTCCTTGCAAGAGGTAGCAGGTAGTGTTGATGTTGAGTTTTCTACTGAAGGACAAATTAATGATCTGAAATCTGGTTAATTTTGTGATTAAACTTTATAGTCTATACATCCAGTCTCGAACACAGGTTCACAAAGAACCAGAGCAAAGATAATCTCTTTCCAAATTCTTAGCTCCTACACCAGTATGTGATTTCCAGAAAATGATCCATTCCCCAAATGGTCTTTTGTTGGGAAGGTTAAAGAAGAGCACAAGCTGTTCCATTGTTTAAAAATAACAAAGCTGCTGCCCTCCCACTTTGTAAAAAGTAACTACAGAGAGTGCATTTCTGAACGGTGCTCAGATGTGAAGAATAAGGATTTGTAAAATTTGCCTAATGAATTTGCATAACTAACGGATAGGTCCCATGGTCATTTCTATAATGCCAACATCTTTCAAAATTTGTTCTTGTCTTTTATTACTGTTAGCATTCACTCACATTAAAGTGTGAGCATAGTTATTAAACAACAGTGGCAACACCACTGTGGTATTGTGAATGAAATATCTCAAATGAAATAACTGCAGAGTTTTCTCAGCATATCTACCCTACAGGTGCTTTTCTCTGACAAAAAAATATCACAGGTTTTCATTGATGTCATGCTTAGCACATTTCCACTTTGATTTCTATATAAGGAATTACTTGTTCCTCTCATTTCAGCCTCTATCAGGTCCTTCTGAGTCATTTTGTAATTCTAGGGCTTGGTGTTCGTTTCTCACTGACACAGAATTCACAGCATTACAGAATCACTTTGCCATCTTTTTGCATGAGTGTGAACAACAGAAAGTTGGCAAAACTGCTTTTCTTCACCCTGGCTGATTTTAAATAACTACATAATTTAGAGTTCATGGAAGTTAATTAAAGTTGACAAGAAATCTGCATTTTAGGCCTGCAGCTTTAACAGCTCCTCATCTATAAGCATCTGAAGATCAACCTTATTTATCTTGTCCTAAAGCAACACACTAGAAATTTTTCTTTGTTGAAAAAATTACCATCTGCTACAATTTAAATAACTAACATGAATCCCACAAAAATGGTCATTTGATCTGTAAAGACTGTGCTAATAAGGCCTTTGACCATAAAGCTAAGCTCGAATCATTTCAAAGACAGAAGTGTTTCAAACGTGACTTTTTTTCCTGGCAATGCTAAATAATGTTGCATCAAAACTGAGAGCAAATTCATTTAAACTTTGGAGTTATAGTTGAGGCAGGGGATATGAAACAGGTCAGTCTTACAAAGCCAAATTTCTACAGATAAGATTTCTAAAAAGAAAAGCAATCAGGGTGCACTGTTCTGCTAAAGAATACTGAATTTTGTCCTTTAGAATTCCAATGGTTAAGTTTCAGTTCATCAAATACATACATTTTTAATATGGCTAAGGGGAGAATGAATTTTTTTTTATTTTCTTAGGTCTCTGCATTTTGTCTTGGAATGCATGGATTGCAAATTTACAGCTGTATTTCTTACATTGTATAAAACCAGCATTCCTTAATAATCCCTCCCAGCTTCTCCTGCAAAGTCTCGGTATCGCTACTAAAGTAAATCAGTCCAGTCTATGTATGATTTATTTTCACTAATCTCTGGTGAAGGTGAAGTTGATGTTTTTCAAGCACGTGGAACAACAAACATCATGTATCATCTTCTATTTTAAATGAGATCCTGTCCTTTCTGTATAATTGCATCCTTCATACTAGCACAGCGCACTGATACCAACAAGAGGCTATGAAGGGGCAAATGCCATGGTGGGTTGCTAGGGACAGGAGAGGAATTCATCGCTCTCGGCTCTGTGGCATGGCAGCCGGTCACAGCTCAGTGAAAAATGCTGCTTGTCTCCAAACAGCTGGTGACAGCTCCTTCAAGGAAAGTGTCGCAAATGGTAGCATTCAGAGAATGGAAGCAAAAATGAATAATTTTTGTTGTCAGAATACAGCATATTTGGAGGCCGTGAATCCTTTGGAGACAGGGAGATTTTCAAAATGAGATTCCGCACTGGACTCGAAGGAACTCTCAAGGCAGCTACCAGATTGTTTCACCACTGAAGAGCTGTGGACCTCCTGAGGGAGGAACTGAAACTACTTTAAATACATGTTTTGATGGAAAATTCACTGCAAGATCTAGATCACTAGATGTGATCTATTTCATCTGGATACCTTTCCACAGAGAAATACAGGCTTAGGTACTGCTTATCCAAAGTGATGAAGAAGACCGGTTGTGGTTTTGCCGTGTCCAGGAACGCGGGCCAGGTTCTTCCTCACAGGCAAGACAGCACAGAGCAGACCGTGCTCTGACTTCCCAAACATGGCAACTGTAAGCAGCAGAATGCGCCTGCTGGCTCCCAGGCCTGCCAAAATGGCCAAGTGTGTGGGAGTAGTGGGTCCTTCTTCCAGCTGGACTTCTGATGTTATTGTTTGTGACAAAGCCAGCGGGACTTTTCCCTACTCATTCCTGGTTTGAAGTGGGTGTACTAAGTACCAGTAGCATCAATCATGAAGCAGAGGAGTGCACTCTAGCTCTTGTAAATGAACGTGAAAAAGCAAGTCTAAAGCCCTGTGTATCAGCCCCCAGTACCCGGCACTTGACTAAAATGAGGCCTTGCTGAACAGCTAGTGCCAGAGAGCGGGGTTGGTCACCAGAGTGGGGATGGCATATTCGTGTGAACAGATGTCTTATAATCAGATATTTAAGTAATACATAGAAAATATAGCCCTCAGTCATATGTGAGTCATCTCCTCAGCACTGAAGAACCTGGCAGAATAAGTGACTGACTAATGGTTCCAGCATAGATGTCTGAAGTAACTATTTCATGAGCAAGCTGTTTGGTAGCAATGAAAATAGGCACATGCACAGAGGAAAGACTTTTCCAGCAATAAACCTGCCTTTGATTTTAGTGATAGTTCTCAAAATAAAACTTCACTGTTTTCCAGTAACATCAAAAGGGTTTTGTTAGTCATGAGTGAATGCAAATTGCTTTCAGTGTGTTTTTCTTGAACTAGATTTAAAAGACCACAGCTAGTTCATACAGTTATTATGGACAATTTTTTCTAAAACTTCCTTTTAATAGAACAGAGAGGATGAAAAAAGGAGAATGGGTCCATAAAGTAGAGAGAGGGAGGAACTGCCTCATTTTTTTCAGTGATTTTAATTAGGTTGGAGGATTTTTCAAGCTTGGATAAGCTTTCAGGTATTTCCTTTAGCATTTGTTTTGCAGGAAGAATTTTAGACCACTGGATGTTTTAATGACTAATTATAAGATAAAAGATATGATAAAAATAAAGTAAAAACCTGACCTAAAAGTTGTCTACCAATTAGACCAACATACTTGGAATGTCTTCTTACGTTCAGAGATAATCTTACTTCACACAGCTCTAGGACTTTCTTCTTCTGCATGTCTTGCTAGCACAGCTACAAGAAACCAAATCCCTCATTTTATAACTCTATTGGTATTGAATTTGATCCATTTGGTATGTTATTAGAGCATTAGAAAAATTTTCACCGTTACTTGAGCAAGGCAAATAAAGCAAGAAATTTGAGCTTATTGAAAGCTTTCTATTTTCATATTTCAAGTTAATTTTTTTAACCGGAGATGTTTGGATACCCAGACTTTACACTTCCAGAGATTTGTCTATTTTTGCTCAATACATAGAATGTCTACCTAACTAAAACAGCATTTCTTCTTTTGCTAATTTACATAAGTGAATCTAATTTTTAATTGAAGCTATTGCTCCTAATAAATCCTCTGGGATGCCTGAATAAAAATGCCATGGGTCTCTTTAATGGCTGTAATTCAAGGCTATCTTTTTATCACGGTCAAAATTGTTACTCTGGATTTCCACTTAATTGTGAAGATAATGCAGTGTGGCAGGTCAGAGGCAACAATGACATTGCTAATGCCAGGCTGCAAGGATAGCTTGTAAGTAGCTGAGATGGCTTGAATATTTTAAGTAATGACTTAATTTATCAGTTTGCTGCTGCATTGTCTGCGGTACTGATTTTTATAACCCAAACATTTCAATATTTTCACAGGATGATGATCAGAAGATAGAATATGTTAATAGTAGTACAGCTTTCAAAACCACTGCAGTGATTTAGAGCCTATGTCATACTTTTTAAAGAGATTCTGATCACCTGGGAGCTTAAGTCTTATGGGAAGCCAATGAGTTTATGTGCCTAAGAGCAGGTTTTCTAAGCAGGCAGCTGCATTTTATTCTTAGGAATAAAATAAATAATAAATCACCAGAATGTTTTTGAAAATTTTACCCTATCATTTGTTTTAATATTTAAAGTACAAATATTGTGCCTCAAACTCATTTAAACTGTTGATTTTGAAAGTTGTGAATGTCAAAGCCCAGAAGTCCCCAATTAAACATGTTAAAAGAACACAGTTTCCCCAAATTTCTCTCACAGAATGGAGATTAGCTGAACGTGTCTTATGTAAGCCAAGCACAGGTGCTAACTTCCTGCGGATTGCTTTAGGGTATTTTGTGACAGAGGACTGGTAACTAACTTGTCAGCATGATCCTGATAGTTCACTGAACAGCAGTTTGGCAGTCGCACGCTTTTCCTCACCGTTGACCTGGTTTGAAGTTGAGTCACTCCAGTAAATCATTCTGTTTCTCTAATCGGTTCTGAGCTGCTGCTTTTTTATCCCCGTGTAGCAGTTTGTTTGATTTGTGCATTGCCAGATTCAGCCCCAAATTCCAGTTTCATTGTCTCATTTTTCTTGTTTTTAGGAGGGAGTGGCAAGATTCCTTTGAGAAGGAGGAAATAGAGTTGTTCTGTGAATGTGGAAGTGCCCAAGTGATAAAGAGCAGATAGGGTTCCCACCTGAAGAAGACTGACTGGGTTTTAAGATTAAGGACAGGAACAGGAGACAGAGGTGCTCTCTTGAGAGCATTGGCTTTATTAGAGTGGTAGCTCTCTCTGTGTCTATATATTTAATTTTTTTCCCCTTTTTGAATTGAACTGGTATCTGCTTAGCTAATATGGCTTACCTTTAGTGGAAGGATCAATTGAATTTTGGATGAAATTTTAATAGGACATTTGCTTTGTTATAAAGTAAGTAATTGTAGACCTGCTGGTTTGGGATTTTTTTCTCTTTCCTTTTAATGAAGTCTGCGGATTCACAGAGCATCTTGCTGTTGGTGCTATCACACATTCAGGTTAATTATTTAAGAAATTTACTTCTGTAATTCATGATCCAGTGAGGTTTATTGACACATTTTCAATGCATCCAGTTTCTTCAACAGGGACTGCATAGACCATGAAGAAAACAAGAATATCATTGTCAAACTGATGAGGCTGAGACACAATGCAAGTTGAAAGATGACAGCCAACTAAGTTTCAAATTTTTCTCTTTGAACATCTTGCTAGAGCCACATGATTCTAGAGAGTCTTCCTTTATGAAAATTTCATTAAATTCAAACAAAATAGGATTAAAACAAAGTATGGTAAAATATTCAGCAGAGATCTGCTTCTGAATCTCCACTTTCTTAGGCCTGCAGGGCTTAACTGCATCTTTCCAGTGTTACCTTGAGCTATGTAATTTAACTGAAAGTCCATTGCTTTAATAACCAGGAGCTAATGAAAGGAACCCAGATTCATACAAAGCTGTGGGACTAACCTGCAGGGTCCCCAGTTTAATTCAGTTGCCTAGTAGGTACGTGTGGAAAACTTGGAGTGGGCTCTATGAAGAGCAGTATGTGGGTAGAGAGCCACCCAAGGCAAAGTGGTGAAGAAATACTGGGAATACATGCAGGGCTTAAATGTGTTTTTCTCTCTCAATGTGTGCTAAATGCATCCATGTCCTATCTGTCTGGAGTACCTTATAGAAAAGAATTCAAAATTTATTAAGAAAAAATTAGTATGATCATTTAAATTGATACCTGTATTACTGGTGGAATTGAGTCTTAATTACAAAGCATGTTTATGTGTATGACATAAACCATCACTAGTTAAAGTAAATGATGCCATTACTAAGGCAGTAATATCTTTTCTGTTATTTCAGACTGCAGATTGTCATATGTAGAATCATTTTCCTGACATTTCTGAGGGACTTCTGTAAGGTTTAGGCATGCGGGACAGAAGCATTTCCCTTCCTGAATACTTTTTTGGTAAGACAGACCAAAGAACCTGTTCTTTTGATAGGTAGAAAAAACAATTACTGTCTTTAAAAACAATTCTTTCCCCTAGGAGCTAGAACATTTCCTTGTCATAAGTTTTTTTCTTTTCTTTTCTTTTCTTTTCTTTTCTTTTCTTTTTTTTTTTAAGCATAGTGCTATTTATAAAAATTCTTGAAGTGAATCACTGAATTCTGGGCTTTGAAATTCTTTGCAAATAGCAGCAATGAAACTTGCCTAAGGTGTAAATCAGCAGCAATTTAAATATTAACTATCAGTTGATATTTCACAATGCTTCCCACATACTCATTTATAAAACACTCAAGCTGCAAGCTTTGTATAAATAGCATTTATTTACTGCTGTGGTATAATTGAAAGTTTGATGTTTGAGGAAGGTTAACACTGGTAAGTGGGAAATAGTAATGACTGTTACCTACTTGCTGTATCATAGCTTTGCTGTGTAATCTTGAGAGATGACTTAAATTAATGGTGTACAATTTCCTCTAACTTGAATTGTTATAATCCCTATCTAATAAGGATATTGTAAAACGTAATTATTTTATTATACAACAAAATGGCATTGGTGTGCTTAGACATAACTAATGTGCAGCAGGAACATCTCTTTACAAAGGGTCCTTCAGCATCTGGGAATTTGGAATCATCAGGTTCAGTAGTGGGTGAACTTGAGATGATAGTTAACCAGACTCCATTCATCTATTAATTTAATTGCCTTGAGTGAAGGAAAAAAAGGTCAGCACAGAAAGAAAGGCCATTATTTGTCTGGAACACTACCTTGCAATGGTTTTCAGTGGTGTTATTTTCTATCAGTACCTAACTAGGAGCTCAAATTGGTCACAGTTTGCAAGAACTAGACCGTTGCATTACTTGTGGTTGCTTACACTTTCTCCTTTTCTCTCTTGCAATAACTCCATTAATGCCTCTCTATGTACTTTTTTTTTTTTTTTGTGTCCTGTACCTCACATACAGATAGTGATTTGGCTGATAGTAGTTTGTCACAAGAAGCCTTAGTATGAGTACAAACTGTCCTGGGACTATGGGGTATTGGCTAATTGTGAAATTGAAACCACAGTCACAGAAAGGTGTCTGACACATCCCACGTGAGCCAAGCATTTAAAATATGTTTTATACTCATGTGAAAACCAGGATGATCATGCTGCAAATTTGTTTAGATGCAAAATCAAATATATATTTTAGATGCCACATATAAATATGAGTAGACATTTCAGTATTAACCACTAGATGCTTCTGTGAGCAAGAGTATAAATAATAACTTAGCTTGTTTATTATTTGTGATTAATCATGCCACATGTTCCTGGGCTGAGAAGACCCTGAGAGCCAGACCCTCTACTGTTGTTCCAACAGGCCTTTCCTTGTTTCTCTGACTCCTCATGAAGCAGAAGGGTCTCATATAAGCATAGCCATGCATTTTATTTATTTCTCCGTCTCAAACTTCCAAGTGATGATTAAAATATCTTCCTAGTGAAAATCTTGTTCTGTTTTTAAGACCATAATACTCCATTGCCCTTGCCAGCTGTGAACACAGATTGCCTTGCTGTAGTAGAGATCACTCCATTCCTGTCCCTGTTGTTTAAAAAGGGCCTTGAATCCTCAGTTGTTCCCCTATCAGCTTGATGAGGACTCTTTTCAGGGCCAACAACAAGTGGGAAGAGATTCACAGCCATCATGAAATGTATGACGTTCTTTGGTCTCTGCTTGGGCTTAGATCTTGTGTGTCAGACAACTATCTTCTCATTTATGGAGTTTCTCCTACTTTATTTGCTTTATTGGGAACCAGGCTGTAGTAGTGCAGGTGGAGGAGGGCTTTTTTCCCCTGATGCGGTGTTTGCCACGTAGAGTTCCTGCCCGTTTGTGTGCGCATGGGGGTCAGGCAGTCCCCTATCCCCAGCTGACCGCAAGGAGACACACTTAACTGAATCTCTGGTTTTGTCTTGGTTAATGGATTTGTCTTAACAACTGCTGTCCATAAGGCGTGATCTTTTGACTTACTGAAATAATTTGTATGACTTCCCTCTGTGCTTCCTACCTGCTGAAATCCTATCCAGAGCTGTCAATTCTTGCAGACATGCAGCCTGACTGCCTGCCTTCATCTGACAAGCATGATGACATCAGGTGGCAGTAGGGCCTCGGGGACAGAAAAATACTCAATTCCTTCTTACTTTTTCCTCAGTATTTTTTGAATTTAACATGGTGTGGGAGTTACTACAGCCAGGGCAGTGTAATGAATGTAAATAGTCTACTTACCATGAGGTAGTTTACTGAAATAAAGGGCACAAAGCTATAGATAATGGGCCCAAACTAGCCCCAAATCAATCAGGAGATCCAGTATCCCACCACTGTGCTCTGTGGTGTCAGTATTATTCGGATTTTCCCAGCCCCTTCTCATTCTGGAAGATGGAGATACATTACTACAAATAAATGCTAATAATATTACACTATTCATTTTTTGTCTCATTAGTCCATGATAACTGGAAACCCAAAATGTTAAGTAATGGTTGAGATTTTGCTTTTAATGTGGCGAGATACTAGGAGACCATACCAGAGACCAGCAACCCCTTTTGTTTTGCAACATAAAACATTATATATGCAAAGAGGTAAGCAAGCAGTTTACTATAAGCTGTGAGCTGCCACATTCATTTTAGGGAGATTAATCTCACAAAGGAAACCATATGTGGAATTGGGTCACAGCGCTTCAGATATTCAAACTTGTGTAAGATACAAAGGGATCAATCCCTGTAAGATCTTTGTAAAGTAAATAAGGTTTATTATTTATAGTAGTAAACAAGTTAGCATTTATCTTTTCAAAGCATGGCAGTAGCTTAAAATATGTTTTAACGTCTATTGTTTTCAGTTATTTGCATTTTAAAAAGCTCTGCTTTGAGTTGTTATACCTTCCTAGAGTTTTATGGCTTATATAATGTAAGATACTCGCAATGTACTGAAATGACAATTCTCAAAGCTAGTCAAGAAGAAAAGAGCATGGCACAACATGGAAATTCAATGTTATATATGCAGATGTGTATATGTGTTCTAATATGCAACTATTGAACCCTTGAGGTTATTCTTAATGGAGATAGCAAGATCACAAAGGCCACCTAGCAAAGTGGTTGCCTACCTCACAGTCCTGAAACCATCAGGAGGAAATGGTAGCACAAGAATGAGACCGCAAAGTCAGTAAAATCTGTCTTCATTTATAGTCTGCTTCAACTTCGGTTGCATGTAATGGAAGCCTGTTTACTGCAATGGCATTTGAAAATGACCCTTAGCAGAAACTGAGGTCAGGTTTAATGAGAGTAACTGTTTGGAGTATGTGCAGCAGTGCATGATGCGTGTTATTTTTATTCCCGTCACTCTAGAGGAAGCAAATCTCCTTTCTCCACTCTCACCAGCAATTCCTACTCATCCTCTCATGCAGTTCAGGCTTTTTGTATTATGACAATTACTACTTCAGCTTTCTTCTTAAACTAGATCCTGGTTTGGTATACATCACTGATGCTCTGCTGAGCTCAAAGCATTTTTTCACTGAACTGCGACAGCAAAAGTTATGCCTCTCCCACATATTTTGCAATGTTTGAGGCTATTCCACTGTATTATTTATCAAGATAATCCTTGCATGGATTGAGAGCAGCTTTTTGTGCTAGGCCCAGAGCTTCATCTGGTAGTAACTGTTCAGATTATCCTGTAGTCTTTCAGCCAAAGTCAGTCTTGGAGGGGGGAGGCAGTGCTGGGAGAGGAACCTCTTCTGCATGTCTGCAGCAGCTCCTGGGACAATCAATGTGAAATGCATGTTGCTTTTTGACCTTTGCTTGATTTAAGGTCTTATGCTTTGGAAGAACTGCCCCTGAATTTTTTCTGGGTTTGGGAGTTGAGGTTTTTTATGCTTTGTGTTGACCAAGGTTCAGCTGACAGAAAAGGTAGCAGAGAGCTTTGGTCCCCCCTCAGCTTTCCTTGCACATTGTCTGAAGGGCCATCGCAATCACCCTCAGAGAATTCTGTTTAACTGAACATCTGCCTTTATTGAGATTTTACAGAGTGATGTCTTTAGAATGTTCTTTTTTTTTCTTTTGTCAAATGCATAATATTGTTAAATACTTCCAGACCCATCTCAGTGGTATTGCAGCATTTAAGGATCACATATATACACTGAGCATCTTCCTTGGCTTGCCAAGAGTAACAGTGACACCCTGTGGCGAATTTAATAGAGGACTTGCACCGAATTTCCATTATTGTTTTCCTTCAAATTTGCCTCTGAATTTCTTACACCGTGGGGAGTATCACAAGAGGAATCCCTCCTCTACACAAAGGAGAGCTTCATCAATTTGTCCTGTGTCTCTCACTAGACGTCTCCATTATTGGAATACATGTCTAACGAGCATTTTAATTCTAAGATACAGAGAACGCACGCTGACCCTGATAGCTAAATACTTGAAGGTAGAGCAGGAAATTTAGAAGTTGAGAAAAGAAGAAAAGATTTCATTTCAGTTTAAATTGATGTTACAGGAGTATACTGGTGTTCGTTATCTTTCATACCATTTTTCTCTAACATGGAAACTGTCCAGTGAACTATGTCGGTATGTAATGACAAAATATCCACAATATAAAACTGTACTACATAAACAACTAGATGTTGAAGGTAGGATCATCCTTTTAACTTACTTGCATTGTTACCTTGGTTTGCTTAATGAGTCTAAATAACACAACTGCTCTGTAACTACTGACATAATTCTGTTTCCAGTTAAGTCCTTCACCGCACAGCACTATAGTTCTACTGTGTTATCACATGCTAATGTAAAAGGCATGTACCCCAGTTATAAAATTTATAATAAGTTTATCCTTTGACACTTGCTGTGTCATTCAGGCAACATAGCTGACTGAATACTATGGTCTGCACACTGCAAGTTGTTTAAGCCTCATGCATGCTAAATGGCTGACAAAAGAAAGTTTTTAAAACTTCATGAGAGGAACTGGCCTGCTCTGGGCTGTTTTTGGTTTTTGTTGGTGGTGTTTTTTTGTTTTCAGGGTTTTTTTAGGGATATAGGAAGGAGAAAAAAGTTTAAGAAATATTGGGCAAAGATTCCTGTGAAACTTCATCTGAATCTTCTGTAAAACACAGATTGCTTAAAAAAAATAATGGACATGCAGGGAAGAATGTAAAAAATTAGGTTTTGTGTTCTCTGTGCTTGAAATTTAAGCCCATTAGGTCTTGTCCTATCAAGAGTCCATTTAGGTTAGGTGTTTGGGTGGCGGAGTGGTGTTCCTTAAGTGTTGGAATAGACTGCATTATTCCGTGGTTTATTCTTGAAAGATTTTTCTAAGCAGGTTAGACAAGTGTTTATGACAAATATTTTAGGTAGGGTTGGCCCTATCTTGAAGCAGAGAGATGGAGCAGATGGCTTCTCAAGGCTCCTCCCAGTCCTTCGTTCTGTGGGTTTATGGTTACGTCAGTGTACTTTGTGTTTTAAATAGTATTTTGTGCATATTCAGTATTATACTTTCCCAAATACACTGAGTCTCACTCTGTCTGCATTGTGTCATCCAGAAAAATAGTGCCTCTTCTCACTACCTTTTTCCATTTGTGGGCTCTGGCAGACCTGTGTTTGGTGCCATACAGATAGTGACTCATAGCATGAGTACTTATGTTGAACAAAGAAAGGGCATTACTTCCACCATCAAAAGCCCTCTGTATCCCTGAAGGACTGACACACAGGAATGCCACTGGAGACCAGCATGGAAAGGAAAAATAAATGGGCAGCTCCACTTTCAAGCACAACTATTTCCTTCTATTTGGTTTTACAGGATCTCTGCAGGTCAGTTTTCAGAATCAGTTTCCGCTTTGCAAAATCAAGCTTTTGTAGACCATAGTGTCTATAATACTGTCCTCCTGGCTTCATAGTTATTCCTCTGGGGTCATGCTGTTTCTGAGGAGAGGATTTTGCCATACAGCTTTAAACGATTGAGAGATACAAGGACTCATCTCTGTTGAAGAACTCAGCTGGTACTTACCAGATGTGAGCACTCCCTGACAGACTATACAGACAAGACATTGTTGACCTATTTTGTGCAGAGAACTTAAAAAAAAAAAAAAGTAAGTAACTGAAGAGAAAGCAAACCAGAAGAATTTATTTCTCCAATTCTTTGAGCAGAGTAAAATGTAGCAGGCAAGTAGGGAACATGAATTGTGACAAGTCAATTAATGTGCCCATCCTTGTGGGTTCTGTGTTTTGTATCAAATATATTATTGTTTGTAACTTTCAGCTCTTTCCGAAATTGTCAGACCTGTTCTGTACTTCATCAGCAGGTAGCTACTCTTCCTTGCCTTTGCCCATGCAGCTACTGTTCCATCGCTCCACTCTTCCAACTTACTCTTTTTCTCTGTTACTTCTCAGATTTTTCAATCTTTCTTCATATTGCTTTCTTCTATTCTGGCTTTTCCTCAATTTTTCTGCAGAACCCTCTTGGTCTGGAATATGTGACTTTGTTTTGCAACTGACCAGTTAGAGCACTCTGTGAAAAGGATGGGCAATGGGCAGGCTACACTTGTGTGTGTCTGTGTGTACATCTAGGCCTAGCTCACCGTTTCTGTCTGTCTCTTTCCAGCATACAAGTGCCCGTAACCTGTGCCTCCCACCACATAGCACTGTAGTAGTTTGCAGGCACTGCTTGGCAGTAGGTCACATTTCAATATTGTTTTATTTGTGTTTTTAGTTATTTGTTTTAGCTGAGATTTAGGAAAAAATACTTTCAAAACAGCAAAAGTATAATTTAATTGGGTTTTGGGTGTTGTTTTATATCTGGATGAATCACACGTGATTTTTACAAGAGAAACAAGTTATATAGGACTTGAATAAAATGTTTCTCTGATTCCTTGTATGCTGTTTATATCATACCAGATTCTCTCAGGTACAGGCTTCCAATTACAGAAGAAAAGAATCCTTGGGTTTTTGTTCTGTCTCTTTTTGCTTCTTTCTTTGTTCTTTTCCTGTTTTATAAAACACCAGTGATAGCTTTTCCACTGCACATGGCTAAATATCTAAGAATAGATAAGAATACAGACATGAAGAAAGAATGATTTTCTTAAGACAATTATTAAGAAATATCTGCAAGCATTTCATTGTCTCCCTTTAATGAACTGGGCTTTCCCCTTAGCTGCCATTGTAAATATATTTCACAGCACATGGATGATACAAAACAGGAATAACGGAGGCAGTTTTGTTATCGGAGAGCACTGGAAGCCAGAGTTGTGAAAACTTCATGTATCTTTGATACATTAAATTACTTTCAACTATATAGGAAGTGAATATAAACTTAGGTGCTAATCCTGTAAGGATGCATGCGTTTTCTTGATTTTTACACACTTCACTGTCCTACTGAAGTTAGTGAGTTTAAGTTGTTGGAGCAATTTTTTAAATTTTTTTTTAATTTTTTTTTTTTTTAAATATGGTGACTCTGGGGGCCAAACCTTCTTTCATGGAAGTGATGAGAAATTGGCTGCTAATTTTTCCAAATAGGAATATGGTTTTGCAATACTGGCTGAAAAAAAGGTCCATTAAAGATGGTGCAGAGACGTCCTATTTGTTTATGTTAACAGTAATGCTTGTGTAAATTAATAGTATTTTTGTATATGAATTACTGTTAACAGTGTAAATTAATAGGATACTGGGTGAAGTCTTTTATTCTTCATGAGTGCTTAATCCTGCATGACTTACAAACATGAGGAGCAATATCAAGCTATGAATGAAGATATGAAATCAACATCTATGTTTTTTCCTGTCTCAGTTAATACGCCATATGGGTGCTGATTTTCATTATATAATCTGTTCTGGGAATGGAAATAAACACCATTATTATTTGGAAATATTGTGAATGGAATTAGCAATTTGATTCTACTTAATTATTTATGTCTACTTAAATTTGAAGAATCAGTTGTTTTACATCAACAAAAATTTCTAAGCAGATCATAAACTCATTTTATTTTACATTACATTCTCCAGACTATGTTAGATTATCACCTTCTCTTTTGTTTTCAAACCTTTTGAAGTTTTTACCAATATAATGAAACAAGTCACAGAAACACATGCCCAGTTATAAAATACTGTATATACATCTTCTACCTTGTCTCAACTCCACTTGGTTATTAATTTAAAAAGGTCACAATACTTAAGACCACGTGAGTTAAGTTTCTTACGTTGTTCATGAATCATCTTTAGTCTACAACTACATTATATAACACTGCTTAGTTTACACACACACACCAGAGGATATTTGCAAAACTAAACAAAGATTTTCTGATGGTATCTAGGTTTTGAAAATTGGTCTGTTTAGTGCCAATTCTGTCTCCCCAGGAAGTCAATAGGATAGAAAGTCACTGTAAAAATGTCTGTTGACTTCAATTAAGTAATTTGTATCAAGGTGGAGAACTTTGCCAAACTGTTATTAAACAAATTATATCAACTTGTTGGTTGGGTTTTTTTTGTAAAAAGGGGCGGGGAAGCAGGCAGGCAGGCATGTACGTGCCTATGTATATATGTGTATATATAAAGCATATACCTGCCTGATCAAACCTTGAAAACTGGGGAGTACTGGAATGCCTTTAGCAAATTAGGTGCCAGCTTCACCAATATATTACTCCAGTTTTATGCAGTGCTTAATCTCCTGAGAGCAACTAGAGTAGTGCAGTGGCAAATCAGTACCTCGGCCCTAAAAGCTTGTTGTCAGTTGATCTATGAAGAGCTTGCATTTACCACTTTCAGTAAGCATACGGACCTGTGCAACAGCAGCATGTCATTTGGTACATGCATTTAATTTGAATTACAGACTGGAACAAGATTATAGTCTGCCTGTTTAGCCAGGTAAATATTAATCTCTCAGACAAATTCTTGGAGTCATGGTCCAGCCTCTCCCCATGTTGGAATCTCCTGCTTCATTTGGTGGATCTGCTTCTGTAGTTCGTCTCTGTCCAGCTTCATTTTCGCTTCTAGAACTTGCCGTAGAGACCCAATGCTCTCATAGATAGCTGCAAATCCTAATTGCAGGTGAAAATTAAATTAGTTCATAAACAAAAGCAAGAGTATCGCATAATTACTATCAGAATGCGCTTCCTACCATAACACTTTACACTACCATAACACTGCTTTACACTAGGAAGATAGCTAAAGTTCTGAAGAAAAATAGGACTGTAATTGTGTGCTGATGGCAAAAATGCCCCCAATCTCAGCCAAGCTATGCCTATGTATGCTCTGGGGAGAGCACTTCTAAGCTAATAAGATGTCACCTCTTGTTGCTGTGAATTTCACCCGTAGTGAAAATCCTTTTTAATGCCACAGGTGCGGCCATTACATCTGGCCCAAAAGTCTTTAAAGTACTTTGATACAAGCAAAGGCATTTTGCATATTACTATAGGTCGATCATTGTTACCACAATGCAGAATGAAGAACTTGATAACTATGGTCCTACCAGCATTAACTTCAGCTTTCATTTCTTTTATATCTTCATTTATCTCATTTTGAAGTTTGCCAATGCGAATATTTATCTTTTCTTCAGTCTGTTTTGCTTCATGTGCTTCCATGGTTATCTTCTGTATTTCTTCTATTTTGTCAATTTTCTCTACCATTTGGTTGAATTTCATCTCTATAGCTCTTTCACTCATTTCCTGGAGCCGGGAAAAAGAATTTTCATTATTTATTCTGCATATGAAAGTACAGTGGTCTTTCCTAAATATGCAATAGATACTGATTAATCATCTTTTATGTGGAATTCAAAGGTGTAAGGAATGATAATTTTTTATAAAATGGTTTAAACTGACTTGATTACTGTAGGCTAAAATACTGATCTATTTTGAAGTGATTTATTTGAAGACTCAGGCTGTGGGGATGTTATACCTGACATCAGTGAAAAGAGTTATACAAATATTGAGGAGGTCTGAAAATATCACTCAAATAATATCTCAATTACATCATCTTAGTTATTAATAATGCTTTTGAATACTTCCTGAGAAGTATTATTAGGACATTTTAATGAAACTTACAGTGTTTTCCTTTAAAGTCAATGAGAGTTGGTCAATTTTTTGCACAAGCTCTTTTTCAATCCTTTCATGTTCCTGTTCCAACCAGCTACGTGCAGACAAAATCTGGCTGCTGAGTTCCTCAGTAGCATTTTTTAATCTAAGAGCATAATAGAAATTAGCAGATACAAAAGAGCAAAACTTTTGGTCATTGAGCAGTGACTTTTTTATGGACATGTTCATAAAAAAAAAAGACAATTTAATATGTTCTTGACACCATATTAAGGTGAATCTTTGAACTTTAAGGCTACTAAACTGGATAAGGTAACATTGTTTTAGAAAATAAAGATGAAAGCACAAAAATAGCAGTTATTTATACAAAACACGTCACAACATTTTGAGGCATAGGAGGATGCAAATTCTTTGCAGCATTGAAAACAGAATACGGTCATCCATTCAGATTATAATCTTTGTGTCCATAGATCTTAAATCTGAACAAATATTTGGTAACTGTTTATTTTAGTGGCAATGCTGGTTCATATAGCCCTACTTATGTTGTTGCCTATACCCACCTCAAGTTTACACCAACCAATTTTGCCAGTGAAACTGTTTCTTTAGACAGTCTTTTTTCCAGTGAATATTTGAGATCTGGTTCTATTCTTTCTTCTGGTTTGCAAACAGTTTTACTGACGTAACTGATGGGATTGCATGAGGACGGCAATAAGAAGTAAGGATGTGGAAGGCTTAAGCCAGGGCTGCCACCAAGTGAAATGCCTGGAGAGGAGTTGATATCTGAATTGAATATATCCTTGTATAATGTCTAGTAGTAGCACAGTAGCTTTTCTTTAATAATTTAGGTAATTGAGTTACATATTCATATTTGAAGCCAATTTAAAGCAGTAACACTTTGTGAATGCTGCACCTTGCTTCCTGGTTGCTCGAGTTGAACTTTTTGCCCTGCTCTTGGCAGCCACCTCCAGCATTCGTTGCTTCGTACGGTTCTTGCAAAAAGGTACCAGGCCACTTTTACAAAAATCCTTAGTTCTGTTCTTTAATACAAGTTCTGCCTGAATACTTAACTAGGGACTTCATGGGCTTTTCAAAATTGCCTAATCACATTAGGGGCAGAATTCTTGTTGAAAGAGAGTCCCACTTGACAGACCATTGTGCTTTTGTAGTATCTGTTGAGCACACGTACTTATTTAAACAGGTTCATACTTTTGTAGACCTGAAAATTACAACAGTCAAACTTGGAAAATTGAGGCCCTGTCTTCCAAAGGCGCATGGCAGCTGCATGGTTTCCCGGGCACTCACTCACTTCATATCCAGAAGGTGGAGCTGTTGGTTGCTGTCTTTGTAGGCAATCTTCAGCTTTGCCTCTTGTTGCATTATTGATTGCTCTACTCTGCTCAGAAGATGAGAAATCTGAAACAAAATTCAGAATTTACTATTTTTCAACAGCATTTCATCACAGTCTCATTTGGGATATTTTCATAACAGTAGAGGAGATCTTAAAGAAGGGCTGTTTTTTCTGACATTTCAAAAAAAAATCCTGAATTTGCACATTTTACTTTATCATGAAAAATATACTATCTCGCAAGATGAAAGTAGCAACGTTGTGAAAAATGTAATTTTTCAGCCATAAATTATTTGAACAGTCTTGCCTTGAAAGGGCCTGCCTGCTCTGCCCCCTTGAGACGGCTGAATTTACACGATCCATACGTCTCCAGGTTGCCACATAAGCAGAGTAAACGAATGGCAAAGCACTCCACCAATACTGACTGATATTCTTCATCGTTTCATGTATAATGGCTACTGCAGTGACAAAAGTGTTGGATTTAACTGGGGATAGGTCATTACTAACAGAAAATATTTCTCACCAAAACAATCATCCCAGTTTTACATGACATTTACAAACTGTTCTGTTTTACAAGATGCATGACAATAAGCTCCTAGCATGCTGGCATGCTAATATACTATATACTGAGTCTTCTGAGAAAGGTAAAGTGGATTTTAACCATTTACCTACCGCAAAATGAAGATGTAAAATACTTTTGTTGCCCAAGAAAATGGGAAGGCCTTGAGATGTAGATACGAAGAATCCTTTTCCTTAATGTCATAAGTCTCTGCTTGTATCTAGTGCTCACTTCCATTCTCATACCCAATGGAAGAGAAACCTGACGGACAGATTAATGGATTCACAGAACCCAAAACCAGTTTTGTTTTGCAGACCTTAAAAAATTGTGTTCAAATACCTATAAAATCATCCTGGGAAGGCCAAACATACAGGGAGAGACACTGATGCTTGCATTGTTGTGGTAGTTTTGTAGACCATCCATGTCATGTTCACATTCCAACCTCAAGAAGCCATTCAGGCCAGTAATCACTGGCTTTCGTTCATTCCTGGAGTCCCTTCAGGTGCCTTTAAATACTAGCCCCTTCTACACAGCATGCTGAAGGCAGCAAATCAAGGACATTTTTTCAGTCAGACCAGTACAGTAATGCAGCTAGGTACCAATGTTCAATCTAATGAGGACTGTGAGCAGATACACCTCTCCATTTGTAAATCTGTGACCTTCCAGGATCATAATTAACAGTAATGGAGTCTGTGTGAATTAGACTATAACTCTTACCCATACATGGATCACCTTGGTCTAAATGCCATACCTGTATTTCCGCCTCTTTAATTTTAGATTCTAAGATCAGCTTGGAGGTATGTTGGTCTTTAGTTAGGCTCTGAAGTCTTTCATATGTAATTTTGTGCTCTGCAGACAGTCTGGCTAAGCCAGCATCACACCTGTTGGAATAAATAAATACCAAAGCAACAGCTGAATAGAATATAAGGTCCAGGCTTTTTAAATTATCCATTTTAGACTGGGCATTTCTGTGAAATTTCTGGCTGTCTAGCAAAACAATGTCTTATGAGACTGTAAGCATGGTGATATATCTCATAGTATTCAGCAAGTTGCCCCCAAATGGGACTAGAAGTCAAATAGTCTGACATAAACGCTCCTGTCTTCTTGGCACTGACATAATATGTGTAGACTGTGTTGTTATCAGTCAGGGAAATCACATTAGAAATGCAAAGATGCAGAATTTCAATACCTTGTGGTTTTGTCATACTCCAAAAGATATCTGTTAAGGGGTGTATGATTTCCCGTACGTGATTAGAAGCCTAAATAATTGAGGACCATTTTTTCATTATTGTAGCTGTATTCCTCTGAGTTTTACATTTTTTATTTTTATTTGTGAAATAGTAGTATACAATTAATATGTGTAGTAAACAATGTGGGGCAAATTTTATAGTTACTAGTCTTTATGTAGGTAAAACTGTCACTGAAAGCAATGGCAATTTTGTCTTACAAAAGACTATGAAATGCAGCCCTGGAACATAATAATTATTGTTTCCTTTCTTCATATTAGAACGTTTCTTGATGCTGTAATATTTTCAGGATAAACGTGCTACAGAACGTGTGCACTTTCTACCACATTTCAAAGATACCTTGGTCAGGTGGATTTCATCTACAGAAATACAACAAGGACATTAACTGAGCTGTAAAAATCTAAGTACTGTCATTTCAGGAGTAAGACCTCTGAAGTACGAGTCATGTATATTTTTTTGCTAAGGGAAATATGTAATCGGCAATGTTACCAAATTTGATCTATGAAACTGATAGAGAACAGACAGCAGTTACAATTTGAGGGAGAAAAAGGCTGTAAAATGGAACAAGCTAAGGCATGTTAAGTCATTATAACCAATGACACATTTTAACCTCTTTTTAGTCACATTTCAGTTTGAAGGCTTTCATTGCACCATGCATTTTCATCACCTCAGTTACAGTAACTACCATTATCATTAAACATGAAGGGAAAGTAACAGCTAAAATGACAAATGGAGCATCTGCTTAGTATTACGGTACAATTTCAATATGAAAATAATCAGTAATGCAAAATAGCACATAGAAATTATAACACTTGTGGGAATTAATTTAGAGTTTAGCAGTTCAGCATTGTGAGACCGATTAGTAGCATCTGTAGGAAGACCAGCTAAGGTTTACACAGCAGTGAACCATACTTGTAGGTCTTACGACCAGGCTGTTTCTATAGAAAGACAAGAGAAGCCAAATCTCTTCCATGTTGTTACAATCCGAGAGAATCAGAGAAATGAAATCATCTTGCATCTAGTCACCAAAAGCCTGGGTAATTTAATCACGCTGTCTATATAAATGAAGCCAGTGGACTATGGCTATAAAGACAGAAGTTGAAAACAACTTTCAAGATTTGGTCATATTAAAAGCATAAGGAAAGAAATGAGAAATAGATTAAGATGTCTAGGAAGATTACTCAAAAAAATGGTTAGCTTTGTTTCTCTGAGGCATGACAGAAAATATAAAAAGCAACAGCTTTGAAACTACTGTAGCCAGTGTAAACAGCAGGCATCTGTAATTGTTTTTAAGGCAAATTAGTGTTTTGGGTTTAATCACAGTGGGCATTGAACTCAGTTATGTGATCAAAGGGGTCATATAGTTGCATGGTAACTGAAACATTAAAATTCTGACTATGTTAATTTAGTGTCAGCCTGATATGTATTAATCAGATAATTTCATTTTTCTACAGGGATACTGTAATTGGTACCTTTTTAAACAAAGATGGAATAAAGATTAAATTCCATTGTCTGTGGTTATGGAATGTTTATCCTGCTATGCGGTTTTTTGTTTTTAAAACAATATTTCATATATTGAAGTGGTCAAAGAGAAGTCTCTGTGCGATATATATGTACACACTCACAAACACCTGATTAGTTTTGACCTGGAAGAAAATATTAGTGTGCTGCAGACAAAGAATGAATATTAGTTTTGTGAGTTATATACATTTTCAGTTAAAAACTTAGAACAATTAAACAACTTCAGTCCATGCTTCCACTAGCTTTCAAGTGGGGGAGGGGAGGCAATAATAAGATGAACACATGGAAAACCATGAGCTTTCTAACACTTTTGATTCAGGTTTCTACTGCAGGGTGGGTCAGAAGAAAACAAGCAAGCTAAACAAAAGGGCACATTATAGTTTGGAATTTTTCATGTTTAAAAAAAAAAGAGAGAGGAAAAAAAAACCCGGCACACTACAATGCCCACTGAATTTCCCATACCTCTGCAAGTTCTGCTTTGATACTTCATTATATATTCATGTTAAAATGACAATAGAGTTCTTAAAAATAGAACTAAATGTTTCTGAACACTGGATTTAAGTTCCTGGGTAATTTAATCACGCTGTCTATATAAATGAAGCCAGTGGACTATGGCTATAAAGACAGAAGTTGAAAACAACTTTCAAGATTTGGTCATATTAAAAGCACAAGGAAAGAAATGAGAAATAGATTAAGATGTCTAGGAAGATTACTAGTTTAAAAATATAAGAGCTGTATATACAACAATTTTTTACAAAGAAATCCACAATAAATAATTCTGTGTCTTCATGTCTGAAATGCTGAAGCTGGCCTTACAAACAACCCAGTGCAGTTTTTCATGTGCAGTTGCACACATGCACTGTTGAAATTTGGGGCAAAGATGCACTAGAATATGTTTGGTTTACTACTGTTTGATTTTGGAGGAAATACTCTGAAAGTTCTGATTGCCAAGCTGTGTACTTACGTGAAATTAGTAAGTGAAGAATAAATTGAGAGGTTTCATAGTGCCAAGTATTATTCTCAATTTCAGAATGCAGTATAATTCTAGAAACCAGTAATGTTTAATATAAAGAGTGAAATTATCAAACAACTGCCTTCCACGTTGTAAGCTGCAAAAGCGGTAGTTATTTTTCTGGCACACTGAAGAGTGTTTTTGTTATCTTTGATCTCTAAGAAATCAAAACACAATGGTTGCTCTATTCAGTATCATCAGGGACTAGATAAAGCTGAGGACTACACTGATACTCCGCAGCAGTATGCTATATAAATACGCTGTAATGGTAAATATGGATTTTTAATGTTCCTGTTTTATTATACAAGTGTTTCAGTGAAAAACACGTAGCTGAAGAACAAGTAGTGAAAAGCAAGTTGATAACGTCCAGAGTATCCACTGGGCAAGAACAGCAGAGCTGGTAGATTCTGAATAGCCTGGATCAGGGAGCCCAGATCAGTCCTCACTCTGTGCATCTCCTACACAGCAAGTAGCCAGAGTGCAGCAGATGTGTTGTGCTTATGAAGTTCATAAATGCAGTGCATCCCAGATACATCAGACTCATTTTCTGTGCAGTGTAGGAAAATCTGCCTACATGTAATGAGTTCAGGGTGTCTGAAATGAATCAGATCTACAATGTATATAAAAAGTTATGTATATATGCAAAGTAGGCCCAATTTGAACATGCATAGTTGCCATTTCTCTGGATGTTTCAGCTATCAGGAAGCTTCTGGAGACAGCTACTGCTATGGTTCTGACCAGGCTGCTGTATTTAAACTTTCCAGACAAATGATCATAGTCTACAAGTTATCCTGTAAATAAATGATAAGGCACTACTCATGAGTTTTATGATCTAATATCACTAGAAATAGAATTGGTAAATCTGTGTTATATAAAATTGCCAACATCAGGGACAGGAGGCTGGAGTAATGGATCTATTGGTATCTACCTAATGTGTCACTGAATTTAATACAGCTAATATTTTCCTTAAAATTAATAACAATAATGCTGATTCTTAGGAAAATGTGCAGCATCATTCACAGTGAACACTGTAATGATGCTTTACAATTTCATCAATAAATTATGCTTAATGAGAAACGGCCCTGAGACATGAGCCGTAACATGTATTCAGTCTTCTGCTGCTGCTGGGGATATAAGTTGATTCTGTGATGCAGGTGAGGTCAACCGTGAGGCCTGTCCAAATCTCACCCCCCCAGAGCTGTGGGTAGCGTGGTTTTGGAGCTGTGCTTCAGAACTGCAAGTGCATGTAGAGATCCCTGTTCTCATCATTAAATGCAGCAACCCTCAAGAAATAATGAGACAGTTGTTGTTCGATGATATACTGACATGTTACAGAACGGTTGGTGTTGGGAAATAAACACCACTCTCTCCAATATTGAAGTTGAATAGGATGTTTAGTTTGCATGTAATTACTGGAACTGAAATTTGGCCAGAATCCTGAGACTGACACTGAAATTATTACATGACCAAAAGGTTCAGACTCAAATGATTTACTATCATGCAGCATATATAAACTGATTCATACTGATTGTCTGTCTGCACACTTCTAGCCTAGAGCAAACGTGGTGTACTTGGAGTTAAATTAGCCTACTGTCACTACAGCCTGAGCCATACATAGTACCTTGACTGTGGCCGGGAGCTGACCCAGAGTAAGTTGGTCACCCACAGTAACTTGATCATGTTTCTAAGGTTTCACTCTTTGAACTCATCTGAAAGCTAGCAGGACTAGATGTAAAAGTAAAATTACACTAGGTGAGTTCAGCTTATTTTATATAAGGAGCATTGGCTAGAGTAATCGGAAAGCGTTTATCCCAGGGAAAGTTTCTGCCAAGTATCCATACAGTGCCAACAGCATAACAAATTGCCAGCTTGACCATGATCTGCAGATATTACTATAATCGTTATTCACAGGAACACTGATTTTCAAAGTAGAATAAGTCTGTAAATAAAGGCAGATAGCTTTCTTCTATGGAACACTGCTTTAACTTGATATCTGATAAAGGGAAGCTTATTTTCTTATTCAGGGAAAATTTTTATATAGAGAGCATAATGTTGGCTAGAAGGTAACAGTTAAAAGACAGCAAACTCATTCTCTTATGGTAATGAATACAAATATCCAACATTCATTTCACCATCTGACATAAGGCAGATGATTGGTATAATCCCATACAACTATCAGATAAATTGCCACCCAGGCACAGTACAAGGGCATTGCCCTAAGTAAGTAAAGGAAGAAATCCTGGCACAGACTGTGCTAGTGCACCACCGATCCCCGTACCAAGTACTCAGGACAGGCAAGGGCCCCATTGTGAAGCTCAGGCTGGCATGTGTTTATTCACTTGAGTTCTGTTACTGAAAGCAAAGTTACTATATTTTGCTTCACAAGGTGTCAGTAACTGTGTTGCTCCAAATACGGACCTCTCTCAGGATGTAGTATGATGTCAAAGTGGACTTTTTATATAAAGAAGCAGGAAGATCTAAGCATGTAAATTTGTCAGGGATTTCTCAGTGAGATAGATATATATGTGTGTGTGTGTGTGTATATCTCTCTCTCTCTAGATTTTTCAATCAGTTTTCTGATTTGACAAAATAAACTTGTCTAGTTCTTTCCTGTTTGCTAAAGGGTAACAACAACAACAAAAAAAGAGTATGTAAAACCTCTCTAAAGTATTCTTTACAAAATGGGCTGTGAAAGTTACAGTGGAAACTTCAAACAATCAAATAATCTATGAGAAAGCTTTAGTTCAAGGAGAATACTCCCCTGATTATTTTTGTAGGCTGTTGCAGGTTATCACTAAATCAGCTGAAGTATAAGAAAGAAGAATAAAAATTATCTGTACAATATAGACAATAGGTCAAATTCAGGACAAGTATAATTCTACCAAAGTTATTAGCCAAGCTACTTTAGGCCACATTAGGTCCTTTTTCTATAGCTGTACATATCCTCTGTCTTTTATGTTCAACTTTACAGACACTTAGATAACGTTGTTGTACTGGGGTTTGTAAATGTGTCATTGATGGCACAACCTGACATCTGTGTAGTTGCACAATTGTAATCTGGAGTTTCAAGTAGCCTGTAAAACCTCTATTATTTTATAGTTTTCTGTTCCTTACGTGTCAGGTAGCCTATGTAGTTTTTAATATGGCTAACCAATAACTGAATGCACAGATTTTTACTTCTAAAATATATGCAAAAATGTGCAACTATTCTGTTCTTTACAAGTGCAGATTGTTCCATGCTGCCTTTATAATTGTGCTAATTAATTTGTTTCAAAGATAGACCAGTCTAACCATAGTACTTTAAAAAGCTGAACCAAATCCAAATTCCTAAGGAATTTGAAGTAATTTATTAAAAACTAATTTCAGGAATTTCAGGAATTAAGAATGATATTGTTAAGTTTAATATGTAACACTGGAATGCAAAGGATTATTATTCATTTTCTTGAAAACACCGAGCAAAATTATCCTGGGAATTTTGCCAAAGTTGAATTCAACCCATTATCATTAACATTCATACTTCAAGATTAAAACAACATTAGCAAGTCCCCAAAATATACTTCCATGTTGACTTTTACCTTGCAACTCTTCCCCGAAGATCTCCTAAACCAGAAAGCTGCCGCATTTCCAGACTCTTCAGGGTAGAATTTGTTCCATAGCTGAGATTGTCTCTGACACGTATCTGTTCCTGCAGCATCTACAAAGCATTCATATGCAAATATAAACTCAGTATGTCACATTTAATATACACTTAAAATGTCACTTATTATCTTTCATTATTTCAGTAACATCAGATACCATTTTATTATTACTTTATTAAAAGCTTTGTCTTGTATCGTACTAAACCAGATACCTTTTAGGTCATTTATTTCTTATTCTTAGTGTCCAATCTGCACATAAATACCGTAATATGTATAAAGTATAACTTGACAATGGAATGGAGACTTAAATATGAGGTTTTATCTTTTTTGTTTTCCCCACCACACCCCTGTTGCTCATTGCAGCAGAGGTCAGACATGAAGTCACGTATCTGCATATGATTAGGTCATAAAAATGAGTAGTTGGGTTTGGCTATTTGATGTTGTCAGTAAGTTGGAAGTGAAGGAAAGTTTGTTACAGAGCTAATGCATTTTCTAGTGTTTATACAGCACAACCTTTGGACTGAAGTTGAGCTGGCTGTTAGTGTCGCATTAATTCATTTTTTCAAGGTTTTCCAGTGCAGCTTTTGAAAGCAAGCTTATTAGTACCACAAAGGTTTCTGTGTTTATATGCTAATGTCCTGTGCTATTTTCGTAGCCACTGAAAGAATTATGTAATTTGCAAACAGTTTTTCAAGTTATAAAAACAATTTACAAGCTTACAGGATCTTCAGACCTTGCCTGACCTTTACTTATCCTGTGGTAAACTTTCTTATTAAATTAGAAGGAATAAGTAGCTGTGATGGCATTAGTCCTGTGAAAAATTCTTAACATACCTCAATGTCCCGATTAAGCTGCCTCACTATTGCCGTTATGTTTCGGATATGTTCTTCCAAGAGTTGCCTAGCCAACCGGTCACCCCCCCCTTTGTTCTGCATTCTGTGCAGAGTGGAAACAATGTCCTCCTTAATGCGAAAAGCGTGTTCCACAAGAGCCGCCGTTGTTTTCTCATGGCTTAGGATTCTGTCTTCCAGCTGATCCACCAGGCTTGCAGATGCCAACGGGACCGCTGTCAATGCCTGGCTATGCAGCGGTATGTTTCGAACCCGTCTAGTGAAGAAGAATATCCAGATATTGTTAAGTTCTCACACAAAACTCTACAATGTCTTTCCACTGGAGACAGTGTGATACTATCTTAGTAGCAATACTGGGGCGAAGCACCAAAATACTCCCCGAGAGAGGGCCCACTGCTACAAATCAGTGAGTGCTGTGTTGGCTACCGTGTGTACCTTGTACAAAGGCAGGTCAGGCTCTTTTTCCTGCTCTTTAAGGAAGCTTACAAAAGCATAGGATCTTAAGAAAAGGACATTAGCGTTATAAAAGTAGTTACAATTCAGGACTATAATTTGATTAAGAATCCAAATTCAAAGCCCTCTTACTGAGTTTCAAAAGCGATGCTATTTGTCTCTACAGTTTTCAGGCTTAATCAAAGCAGTAACTGTAGAAGGTAGATGCTGCAAATGAAATGGAAACAGACCAAAATTAAAAAGGAGTAGCTTGTGTCCGTTCCTTTTTTCAGTCTCTATAGCTATCCTGTAATACCATACAGAAGCTTGTTCCCCTATGAACTGGACAGGAGCATATGTAGGTGTAGAAACTGAGAAGAGACCAAAATTATGACAAGCTTCTCATAGTCTTAGAAGTCAGATTTTCCCCCCAAATAGCTTACATTTGGGTACCTTGAATAATTGTCTAGACTTTTCAAGAGAGCTCTGCACTGCATAGCTTCCATGGAAAGCAATGGAGCTTATGGGTGCTCCAAGTAAAAAAAAACTAGACTGCTAATGCATGCAATCTTTTCCTGCTGCTATATTCTGTAAAGAATGAAGAACATTTTCAGAAGCATAAGTGGAAGATACTAGTTCAACCCCACTTTGAAAGAGGAGATCTTTTTCTTGGAACTCTGTTATTTAGTGTGTATTCTCCATGTTTTTTCCTGTTAATGAGCCAAATTAACAGTTTACTTTCACCATGATGATATTGATAGAGAAATGTATGAGGACATTAACAAAGGTCACTTCTGGCTCTGAGTTTTCACACTTATTCCATGCTCTTAAAAGAGTGGCTAAAGTATAGTATTCTTGGACTTATACTCAGTTACAGTTTAAGCTATTTTTGGGGAAGGGTTAAGTAAAAGCTGAGTAAGGAAGTGTGATTTGGGCCATGATTTGAATGAGTCTACAGTATTTCACTTTGCTTTGCATACTAATGCCAAAGTCCCAAGTCACAGCATTACTATATATAGGGAATTGAGAGACACGTAATACTCTGCAATATGAAGATTTTATTTTTTACATTCCAAACTGTACCTTTCAGAAGGGGCAAGAGTTGGGAAGATTGGGCTTCGCTGGGCCATTTTCTGGTCAATAATTTATGTCTGTTGAAAAAGTACACATTGAATTATTTAATAGTTTATATCTGGCACTGAAATGACTTAATGCTTCTGCTTTAAGTGAATCTTTAAGTAAAGTTTAAGATTATGCTGACGGCTCTGATCTTGGCGTTCAAATATTGCTTATGAAGTAAATGCAAATAAAAATCAATACAAAAAAACCCAAAAGAATGAAAACTAAAAACTGCTAAGAAGCTTTTTATAGTGAAAACGATACTCTTGGAAAAGGCAAGGTTGACAGCCTTGAAACTGAAGTCTGCTGTTGACCCACAGAACTGGTTTGGCAGGACAAAGGCAAACAAACTTCTTGTCCCCAATCTGTCTACTGGTCTCAGACATCATCAATCGATGAATAAAAAGTAAGATCTACAGGATTATCACAAAGCTTAAGAAAGTATTGGCTAGAGAATGAAATAAAAATATTTAATGGCAGCAGATTATGAGGGGAAAGGTGTTTTTCAGGTAAAAGCATTGGCAGTCAGAAACCTAAATAAAATGTGTTAGACATCAGCATAGTTTAGCAAAACCGAGTCTTTCATTAATTTGTCTTCAAATCTAAATGACCACACTTTATGTTGTAAGTAAATTCTTCTGTGGTAAGAATATAGATTCTGTTCTTAATTTTTAGACATAGCCAGCCAGACTGTGACAGACGTTGCAGCAGGGTAGGTTTGTTAAATTGCTTCAGAAAGACATTTTAGATATCTTACTGTAAGTGAGACCAGTACCTAGCTCAGTAGCTTTGTCTGCCGACAGAAATTAAATTAATGAAAAAGGTGGTAGCCTTAATCAAACCCAGCTATTCCACCCTATATAGAACAAATAAACATTTTTAACTATAAAGAGAATGAGCATGGCCTGAGCCTGAATTCCCTGGGAACTTAAAATCCTCACTGAAAACTAAAGGCTGATGTATGAAAAGAATTTTGCAATTGCTGATGAAATGTGGTGCAATATGCTGTACAAACAGAAAGAGAAAAATAGGGTTATTGAAACACAATATTCAGGTATAGATTGTAAAGAAGTGATAGGACTATCCTCTGAGATCTCAAAATGCAAAGCATGTCTGTGCTTTAGAAACGTATGAAAGCACTGCCTAAAAGCAGAGAGCAAACATTGTCACAGTGTATGTGTTCTATTTATAGCACAGTGCTTCAGAAACTACAAATTAGAAAAAAAATAGTTTTAAGAGAAGCTGGGTTGCTGAGCAGCAATGACACTAGACTGGAATTCAGAAGGTCTGATTTTAATTCCTTGCTCAATCTCTGATCCTCATGACTTTGGACAAGTATTTCCATGTCTACTGACTCAATTTCCCTATACGGAAGACGGAGATAGTGATACCTACCTCCTTTTTTAAGTTCTTACATGCCTATAAAAAGCATGCTGTAAGAGCTGGGATCATTATGATGACTTTGCATTCAGAATCCTGTGCACACACTGAATGTCCAGTCCTGCAATCTGTTCCTCACACTCATAGCTTCTCAGTTGATTTTTTTTTTTTAAACAACGCCGCCGCTCTGCGGGGCATCCCTCCTAGCTGTACCGCGAGGTTATACAGTAACCGGGCACCCGGTTCTGTTACATCTGAGCTCGTTTACTCTTAGTCCTCTGGACCATAGCACATTTTAATGATCTTGATGCAGTGAAGCATTTAAACACAATTTAACTATAAACACAGGAATATCCCACTGATTTAAGAAGAGCTATGTGTATCACAGCAGCAAAGCACTGGATGCTACCTAGAAAAATGAAGAACAAATATTAAAGTCTGTACATCTAGCAGTATCTTAGTGAAATACACCTTATAAAAACCAGTCAAACAAAAGAATCCTCAAGTGTTTTACGGCCTTCATTTATTATTGACTGAAAAAAAATATTTTCAGCAGAGTAAGCATAGGACTGCTTCAAGTTTTTACTTTCTCTGCCAGACTACCGTTAGACATGCAGCTAAATGCAAATGTCCAGAGAAATTGTGCACGTGAAACACAAGTTAGGCAGATAGACTTCTCATTCGTTATTGCTAACTTAAGCACATCACTTCGTACACAGTGAAATATCCCATCATCAATCATCAGATTTCTTAATCCGATCCAACATCCAGAAAGGATGTGCTAAGATCTTGTTCAGCAGTTGTACAAAACTTTTCTGCAGTTTGGAGGTATTTGCAGTAAACAATAACAGATAGGTGTCAGAACTAATGACAAATTCCCTCTCTATGAGTGTGTGTAATACCGATTTAGGCCAACAAATACAAAATAAAAAAAAAAAAAAAAAAGATGTTCTGATGCCTAGATTTAGAGGAGTGTAGTTTCACATAGCTCCAATTTTAATGGCAGTTAACAGCGATCGACTTAGATATCAGTTGAGATACTGGCTTCAGGTGCTTAATTTTATTTTTTTTTAATGATGTTGTCTCCTGCTTGATACTGCCGTAGCAATTGAAATCATGATATATTAACCCAGTAAATCTCAGTTGATTGGTTTAATTTACTGAATATTCAAAATCTACTTGTCACATGGACGAGATAAAGGTTTTTCCCAGTTGTAAATGGTATGCCTGATTGCCAAAAATAACAGTTCACTTGATACGTAGGGCAGTTTCCATGCAAACACGGGGTACTGCTTTTGATCTTCAAGGTCTTTTCCAACCTAAACAAGTCTCTGATTCTATGATTTATCGTTTAAGTCACTGACATCAGATATGTAAAAGCTTGAAAAAAAATCATACATGGGACATGCTGAAGAAACACTTTCAGCAATGCGAAGTTCATTCCTTGCTATCGGTACTGTGGCATCCCTTCCCCACTTCAGCAGACTGCCTTGCATGTTTATTTTCTGCAGGTTCTCCATTTCTCCTGTTTTGAAAGATAATCACATCTGTAGTGTTCAGTTCTCCATCTTCCATTATAACCTATGTCTAATACTTGCTGTAATGTCTGCGCACCTCGGAGCGTTTTTCACGTTCATTCTCACAATATGCCTGTGGGGTAGGAAAGCGTTATTATCCCTGAAAATATTATTTTCCTGATGTCGCTGGTAGGGAAGTGAAGCACGGGGAGGGCTATGTGACTTGCCACAAGTCACAGGGGAATCAAAGCAGACTGAAATACCTGCCTAGGCAAACACTTTAATCGCTCTTTTCTTCTTAAAATAGAAACCGCTTTGGTTGCTATACAGGGAGCATATGACAGCACCACCCCAGGAGCTGCAAGATCCTGGTGTGACTCCGAAGCACTTTGGGGCAACGTTTTGGAGTAAGTGAGGAAGTCCCTGTGTCGCGACTCGGCAAAAGGATGGGTCAGAGCCCGACTGTCTCGGAGAGTCGCGTGAAACGACCCCTTGCCAAACCCCTCTGGGCCGCTATGACATTTTGCGGGTGCTGGAGTGGGGGGGGGGGGGCTCCCCGCTGGCAGAGGGGTAGCCATGCCAGCGTGGCTCCGAGCCCAGGCTCAGGGTCCTCTCGAGAAACGGGTCTGATCAGCTCAGGTGCTTGACGGTGCCAAGGCAGCAGCTGGGATCCCAGCCGGACTCCGTGCCTGTGCCGTGCCGTGCCTGCGCTCCGCCTGCGCTCTGCCTCGCCCGCGGCTCCGCCGCACGGGCAGGCCCGGGACCCCGCAGGGACCGCAGCCGCTCCTCGGTGGAAGGGTCATCGGTAAACGCGGTGGTGGTCGCGGGAACGCGGGGTATACGACAGCCGACAGGACATCACAGCGCGGACACCGCTCTATGGCCATGCAACACGGAGGGACAGAGCCGGGACAGACTCGCCGGCGGGCGCAGGGCGCTGCGCTCACTCACCAGTGCTGGATCAGGGCAGGGCAGGGCTGCCCGGCCGCCCCCTGCATCCCAGCGGCCGGCTGAGCCCCGCTCTTTAACGCGCCGCCGCCGCTACGGCAGCCGTTCGCGAAGCGTCCCGACCGCCCCTAGCGCACCCGGGGCGTCCGTCCGTCCGTCCGTCCGTCCGTGGCGCGGCGCGGCGCGGCGGCCCTCCGCCCGCCCGGCTGC